>NC_030684.2:43936248-44242998 GCF_000004195.4 Xenopus tropicalis | reverse complement strand
CCGGCTACAATAATTCCCAGAAATAATTCATTTTCTTAGAAATTACCCAGAAAAATAAAATTCAGTTTCAATTCATTTTTATGGAAATCATCTGTATGCAAAATAAATGTCAATCACAAGGGATAGATGCCTAAGGAAATATTCCTGGAATAGTTTATAGTTTTGGGGATCCTGCCCTCTGACACCAGGTTTACTTTTCTTTTATTCGTTTTAAGTTAAATGTTGGTACTAAAGGGGTTTGTTACTAAACTGTTTTATTAGGGTGTTTAATAGAAAGTCCCTGGGCACGACAACAATGTAAAGCTAAGCTGTGAAACTCACAGGACTGTGTGAAGTCATCATGTCTGTGTGAGTCAGGCTGTTGGTGAGTGGGAGGGTGAAACTTGGAGCCCACTAAATGTTGTTGAACTGCACCCCACCACTATACTCTCGTCCAGCATGCTGTGGAGGGGTGTATGGTGTCCTTTCCAGGTAAGCAAGTAATCCAGGAGCAGAGATACAGAAGATAGTAGCTGAGAGCAATGGAGTGGAGCTTCTCCATTTGAATTGAAACTACCAGATTCAGGTTCAGACTGGGATTCAAATAAGACCTGGCATTTCAAGTTTAGAGAGACCCAATAAGCTCCCACCAGGCCCAATAAATAGTGACTGTCTATAGTATGTTATAGCAGCCTCTCTGGTATTTGCCAGAATAAACAAATTGCCAGTCTGGGCCTCATACAAGCAAAATAAATGACAAACTGGGCACAGATAAAGTGTTTATTTTATTAGTACCATGGACAATATTTGTAGCTGCCATAACAGTGCCTATAATATTATTATATATTAGACAGTACATCGATTGTTCATCATTCGCAATAAGCTTAGACTCTAAGGCTAATGCCACACAGAACGTATTCTCAGCTGAAAAACGCTTGGCAAGAATACACCCCTATGCTTGAAAATCCTCCTACCTGTGCCTGCACCTGAAAGCACTGAATACACTCGGGTGCAGGCAAGTGTAGCCAATATCCACCGAAAATGCAAAGTCTCATGTTTTTTTGAGGATATGGATTACATGTGCCTGCACCCAAGCGTATTCAGTGCTTTCAGGTGCAGGCGCAGGTAGGAGGATTTTCCAGTGTAGGGGCATATTCTCAAGCAAGCCTTTTTTCAGCTTGCCGAGAATACGCTATGTGTGGCATTAGTCTAAGCTAGGGGCAATTTCAACACAAGTAAATGAACCTGCCTGTATGTTTCTGGAGTGTGGGAGGAAACTGGATTACTGGGGGAAAGCCTTTAAGACAGAGAACGTACATACTCCTTGCAGAGAGTGCCCTGATCAGAATCAGATGTAGGGCCCCAGCAATGCTTACAAGTGCATCAGCTTAACAAATACATCTTAAAAGAAAGAGGAGTGTGAGATTTTTGTAGCCCGATATCCTGAGAATGGATGAAGAAACACCGCAATTGCTTTAAATTGATATTGTTTCAACTTGTAATGGCAAAAATGGTCCACTAGATGGCTACATGGGCACAGAAAAGCATGCCATGATAAGTTATGTAACCAGGGCACTGTTATTAGTACCCCAGGAAGCAGCTAGTGATGTTGGTAAGGTTTGGCCTGTACCAATAACAGCAACCAGTTAGAACTTAGCTCTTGAAGGCCAATGCTATAAGAATAATAAAAGCAAACAACTGATTAACAGATATAGGTGATTGGACAAGAGCAAACTGGATGCTCCTATATAAAGTAGGTTTTGTATCATCCCAGTATAAATAGACACCTACTTAATTATGTTATTATTTTGGAAAATGACTTGGTTTGTTCCTTCTTTCTTTTTGAGAATATTTCCCAAACAGACATTAAGGTTGCTTTCTGAAGTGGCTGGGAGCAAAATGCAAGTTTGAGTTTCAAAACTTTGACCACAAGGGGGAAGCATTAAGCAATTTGTTTTGTATTCCCATAAGGCCTTTTAGAGACAATACAATGTAAGGTGGCCATACACATGAAGATTTTCACTTTGGGTGATACACAAACAAGCTAAAAGGGTTGAGGAGACCGCCTCATACATATGCAAATGTCATAACAGGATTCTGGGAAGAAATTCCTTTAGGCTCTTAGATAAGTCCCATTTACATGGGTTTATCCTATAAACTAATGCTGACCCACTGGGTTTTCAATGCAAAAGCCAGGATACATTTGCATACGTATGAGGCGGTCTCCTCAACCCTTTTAGCTTGTTTGTGTATCCCCACTCCTGGCTCTACCTAAGCTGATCAGAAAACCCTTCACTACACTGATGAGCCCCAAGAAAGGTGAAGCTGGTTTGTAGTTGGGAATCTGATCAGCTATTGTCCTGGCTTTTGCATTGAAAACCCAGTGGGTCAGCATTAGTCTATAGGATAAACCCATGTAAATGGGACTTATCTAAGAGCCTAAAGGAATTTCTTCCCAGAATCCTGTTATGACACTTTGGGTGAGAACTTGTGGGTTGCCGAAATCGGATTGATTTGATCGTTTGGCCAGTGGGTGGGTGGATTACAGTCTGTTGGGACTGCATCAAATCGCTGATGCGCTCCTCATCCCAATGGGGTTTTTAGAGGAGAAGGAAAGGTACAATCACTAGGGGGTGCCAAAATGTTAGCCCCCCCAGTCATAGGCGGATTTTCAATAAGGCTTGGGGAGGCTAAGCCTCCCCAAACCTGCTCTGGCACCCTAAAAATAAAAAAATAAAATAAAAAAACCTGGCTCCGTTTCTGCGCTGTGCTGCAAATCTTATCCTGTCCCTGCAAGCTCCGGGTTCTGCTCTAATCAGCTGTGCTCTGATTGGATCTTTCTTCTAGTATATTCTCCAATCAGAGCACAGCTTTCTTGACAGACAGTAAAATTGACCAATCAAGACACAGATGCAGACAGGGATCGGGAAATTTTGCAAACTGCAGAAATGAAGACTTAAAAAAGAAGAATCTGCAGACTGTAACTTTACCCATGAACCAGCTTTGAACTTTGCTGCAGTTTTCATCCCACAGGTACTATACTGTATATGTTCTAAAGGCTGACCCACTAGCTGGAATTAAATTGTTTTTTGTCATCTGACATTTATAATATCCCCTACCCTAACAGATGGAGGGTAAGTTAATTTTTCCCCCTGACAAAGCTCATTGTGCTTTTATATATTTGTTATGGTTTTTTGTACATTCTATTTTTTTTTTTACTTTTGTCATTGTTTTTTTCATTTATAGTAAGTTACAGTGGGGCCAATGTTGTGTATCAGTGTAAGTGTTATAGTGCCAGGGCCTGAATATCTGCCCTCAGTACCCACTGCTCCTCATGGCATATAATGTGCTGGGTTTGTATATAAAGACTGCGTCTCACTGCATATAATCTGCTGGTTTTGTATGTACAGACTGTGTCTCGCTGTATATAACGTGCCTGGGATGTCAGTACCTGCTGCCTCACTTTCTATAAAGCTAACTTAAACACATCTAATGGGGAGGTTCACTTTTAAGTTAACTTGTAGTATATTATAGAATGGCCTATTCCTAGCAACTTTGCAATTGGTCTTCCTAGTTAATTTTATATAGTTTTTGAATAATTTGCCTTTTGCTTCTGCCTCTTTCCAGCTTTCAAATGAGGGTCACTGACCAAAAAGTATTGCTCTGTGAAGCTACAGTTTTATTTTTCCATGCAGCCCCTTAACTATTCATATTCCCATCTCTTGTTTAAACCACTACCTGGTATATAGCAACCAGATAGCTGCTGAAATACCAAATGGAGAGCTGCTGAACAAAAAGCTAAATAACCAAAAAACCATTAAAAATAAAAGAGGACCAATTGCAAATTGTCTCAGAATATCAGTGTCTACATCATATTAAAAGTTAATTTAAAGGTGAACTACCCCTTTAACCTAACTGAACACAAATGTATAGAGAACCCCTAACAGAAGTGCACGTATGAATGCTTTTACATCCTAAGCATTTTAGGGTTAAAAAAATCCCCCCCACCCGCACTTTTGCACAGTATCCCTGGGAGTCAGTGGGAACTGCCAGAGGTAGTTGGGAGGTAAATTTTTTACACCAGCAGTGAATCCACTAAGTGTCACATTAGGCTGATGCCACATGCGGCGTAGGGCTGATTTTTTCGGCAAGCGGAAAAACGCTTGCCGAAAATTCAGCCCTACGCCTGCTACTTGTGCCTGCACCCGAATGAATGGAATACGCTTGGGTGCAGGCACATGTAGTCAATATACGCACGAAAACGCGAGAGAATGCAAAGTCTCGCGTTTTCATGCGTATATCGGCTACATGTGCCTGCACCCGAGCGTATCCCATTCATTCGGGTGCAGGCACAAGTAGCAGGCGTAGGGCTGAACTTTCGGCAGGCGTTTTTCCGCTTGCCGAAAAAATCAGCCCTACGCCGCATGTGGCATCAGCCTTAGCTGTAGGTCAGTCTGTGTATGGGCCATCTTTAGCCTCCCCAAACAAAAAAGTCATCCTCCGCCTATGCCCCCAGTGATTGTAATCACTTACCTGAAACCCCGGGCCAGTGCTCCTGTTAGCAGAAAACTGAACTGGCCAGGGGTACATATGAGCGAGCCATCTTCTTCCTTCTTTGTGCCACTTGTGCATGAGCAATGGAGTGAAAAGCCGAACTTTAACAATAGAAGCCAGCTTTTTCCCTCTACTGCGCATGTGTTGGCCCTGGGATCACAAAGAAAGAAGACAGAAAGAAGAGGATAGTTCGCTCACAGGTACCCCAGGCTGGTGCAGTTTTCTACTAACAGGATCACCAGCCAGGGATACCACGCAAGTGATTACAATCACTGGGGGGTGTCTAAGATGTGGAACCACCCAGTGATTGAACCTTTTCTTCTCCTTTAAAATGTTAGGCACCCCCAAGTGATTGTACTTTTCCTTCTCCTTTAAAATGTTAGGCACCCCCAAGTGATTGTAAAGGCTTACCGGATACCTGAACCACACCAGCCCAGGGTAAATGCATTTCGCACCCACCCCCCCCCCCCCTCTGATTGTAACTTTCCTTCTGCCCAATTAACATCTGGCTGATTTGTGGGCAGATATTGGTCCATCTGAGGGGCCCCATACTCTACAGACTGTTGGCAGCTTACATTTTCAAGCATGTCCAATCATCTATCCAACAGGCTCTCAGGATACTCTGTTGAGAAGGCCCATACTGTAATATTCAGTAGGCAGTACGGTCAAAATCAGACAACCTGCCCAACCAGATCTGGGTAAATATGGGCAGCTTTACATTTTGAAAAGGACACCACAGAGGTTGCCTTTAGCCTGGCAAGCTATGCCTTATGCCTACATCACATGGCCATATATTTCATATTAGCATGTAGAAGAAAGTTCATGAATGACTCTCGTTGAGAATGCGCTACAAAGAAAAGGTATTTTTCTTCATGTTCAAATAAATCTGAAACTCATTTCCTGTCACTTTTATGTATCCAAAAGTGCTTTAGGGTAGGAAGTATCTTCTCATTAACCGTGTAATGACAACTGGTTGGCGCGTCAAACTGCGCATAAGTTTCCAATATATCATTTCTATTGAACTTCAAAAGGAAACCTGTCCTACAACAATTTCTTTTTGGTTTGGCCGGTTTTAGTGAGGATCATAGACACTGTGTTTAAATAGGTATTTTGTTAAAGGGACGGAACAGCATGTATGATATGTGACTCATAAATGCTACCAAGTAATGCAAAACTACTCCAGGACCTCCATAGACAGCTAGTGGGCCTCCAGATGTTGTTGTCCTACAAAGTGTACGGTCCTATCATATCAGCTGCATGTATCTATACAGTGACACCAGGGCTGGAACTAGGGGAAGGCAGAAGAGGCACCTGCCTAGGGCGCAACGATTAGGGGATGCCAGACAGGTGCCTCTCCTACCTACCCCTAGGTTGCTCTCCCTTGTCATTGCCCCTGCCGCTTATCATTGCGGGAAAGGGGGTAAAGGGGGCCAAGTTGGTTACTGACTGTTAAATTGTTTCCATACATGTTTATAAGAAATGTCTTATTCCCAAAGATAAGGGGTCCAAAATGATTTTGCAGATGGTAGTAGTAACTTCTAATTATGCCAATGATTATCTGAGATGACAATACAAGTCAACCCTCATAATATGTGCGTAATTACCAGTAATTATCAGTAATAATACAAAGACAATGAGCTTGGGGGCCAGTCAGAAATTCAGCAGTTTGGCCATACTTTCATTATTATTGTTTATTTATCAGTGGCATAACTATGCAGCACCACCCCCTCCCCCCCCAAAAAAAAAATCTTCAGAGGGACCCGGCACACAAAGATCACCTGGCGCAACCCACTTCCCATTCCCCTACTCACCTGTCTGCTCTTGTCCCTCTCTCCTCATTAGCTCTCAGATAGGATAATGTTAGCAGATGGGGGTGGGATTCCTATACTATACATGACACAGACCCTGTGGTTCAAGCCCCACTGGCCAACACCACAAACACTTCCTCTATAGTTACGTTATTGTTATTTATATAGCGCTGACACATTTACACAACTCTTTACAAAGATTATACATCATGCGCATTAGTCTCTGCCCAAGTGGAGCTTACAATCTAAGGTCCATAATATATTCACACACAATTGGGTTTCATCAAAAGCCAGTTAAGCAGCCTGTATGTTCTAGAGTATGGGAGAAGCCCACACAGTCAAAACATAATAACTCCTTGCAGATAGTGTCCTGGCCAAGATTGAACTCAGGACTTCAGTGCTCCTAGGCAGGAATGCTATCCACTGAGCCACCATGCTGCATCACTAGACTGTGTCCATTGTCTGTATCCATTGTATATTCCAAAAGCCCCTTGAGAACCAATTATTAAAGACAGAATAACAAATGGGAACCAGTAGAAGTGAAACTAAAGTTAAAAAAGTGGTCTGAAATGAGAAATAAGCATACTCTGCTGAGTCCTAGTTGCATGGAATAAACATATTAGCCAAGCAAATAGTAGCAGCCACAAAATGTAGAAAAAGTTTATTCTTACATTATTGTCAAAACAAAAACTTCCAATAAACAGTCATATGGCTATAACTAGTGATATGACAATGTGCCATTGAATCATGCCATGGGAAGAAGTTTTACCCAGAATGATTAAAAATAGGTCACTAAATAAAATGCCAATATGCTATACTCTTTTCTAACCCCCCCCACCCCCATTTTATTCTCTTCAGTGTCCTACTGGGTGAGAATATCAGACAGTCTGACATACAACAAATACTTTTTGCCCTTTAGAGCAAGGTTTTTTACAACGTGTTGTAAAAAGGGTCAGATGTCAGCCTTGTAATGACCATTGACTGACCGATGAAAAACCTGTAATAGACACCCAGTGATAGCAGTTTCACCTCCAAGTGAAATGATGCCTGGTGTGTGTGTCCTTTGCTTACAGACTGGGCTATTCCTGAGGTGACACGGTGACAAGTACCCTTGTTTTCTCTCTTCCATATCCCGCATCTACATTTGTACATGCATTTAGGTCAATTTATAAATAAAAGGTTTTTCTCGCCAAGCGAGCAGATCTTACCGTGCATGGCCAGCTTTACTTTGGTCGCCCTTGGCATTGTTGCCCTCTCACTGTTGGGCCCAATTATAAATCCATCAGAAGTGCAGAGAACAGCTGTGTTGGTTGTAAGGTAGCCCTGCTACAGTAATAAGTAATAAGTATACCACTGCGCAGCATCTTTCACCCCCAGTGATCCCTAACTTGTATGCTAAGTGCCACCCACCCCTCATGAATACAGTGCTGCTGAATACAGGCAACGCTATAGTCAGGTGGGAACCGCAGGTCTCTGTAATGCCTTTACCTTTTCAGATGTGGGGCATGGTGCAAACGTGAATGGTGTACTTTGCATTAAGTCCAGTAAATGACCCCTTATGTTTTTTGAAAGGACCATCTGTTAAAGATGGGAGTACAACTTTTTGTATGCCATAGGGGGAAAAAATCACAAAAACATTAACTGCCCTCAACATGAATCATTTGTAAATGTAATGTCCCTTTAAGTAAAGTGAGTTACTGGCCAAAAGATACGTATGCAGTGTCCCCACATTTCTAGTGCCGAGTGGATACCTCGTTTATCTCTAAGAATGGACAAGTGCCAGTTGGCTGGAGTTATATCCTTCTAACACAGTGTTAATCACTGGCTCCGGATGCTTGGGAATGACAGCAAGACTACTAACAAGGTCGGCCAATTGCCCTTGAAATTGGGAGTTCCCAGATGTCTAACGCTGACCATGTGTGCAATTCTAAGGAGCTGACACTTGGACATGGGTCAAATCTTCATCTTTTTTATTTTTTCATCGTCTGAAGAAGATTTTAATAAGCAGCCATGATTCTGTCTTGAATATCTCGGTGCTTGACTTCTACTGCATAGTGTGCCATTGGTAACATAGGATTCCACTGATGAGCTTGAAACTTCAATATAAATGGAGTAGATTTAATTTCAGGAGAAGCCAATACCTTCACGGTTATTTTATATGATGTCAGCAGTTTGGCCCAAGAAGCTTTATTCAGAATATATACCAGATGGATAAACCCCTGATCAAAGGTACGTTCAGCTTTGGTCAAAATATTCCAGAGCCAGTTCCTGAATCCAGCGCATTGCTTAAGTGCCGGTATTTTATCCAGTCGAGGAATTGAATGTTTTTAATAACCAAACAACAATAAAATATAAGAAACTATGTCCTCAGGCCTCAGGCATTTTTATAGATATATATACTGTATATTTGATCGACTGTGGCTGGAAAGAAAAATGAAAGCAACAAACCAAAGTTCCCTAAATGCAAATCAATGCAACTGTGCCCAGTTTGCATTAAAGCGTACAGGCAAGTGTGATTATTTTAACACATCAGGTGCAATTGGATCAGGTTCATCACCCCCCCCCCCCCCGGCGGCTTTAACTATGCTGTAGTTAAGGGGAAAACGCTGCATTGTGGGTAAAAACATTACATTAACATTTATTTATAAAGCGCCAACATATTCCGCAGCGCTGTACAATAAGTACATGGCAATTACATCCGAAATGACACTGTTCTAATCACTCATAAATTAGCACTCTTGTGTTTTATGGTCCTGTACCAGCCCAAGGCCACTTCCGTCCTTTAGTAGGAAAGATCTGTATCATAGAACATGCCCCTAGTAGCTCCAGATCTTCTTTTCTGCTGATTCACAGAATCTGCTCTGTGCTGCTGTCAGTTACCAGAGTTTAGTGACAATATTTATCTATGGGATATAAAATGGACAATGCAAGTCTTATTAGTAAAAAATCCAATTTCACATTGTATGGCAGCATAGAATTCAGTATAGTCTGCAGCAGAATGTATTACTAATCAACACTAACCTTTCTTTCAGTTTTGATTATTTCTGAGTCTGACAACCCCTAATAGTGATGAGTGAATAAAAAATATTGTTTTAGGATGCAGGTTGCCACAAAATAAAAGTTGCCTAGAGAAATGGTTGCAGCAAAAAAAGTCCCATTAATGTCAACACGTTTCAAAAGATGGCCTAACAAGACCCAAAATGAAGAGTTGTTGTTTGAAGGCCTAGATCATTACTATTATAGACCTTTTGGACCTCTCAATTGGTACACTATGTTTAGCATATAAAGTACAGGAACTATACTCTATATCAGGCTTTAGTTCTCCTTTAAGGCTACACAAGGTTATATAATAAAACAACATTCCTTTCCTTTAACATTGTAGCAAGCCATCAATATAAATAAAATGATGATCATTTCTGAGGAACACATCAGACTGAGACTAAATGGGAGGGGTTTGTTTGTGCAACAGATTAAAGGTGTCTGCAGACTTGAGAGCGGATAATCATACACAGGGCTCGAGTACAAATACTTCACAGCCAGCATGTACAGAATAAAAATAACTGGTATTGCAAATTATATGTATGGAAATTGGTGTTAATTGTTTCTTTAGAAACGAAAAACCAATACTCCAGAATAGACTTCTTCCACTGTTATAGAGTTTATTGCAGGGGCCCCAACCTTTTTATAATCATGAGCCACTTGAGCATATTGGCAATATCTGAGTGTCCCTTACTTACATTCTGTAGATCAGTGATCCCCAACAAGTGGCTCCCGAGCAACATATTGCTCACCATCTTCTTAATGTGGTTGTCATTTTTGACTTGGAGGCAAGTTTTGGAGGCATAAAGACCATGTGTACTGCCAAACAGAGCCTCCTGTAGGCTTCCAGTCCATATTGGAGCTACATAATAGTCAATCACAGCCCTTGTTGGGCACCCCCTAGAAACTTTTTTTCATGCTCCCCAAATTTTTTTATTTACATTTGGCTAACAAGTAATAAAGGTTGGCGGGCCCCAGCTATAGACTATAATGGGAATCTGTGCCAGTTCATGTGACTTGGTGAGAGTGGAAGTAATAAGAGCTTAGCCGCAACCAGACATGAAATATACAAAGAGCAGGTGTAAAGTGCAAACATGGATACATCATTTCCATCATAAACACAGCTTTTGTGCCTGTATCCTATTTAGTGTTTGCCAATTACTATTTAGTATTTGTGAATTGCATTTGTGTCTGATTCATTAGGTACAAGTTAGTTAGATGGGCCAAGTTATATTGGGGTCCTGCCTGCCGCTTCCTCATAGCCCCCACTACCCATTGGCTGCGCACCAAATTTGCCACCACTGGCAACGTTTGGTCTGCAGTGCTCTCCGACAGCTTGGCACTAGCTTCCTGTGCTCCTGTCCACCACTCGCTCCCTTTTGAAGTGTTCCTCCCCCCCCCAACTGTGCGCTAGGCATGTGCCTTTCCTGCCTACCCCTAGCTATGGCCCTGACCAGTTCTGTGAGTAGGAGCAACACCCAAAGGGAAGCATGGAATTAGCATGTCCTTAAGGCAAGACTTAACTCCAGGATTCCATACCTCTATTTGCCCTGAAAGCAGCATCGGACTGGGCCGCCGGGGTACCGGGAAAAAACTCAGTGGGCCCTGGCAGCCCAGATCCGACCCCCCTCAGGGAGCTCCCGCGGCTACCCTTCCCTGACGCCCGCAGGTAATTGTCTTTTAAGAGTGGTCAGGAGAGGGGGTTGGAGGATATTGGGTTGTGGGAGGGTCCCTCAGGCAGAAGCCCAGGTGGGCCCTGCACTCCCCAGTCCGAGCCTGCCTGAGAGGCAGAAGTAATTGGCATTTTGCCTTCGGGCAAGTATAGAGGAGCAAGTATAAGTGTTTGCATTTGCACTTGCTTTAGTAAATGAGCCCTAAAAACATGGTTTGGGCTTATAAGAGAAAATAACACAGAACAATACTAAACCTTCTGGAATCTCAAAAACGGGGCACAGCGGGGGTATTGCTTTAATCCGCAATAACTGCAAGGAAAAACTCATTCTGAGTGTGCATCTGAGTCTGGCTATAACAATGCATGGACATATTCCTACATATAATATATATCTCTTGGCGCTGCTCTCCCTGGCTTTGCATGCACAAATGAGTTGCTATTGTGCACAGCCAGTAAATCTGGGAAACAATAATACTAGAGGATTTCAGTATCTAACTGAAAATACCTCAGAAATGTATATTTTATTCTGTCTGTTGACCTCATTCTTAACTTGTGCACCTTTTAAAGGGATAGTATCATCAGAATCATCTTTTAATTGATTACTTTTTATTTATTTTTTAACCAATATTATATAATAACAGAATAAAAGTGTTTTGATCCTGCTTTACAGATTTGCTTTAGGTTAGTGGTGCACTGACTGTTCTCTCCTTTGCACAAATCTGCCCCTGCTGGCTCTGTTTGACTTCCTAGGGTGAAGACACACAGAGCTTCTAGTAGTAGCTACTTGTCACAGCTACAAAAATAGACAGTGCTGATCGTTTACTGATAATTGTCTCTATGTGTGTTTTAGCAGAGGCAATTCTCAGTAATTGTCTATGGCAGGGTATTTTCTGGCGTTTAATAGTTGTGAAAAGCAGGGGCGGGCCGAGCCGACCGGGCGCCCTAGGGAACCCAGTCAGCCACCTCGCCCCTGCACCTGCGCTATCGCTAGCCCCCCCGTGTTTTTTGGCGTGCATGTGCAGTTCGCGCAGGGGGGTGTGATATCTCAGATACAGGGGCGATAGCGATAGTTATAATGGAGGACAGACTAGGGGTAGGCAAGAGAGGCTCCTGCCTGGCGCCCCCCCAATCATTGCACCCTAGGCAGCTGCCTCTTCTGCCTACCCCTAGTTCCGGCCCTGGTGACAAGTAGCTCTATGTGTCTTCACTCTTAGGGACGCCCAAAACACTGCTGGTACAGACAGTTCTAACTCCAAAAAAACCCAACAAAGTGTTTCCAGTAGAGCGCTAC
This sequence comes from Xenopus tropicalis, assembly GCF_000004195.4. NCBI lineage: Eukaryota > Metazoa > Chordata > Amphibia > Anura > Pipidae > Xenopus > Xenopus tropicalis. The sequence goes on along the minus strand of NC_030684.2, from coordinate 44,230,655 downwards.
CTTTGTTGGGAAATTATATTAGTTGGCTAGTGTTGAAGGGGCATGGACAATCAGTGACATCAAGGGGTGGATTGGTTATGTCATGGGGTTGGGGAACTATTGATGGTTTATGTGGTGGGTCCCAGAATGCAGGCTTAAATGGACTGGCCCACAGGCATAACAATGCAGGGAGGGAGAGAAGGAAGGGGAATTTACCACCAAGTACATTGCATATTTGTAATACCCACCCTGGCCCCAATTGGTGATGATTGGCTATGTCTGTGAAATTCCAGCTGTGTGGAAACCCTATGTCCCAGGATAAAAATCACCTGTACTAGCTGTATTAGGCAGTTCATATCAAAGTCAATAAGAGACAGTAGATGCAGTTTCAGACACTTTTCTGCCTTTATGATACATGTCTGCAGAGAAAAACCTGCTCAATATGACAGAACCATGTTGGGCTACATTCATAGATCACATTCCTAGCCGTGGTTTTGGGGGTCAGCTAGGGAAAGAAAGGTTTTATATTTTTTGGTTCTATTGAGGATGGGCCTCCCAGCTGCCCACACCCATTGGTGTTCCAAGTAGGCAGAATGGGAGCATGGACAGTTTATAAGATAGACATTACAGCACAGATATGTCTAGCCAGCCTGTTATACAGAGTATTTGAAGAAACACTTGGTTATAAAAGGACAGTAATACATGATAAGGCATACCCCCTTTAACCACCCCTTATAACAGAGAATACGTAATTGACTGTATGTTAAATAAAATCTTGGTGATGTCAATTCTGTTTTAAAGTTTTGTTCTCTGTAATCGAGCATATTCTGAGCAAATCCCAGTATTTTGTTTTACCATACCATATCTACTTCAAACATTGAATAAATGTGGCCTTCTCTTTTGTACCTCACAGCTTCCTTTCCTGTGAAAGAAAAGAATACAAGGTCTGGTTGTGTGACTGTGAGAAGTTTCTTGCCGAGTCCCTTGGTCACGCCATGCCTTTCACTTCATGACAGTGCTTGCCTTTCCCTTTATCGTTAAAGGGAGCCTAACGAAGAAATATAAGTGCACTTTTTCATGAGTGAACTTGCAGGAAAATTCTTTTATACGTATTTGTGGTGGTTTCACTACTTTGGACAAAACAGAGATTTGATATTGTATGCAGAAAGATGCAGTTTTGGTGAAGACTGGGAACAAGTACTCTGTCTGGGGTTCCGTTATTTATAATAATAATACCTTTCAGCACATTTAACAGCCTCTGGTCCAGTGTCGAGCTCAGATGCCAGGGGCCCACCAGAAAACCTTAGACCATGGCCCACTCTACAAACTAGTTTTCATCCACTTCTTCTCTATATTTTCCTAGTTTTTTTTTTTTAATCTTTACATAATATAATCTATTTTTCTATATATTTAGTTGCTTTGTTCCCATAGAAATATAAGTAATGACCATGAATTAGGCCAAATGGCTAGAAGCAAGAGGGCCCACTGACACCTGGTCCCACTGGGAATTTTCCTCGCATCCCTGTGGGCCAGTCCAACACTGCTCTCTCTGGTCATCAGCGGATGCTGTTGAAGTTCCGCAACAGCTGAAGGCAGCAATTTGGACATCAATGATATTTATTTTTATAGCCCATTATTAAAAAACTGAAAAATCCGTAGGGCACAATGACTATACACTATCATTTTCTTCATGCAATATGTGTTCTGTGGGGCTAAAGAGTGAATGCCCAAATTTACACTGTCCTACAGACAGCTATATGGGAATTTCTTTTGCCAGGAAAGAACAAGACAATTATGGGTCCAAGTTTGAGACTATGGCTTGGGATCCCTTCATTTCATGCCTGTTGGAGAACACCAAAACAGCCAATAACAGCCATCACCCTTTGACCCAGAGGGCCCCTTTCATCTGTGACCCAGTGCCACTGCAATGACAATGTTTCTTCCTTCAGAAACAGACCATGCAGCTCCATGGGACCAAGTTAGCGGGACAGTTAGACCTTAAATAAGGACCAGTTATGTTATAGGTTTTACACAAATTGCTGAGGGGCCCAGTAACTTCTAGTTTTGACAGTTCTCAATCCTGTCCTTTGCCCTTTCCATTTCCGGTTCTGTAGTCGCCTGTCACACCAGAAATCAAGGCACTATTAATTTATTATTTCGCTTTTTTGGGAGTAACTGTTGCAGCTGCATTAGTTTTAGGTCGTTTTTGAGGTCTGCTGAACGTTGGAAAGTGACAATATACTGAAGGTCTACATAGATAATTGCCTATAAAATCTAGGCCTGTATTCTGTGCAGGCTCAAGCATAAAAGATCTTTACTGTTTACTGTTCTCTCTTCACCCCACTTCATAAAACATAACACTGAAACATCTTCCAATATTCTAGAAGAGGATCATTATCTTACTGGAGTTGCTGAAATTGAAACTTGATACGCCATATCTCTCTTCTATAAGGAAATGGAGAAGTTGTCTCGAGGAACAGGAGTGAGCTGTTAATACTTCAGATGAGTTTGGGAGCAGGAAACCACACGGAGAGAAGAGAAAGTCTGTGGTTAATTGCCAGAGTCAAGACCAAACTGCTCAAGAACAGTAAGAAAAATAGAAGGCAAACAGCTCGAAATAAGTTATGTTTCCCCTTTACTGAAGTTGTTCGCATGGCGAATAAAATTTTACGATTTAAACTTCTAAATCTTTCAAGAAACTGTGAAACCATATGTGACCAACATGTCTCAAGTACTTCCTGTTGGTCTACTGTTGTCTTAGCATAAAACCGAGGTAATATATGTTCAAGTGTTCCTTGTTTGTGTTTGTCGTCTTGGCCATCTCTTCTCACTATTGGAGGTATATGTCTGAGGTAACACTGTTGTTTTGCTTCCGTTCCCTTTGACCTTTTTTGACATAAATTAGTGTTGTGACTGGAGAAGGTGGGAACGAATAGCTTTAATTGAGAGCCAGACACCTGTTCACCTGTTTTGCTGCATTTTATTGCACTATAATTTTGTGTTGACGTGCCATCCCTGACCAGACTGACTTCAAAGGCAAACTGGTTTGACTTTGGTAAGAGAAATGTAGTCACCTTGTAATGACCTTTCTAAACTGCTGTTGGTTAGTAGCCAGTCAAATGGGTCATAAAATGTCTTATTCCTTGTCCTACCCCTAATTAGGGTTAGGACATGCACACTGTGATAGAATGTTTGCTGGGGACTTTACATATGAGCTGCCCCATAATATCTCTTAAATCTTAATGATACAACTAGCAAGGCATTGTGTGAATTTCTGACCAAAATGTCTGATTATGCAATCCCCTCCTTTCCTCTTAAAACCCTTTTTAAAAGTCCAAGCAAAAACTGTGGTGGAATTCGTATGAAAGCAAATATAAATGCATGTAGTGAATAGATAAGAAACCACTGTTGCCCGTCTTATAAAGTGTAATATCCTGGTGTAATACCTATCTAGGACCCACAAACCTTCATAATAATTAGTAGATTCATAGATGGAGTGCATTGTCTTGTCAGGAAATTGTCTCTCTGAAAGTTAGCCCTAAGCATTTCTGGGTGACAATCACTTCACCAGGAAGAGAGGCCCCTCAAATTCACCATATGAGCCATTACCAGTAGGCTAAATGCGCACAAGGCATTTCCCCCATTTTCAGCCAGTGGAGAAGCACCTAAAACTGGCTTTTCCACCACACTGACCTCAGCCACTCATGATTGAATTTGTAGCCTATTGACTGTATGAGACCAAAAATATGGCCTCTGTGATCAATATCTGTCAAGGCCCTCAGAGTGATACAGTCTTTGGCCTTGATCAGTTCAGCCCAACTCAACTGGTCAAATAAGGGATCAAGTTGTTTGGTGACCTAGGCAAATGAGTGGCTTTAGACCCAGTTGTGCCTAAAATTATACATGCAGAAAAATTACTTTTTTTCTCTGAAAGCAAAGCATTTTTACTTTGATGATAGGATCTCTAAAATTTTTACAGCTCCAGTAAATGAGATGCATCCAGGCGCTTGTCAGGTAACTGTAGTTCAATAGTTAGTTTCCCAGATGTTAAAATTGTGATAAATAATACATGCATATTGTAGGTGCATCACAGTACAATAATATCCTTATCTTTTTAACAGCACAGAAAGCCTTTCTGGTTCTAGTTTATTAGTGAATGACATCATACTCATGGTGGGCAGTCAGGCACAGAGTGCCCCTTGATCCACTGCCAAACCGAACAATTAAATATAATGACCTCATTGCCTGGCAGCTAGTTGTGGTTCCTCATTGGGTGCTCATTGAATGAGGTCACCCAGCAGTGAATGGAGCAGCTTAACCAGTGTGGCTTGGGTGTCTTTAGATCAAATTAACATACTCCAATTTGGGGAAACCACACAGGTTTCCCCTCTTATCCCTCCCAGAACTGGCACAAAGAGGCCATTTAATCTGAGTTTTCAAGGATCAAGATGGGCACTGTGATGGGCACTGTGAGAAGAGCTACTAATAAAGGCTAAGCTTTTCATTGGAAGAGCAGACATCTGGTGCCTGTCATCTTCTACGGGGAACAAAGACCACAAATGCGTGTAAGCAGTAGGGAGAGAAGCCAGAGATGAGTACAACACACACATCCTGCCAAGCACACAAAGGCAGCTTCCTTACCAACCTTTCCAGCCCTCACTGAGATAAGTAGGTCACTGTGTAAATGTATCCAGGGCGTTTATTGAGGGCTAATGAGCTGGGCTTGTTGTGCTTGGCACTGGCACAAACTCTGTTTCTTTGCACTCAGTCTGTACTGTAAGAGCTGAGTAGAGAACCACTGCAATATGCCATATTTATTCCCTTATGAAAATATTTAGGCCTATTGCTTCCTAGGATGTATTGGGTTGAAGGCAGACAGGTCTACTCCAGGTGTATTTAGGTCTTTAGGTTATATAGGGGCTTAAATATAAACAATGGAAACCTTGAGACCTTTAGAAAACCATTGACTATTGCAATGTTGCAGGCATAATTATTGGCAGGGCTGATGTTCTGTTGAAGGAAAGAAAGGAGAACCAAGTACATGCCTAACAGAACATAATATTTTTTTTAATCAACATGTCTGTATTCAGGCCCAGACTAGCAATCAGTAGATTCTGGCAAATGCCAGAGAGGCTGACATAAGATGCCCCAGACAGTCACTATTTATGGAGCTTGTGTGGGGCTGTTTGGGCCTTTGTGTACCTGAAATGCTAGGATGTCAGTAGGGACCTGTCTGTATCCTTTTAAGTTGTGGATGTAGCTCAGACTTTATTGTTGTGTGAGCAATTTCATGCTCAGTGTGGCCTTTTGTTTAGGCAATGAATTACCCCATTCTGAAAGCAATACACTCTGTATATCACAGTTTCTCTTATGCTTTCGAATGTTGCCTTAAAGGAAACAATTGTTCAAGTTCAAGTGACAGAACATTTACATGCATCTATTTATATGTGCTTTCTCATGCCTTTCATTTATGTAGCGTGTGTGTATAAATGTAGTATCCGAGTTAGAAATACACAAATTACTCATTCTGGTTTCTGTCCAACCTCCCAGACCTAGAGAACGTCTAAGCTTAAAGGCATTGTCCTGTTTATAGAAGACGGTCACTCGAGATTTCTGTAAGAATAATCCAGCCCTATCCCTCTCAGACTGCCTTGAGATGCTGCACCCAGGCTGGGAGAGCTGGGGGATAAGGGATGATACTGTATAGCGGCTATACTATAGCCCATACATGGCCAGGCAGCACAGAAGCTCAAGATGCACTAACTTGGCAGATGATATACAGCAACAGTAACAAGTCATGTACATCTGTATATGTGCAAAATGTAAACAGTGTTGTTCTGTGTCTCTGCACACAACTGTTCTGCTTGTTTGGCAAGGTTGCCAAAGGAGTGGATCACACATAAGGTGGGTGATATCAGAATAATTTGATCATTTGGCCCTACTAAGTGATATTAGTAATGACAGGAATAAAGTACAGGGCTGCCTATCATGTATCTTTGAGTACAGAGCTTATGTGCTCTGTTTATGGGTCTGAAGCAGTGCAGTGTATATCTCTCTATTGATCTTGCACTTGCATCCATGTAAAAACAGTAAATTAACCCAAATATATTGGGCTCTTAGCAGTGTTGAACTGGCCCATCAGCGAACCAGGAAATCTCCCAGTGGGCTTTCCCACACAAATACTTGGCTTTATATGCTTTAACCATAGACAATTCCAATTTCTGTATCTGAAGAAAACTGGTAAATGGACTGAAGGATAGATGACAGAGAAGAGACTATGAATATAAAGAAGTTTAGCAATAAGAGAAGGAAAAATAGTGTTAAGAGTGATTCTGAGGTTTAAAGGAATACTGTCATGGGAAAATATGTTTTTTTCAAAACGTATCAGTTAATAGAGCTTCTCTAGCAGAATCCTGCATTGAAATCTGTTTTTCAAAAACACAAACATTTTTGTTAAATTTGATTTTGAAATTTCACATGAGGCTAGCCATATTCTTCATTTCCAGTGGTGCCACAGCCATGTGACCTGTGCTCTGATAAACTTCAGTCAAACTTTATTGCTGAGCTGCAAGTTGGAGTGATATCACCCCCTTCCCAGCAGGCGATCAGCAGAACAATGGGAAGGGAGCAAGACAGCAGCTCCCAGTAGATAACAGAATAGCACTCAATGGTAAGAAATGCAAGTCTGGCTTGGGACTCCTCCAGTTACATGGGAGTAGGAGAAGCAATGGGTTACCTGAAAGCTTTTCTAATGTGTAGCGCTGACTCCTTCTGAAAGCTCAGACTCAGGCACAATGCACTGAGATGGCGCCTACACACCAATATTACAACTAAAAATTTTTTTAGCAATGGTTGGTTTCAGAATAAGATTTTAAATGACAGAGTGAATGTAATTTAGACATAAAAATTGCACCATAAAAATTATGACAGTATCCCTTTAAGGTTTTGACCCCTGCTGGACCGCTGGCATCCAGGTCTGGACTGAGCTTAAAGATTGAAAATAGGCCCTACATTTCAGATACACTGAGGCACAGAGGTCCAAACAGCCCTATAGTCACAGGTTCTTAGAAAGCAAAAAATAGGGGCAAAGGGAACTATGTGCTGTTGATAAAGATCATCGGATATGGTACAGGATTATATGGGTTACTTTATGTGACAATGCAGTCATATACTGAGTGGGTGGAAATCAGGGGAAACTACAGGTTAGAAGATGTGCTTATATCCTTATCACATTCAGGTTTTTTAAACTTTATGTCTCTTCAGACAACTCAGGTTGGGGTTAGTTAATGAGAACCTGAGACTTTGGTGTGGCACACTGCATGCACTGCTGACTTTCCCATGTCTGTCCTGCTCTGACATTCACAAAACCCTTAGATTAACTTACATTCAAGTGAATTCTTAGGAGTCTGATGCAGCAGTTACAGTACTAATTCTAAGAAATAATGTGCTGGAATCCCATAACAATCAGCCTGACGCTCGTATCATTTTGTGCTACAGCTAGTGCAGAACAAAAATTCCCAAAATCCTCTTCTTGTGTTAGCTAGCAGCGGGATCCTGGGACTTTATTTACCAGTACGTGGTTATATGCAACGTCTAGCACTGTTGAGCCCATACCTGGGCCAACCCTTTCATACTTTTTTATCACTGGCTTTTTTTTGAGTACCAGATAAAATATGGCATCCTCTCCTTTTTATTCAGATGAAAGCTCCTTACCACATATGTTATCAGAACATTTACTCTAAGATATCTGTACTAATGACAACTCAAAAAGAACTTTTACTCTAATTTAGTAGCATTCCACTTTCTATTTTTTTTCTGTGTTTATCAAAATTGATTACATTTTACATTCTTTAGCTGTCACACCTTGAATTAAGATTGCTATCTGGTTAATAGGCCCCAAATGTAATACAGGTATAGGACCCATTATCCAGAATGCTCGGGACCAAGGGTATTCTGGATAAGGGGTCTTTCTGTAATTTGGATCTCCATACCTTGAGTCTACTAAAAAATCAATAAACCATTAATCAAACCCAATAGGACTGTTCTGCCCCAATAAGGATTAATTATATTTTAGTTGGGATCAAGTACAAGTACTGTTTTATTATTACAGAGAAAAAAGAAATCAAGTTTAAAAATCTGAATTATTTGATTAAAATGGAGTCTATGGAAGACAGGCTTTCCGAAATTCAGAGCTTTCTGTATAATGGGTTTCTGGATAAGGGATCCCATACCTGTAGTAACCAGGCTTCAGCTTGGAAGTCATAATGGAACATAAATAGGGGAGGGCCCAAATATAAACAGAAGCTGACACACACATAGCATTTTCAATTGCAGGCTGAAAAGAACCAGAACTAAAAGGCTAATAATTTAAAATCAGGGATGCACCAAATCCACTATTTTGGAATACGGCCAAACCCTGAATCCCTTACGAAAAAATTGGACGTATACCAAACCGAATCCGAATCCTAATTTGCTTATGCAGATTTTCATCTTCGGTTTCAGTTCGGCCAGGCACGTGTATTGGGCAAATCCTGCTGAAAAAGGCCTAATCAAGGCCAAATCCCGAAACAAATCCTGAAAATTTGCTTAAAACTGAACCAACTGTAACATTTTAAACTTTTATTTTAAAGTCAAACTTTCCCTTTAATAAACCTCAGAATTTCCTGTCATGTTTAGTCTGGCTGACATTTTTTTACCACTGTTTTGCAGTTACAGACCATGGTATCAGACTGTATTACCTTGCAGTGCCCTTGGAGCATGGCATTCTTCACAGTGACAACCAAAGGGATCATTTTTGTTGCCTGGGGTGCAAGTGCTAAACACTCAGGGGCAGCAAAGCCTGTTTCTTAGTGCTAATCTAACAAGCATTGTATCCCATGGAACACTGCACTCTGCCCTGTCCTTCCTACCTGTCAGAGGGCAAATGGTAAGGACAGGGCCATTGTGGTGTCTGTACCTATAAATGATGCTCAGTTAGGAGATGTGCAGGGACAACTATGTGTCTCCACCTGCCCTCCCTTCTAGATAGGTAGCGCCCAAAGTAGGTAGCTCTTTATTTCAAGGCCTAGCAGCAGGTATTTGTGATCTGAAACTGAGCACAGAGTACTGAGGTGATTCTGCGATAGCAAAACACAGTGTGCAAAAAAAATACCTGATTGCAGATTTTTTTGTACTTTGCTTACTGTGTTCTTCAGTGTAAATCACCCCTAAAGTGAATATAAATGCTGAGCCAAGTGCACCCAAGACAAGGGTGGCAACCTGTGCCAACCCCACAGTTCCAGCATAACATTGGTTCTTGTCTGGAAGAGTTAATGGTGGACCAGCTGACAGGGGAAGGGGAAGGAGAAACAAGGAGCTGGTCTAATGATGAACCATTAAAATACTGTGCTCTTATTTCAATAAATAAATAAATAGATCTCCTGGAATTGTGCAACCCCCCCACCCAAACAATATAGTTAAGTCCCAGGCAAGTACATCTGGTACCTACCCGTAGTTCTGAGTTCGCCTTGGGCCAGTAAGGTTTTTGCATGTATTGCAGTTTGTCTGCAATTGGTATCTGACAGTACTAGCATCCACATGAACAGGAAGGAAGTGTTTACCACTGTTTGTCCCAGAGACTACCATGCCAGCCAAAATGTGCCTTGTACCACAGGCCTTTGGTTGTGTTGGACACTTCTGGATTTAGGTCTCAACATGCTCAAATGCCTTGAAACTATGTTTATCATATAGCACTAATCTGTGCAAGGGGCGTGTAAGGAAACACTTTCCAGACTGGAAACTAAACCTTTTGCGATTTGTTTTCAGCGAGTTATAACATTTCAATGACCAGAAATGCGGCAGTTCATGTTTTTGTGAACATAGCCATTGTTGTCATTTATCTGCATTTCTGTCGTTGGAATCTTAACACATATCCTTTATTTCAGGGGATTACACTGGCTAATCTTTAGCTTTCATTCTTGCCTGAGAATACTTGGCAGTTTTACCCAGCCTAGAAAATACACTCCAACGCCTGCTCTTTATTAATACTTCCACATTTCAGGCCTTTGTGTGGTTTCCCTCACTTATTCTGTGAGTTGTTTCACACATTCTAGAACCCTTCAATGAGAAAGTGTCCCTGTCTTCTACTTCACTTATTCAGGCTAACTTAAGTTTAAAGGGGTGGTTCACCTTTAATTTAACTTTTGGTATATTACAGAATGCCCTATTAGCAGCAACTTTGCAGCTGGTCTTCATTATTTATAATTTATAATTTTAAAATTATTTGCCTTCCTCTTCTGCCTTTTTCAGCTTTTAAATGACTGATCCCAGAAGCCAAAAGTCTATAGCTCTGTTGGCTTACAATTTTATTATTATTGTTACTTTTTATTCCTTTTCTTCCTACTCTTTACTTAGTCTACTTGTATATTAGTCTCTCATTTAAACCTCTGCCCGGTTGCTTATGTAAATAAGACCCTAGCAACCAGATAGCTGCTGAAATGCCAAACTCAACAGCTGCTGGAAAAAAAAGCAAAATAACTGAAATACCACAAAAATTAAAAAAAAGAAAACCAGCTGCAAATTGTTTTAGAATATCAATGTCTATTTCATACTAAAAGTTAATTTAAGGGTGAACAACCCCTTTAATATGATCCGATTTGTCACTAGTTACTAATACATAGATTGTGGTTCCATCACTGTGTATATGAAGATATTATGGTATTTGAATTGGCTTAGCCATTCACCATAAACAACAGTAATATAACCATCTTTTTATATTTACATTGTGTAACTTAAAGGAGACCTTGATCTTATCAACATTTAGTAATTCATAGGCCTTTTTAAATCACCTTTTACTCACCCCATTAGGGTGATGGCATACAGGATGTCCTGTTGCCCAAGCTCAATCTTTGCTACTGCGGGCGGCAGGGCATCCTTTGTTTCCCGGTTGTTTCCTTCCCACAGGCTAACATGCAAAGCACCGGTGGTGAAACATACACAGTGCCAAGATGTCTGACCTTTTCGCAAAAAAACTTCAGGCAATTTTGCATTGCATATGTTTCCCCACCAGCGCTTTGCATGTTAGTCGGTGGTAAGGAAACAAGGGACACTTTGTTGCCCATGGTAGTGAAGATTTATGGCCAGTAAAATGTCCTATGTGCCATGGCCCTGGTATGAGCATGTTTATTTTCACAAATGCACGCTTGACCTTAGGCCTATGCCACATGGGGATGATTCTCAGTCTGCAGATATGCGTAGGCCAAGAATCAGACTCTATGCCCATCAGCTTTTGAATGTGCCTGCACCCAGATTCCACTGTGTTGGTCTAGGTACATGGAACGGATTTTGTCACAAAATGCATACTTGCACTTTTCTACTCCAAATTCTGTACTGTGTGCCATACAGGGAAAGGCGGATGCCAGCATGGGGTCAGATTCTCACCCTGCATTGATCCGCATCTTCTATTACATTAGCCTTACTGTAATTCCCATGTATTGCCATGTCTTTCTAGTTAGTATGTACAGCACCGTCTTCATCCAATATGCTTTGCTTATATGAATAAATGAATATAACAAGGTTAATTATGTATCTAACAATAGTTTTTTATGGCTTCACCAACATCCTAGTTTATATAGGTCCCAAGTGGACAAAACAGCAACAGCAAATGAAAAAATAGGCCATGGAGATATGGAAACAATGGAACGGTAGGTTGTTTCCCTTTCCCCTTCTGCAGGACTCAGCTAGACAAATCCACCGGAGATTTTGGCTCTAACTACTCAAGGACACACATACTCATAAGTTACTCATTAAGCAACATAGGGAAGCTACGTTATACAACGTGTGCAGGTGGGTAGACATGCCTTGTTTATTCTTAAACAATGCAATTTATAGATCAGTAAAATTCCCGACCAGGGATTCCTTAGGTGGGACATGTAAGCATACCTTGGTCACATTCCTTACCTGTTTTCTGTGAGCAAGGATGTGTTACGGATACTATTTATGATAAACCATTAACTTCTGGTGGGGTTTGGAGATGTAGAAACACTATTAGCAAAATAGATCAATCTGGTGTACCTGATAATAGCTATTCTTTATAATGTTTACAGGAGTAATTCAGTCCCAGATTAATGATACACAGTGATGTTCTAAAACATTTTTCAGTTTGGCATTTAAATGGCTATTTGTTTGAGAGCCTCAAAGGATAAGTGGGTTGCTGGGGTCAGTGACCCCAATAAAGTATGGAATTATACATGACAAATGCAAATGGAAAACCCTTAAAATAAATAAATAGGCCTTTAGACTAATGGTATATGATGCAGCAGCAGAAAACCAGTGGCAGAGAAAACATAGTGGTTACCATTATACTAAAGTGCCTGCATTGCTTCTTTTTGTAATATTGATTCTGACTTTCAGGGAGACTTTCATAGGAACAAGTCCTACTTTGAATAAAATAGGGCCCTGCAAGTTTATTTTGCCTCAGGCCTTGCAAGAACTAGTGGTCCCACCCCAGCCAAACACAATAGCAGCAGCAGCTGGCTGGTTGGAGGGGCACAAAAATGTACAGAGCTGTGTTTACACGTACCGCTATATAAATAAAATTATGCAAGCATACATACAGATGCACAGTATTCACACAGTCATCAGTGCAGGGCCTACAGCTGATACTACAAGAAGCAATCACAGTGATGTCAATGCAGTGCCACTTTAGAGAACCAAAATGAAAGCCAACAACACTTAAAGGAGTAGTTCAGTGTAAATATTAATGAAAAAGAGTTCTGACTATCATGTTAGACATCTGTCCACTCCAGCTTTTATAGATTACATTTTTGCCTAACTAACTATATTGCATATATTTTTTATTTTGTGCAGTCTATCCATTTTACCCAGTTTCATTTTTACACTGAACTGTTCATTTGAGGTGGCCATACACGGGTCAATTTCAGCTGCTGATATCGGTCCTTTTGGCATTTTATCCACCCGTGTATGGGCACCATCAACTTGCCTCGCCGATCTACGAATTGGCCAGATCTCGATTGGATAGGTTTGATTTTTCCGTCGGATCAGGGACCGCATCAGCTCGTTGATGTGTTACCCTATCTGATGATGCCTATGGTGCTGACGGCGCCTATGCATGTAGGTGGGCATATCAGGAGAAGATACGCTCGTTTGCCGACCTTGTCTGATTATGAAGCTGATATATACTTGGTGAATGATGATCTACTGCCCTAAACACCAGGCATCTATAGTCCCTTAAAATAAAATAAAGGTCTATCTGGGGGGGGGGGGCAATTTGTTGACTAGTAAGTAAAATTGCACACCCTTAGGCAAGCATACCTCTTCTTTAAAAAGCCCTGGGTTCTTTCCTGCATAGGGTTGCACCACCATATTTGTTGGTGTTCCTTGTGCCAATTTGAACTCCCAAAACTACTGCACATGTTACCCAACTAGAAGGGATCCTACAAATTAGCTCCCCGCAGTTTTTGTTGTCTTTTAAATGTTTGCAACCCTGGTAAATTATAAAATAAATGATACAAAAATGGAAAAATAGTTTATTCGTGAACATCCACTTTTCACTTTCAATTACATATTGAGAGTCGTGTATTTAAACTGCAACTAAAATAAGACAGTTGTTTATAACAGTGTTTCAGTACGAGTTGGCTTGTCCATTTCTCTATAAACATGTGCGGTGTTTGCACAGAGAAGGAGAGGGAGCGGAGCTCTAAATACACATTCTTTCATACTGAATATCATCCCCTTCCATAGTTACCTTAGAAAAGAACTGTACCTACAACAAAATGGCTTTTTGTTTTGCTAACAAATATATAACAATGTGCTCCCTGACTACATTACATAGAGCCGGGCTGTCCAACTGGAGTCCTGAGGGCTGGATGTAGGATTTATATGGCCCCCAGTCTGCTCAAGGGCTCTGTAGTCTTCTTTGTACCACATATTCATATAACCAAGCCTTTGAACATGCAAAATGGTAACTACTTTACCCACTGCATTTTAAAAAGTTGAACAACTCTGATATTGGGAATATTGAACCCTCTTTTCTAAAATATGAGAAGGTTCTGTGACCATATAAAGGCACGAGGCTGCACACCAAGTGCTTTTATACAGGTTATGGAACTTCAAAGTGACTAATATCCACATATTTTAAAATGGGGCTTTTGTAATATAATACACAATTTTCAACAATACACACAGTAAAACTGACACCAATAAGCACCACACCATATATTAGCAATCATAGTGAAGTTTTGTGGCTGAAAAATATGTTGAATTCCATAGGCTCTGATCTTTGGCATTTTTAAACACAGATCACAGGTTACATTCTTCCACTCAAGGACAAGCATTCATCAAATCCTGAAGGTTGGCATGCACTATTCATTGTTGTGTAAAGCCACTCTGATGGGCACCAGTGTTTCTTAAACAACTGAATAAAATAGGAACAGTACAGTTGCTACAGTAGATTCAATAATAAATACAAGAAATGTGTCTTGAATACACACAGCAGCCAGTACAGTGCAGCTTAGAAAATTACTATGGCAACACCTCTACCAGAAGTCTACACAACTGAATCCCTAAAATGATGCAGTAATCACCCAATCTTCTAATCCCACACACAATCCTTAGAAGAGCCAAAGAAGCTTACTAAACAGTCTCACTTTTATTTTTTCCTAGAGCATGTAGATTCTAAGCCCTGTTCTAGCCAGTCTATGTTCAGGGGTCTCATGGACTGATGTGCTCTCTTTGGGGACCTGCTGCCTCATGGCACACTCTACCCAGTGTGATGCTAATCGTCTACTCCATGCTCTTGTCTACTTATTATTCTTACTGCTGTCTGGCAAACATGGCTTCATACTTGTTGCTCAACAACCCCTTGGATGTTGCCCTCAGTGACCTCAAAGTAGAGGCTTATTTTTGAATTCCTGCCTTAGAGGCAAGTTGTGGAGGCATAAAAACCAGGTGTACTGCCAAACAGAACCTCCTGTAGGCTGCCAGTTCACAGGCTGGGTTCTACTAAGTAACTAATCACAGCCCTCATTTTGTACCCCTAGATACATTTTTTCATGCTTGTGTTGCTCAGCAACTCTTTTTACATTTCAGGTAAAAAAGGTTGGGGCATTTATGCCTCATGACCACCCTCATACCCTAGGTCACTGATCCCAAACCATTGGTTCCTGAGCAACATGTTGCTCACCAACCTCTTGGATGTTGCTCCCAGTGGCCTCAAATCACATGTATTTTTTGTACTTCCTGTCTTAAAGGTAAGCTTTAGTTGCATCAAAACCATGGGAACTGCCAAACATCACCTCCTGTAGGCTATTAGTCCACACAGGGGCTACCAATAGCTAATCACAGCCCATATTTGACATCGCCAGGAACCTTTTGCATACTTGTATTGCTCCCCAATTATTTTTAAATTTAAATGTGGCTCATGAGTAAAAAAGTTTGGGGTCCCCTGCGCTAGGTGTTCATCTGGCACCAGTAGCACTGCCACACTTCTACCCCAGGGAGTCATTCACCTAGCAATTAGATTCCATCCCAATCTCTATAGGGCAACTAACTCAGGAGCACAGATATCATATAGAGATAGATATTCACTACATCTCTACACCAATATTACATACATTATACCTTTGTACAAAGAGTAGTTGAACCTATTACATTATGGGCATGATACAGGTAGATCACAGGCATATTCATTCATTCCCCTCAACTACAACTGATTTCACAGGCATGAAAAAGAGGAAAGCAGAGGAAGTAACCCTTTTAGTTAATGCCTTGTGATGGTGAATAGCAGGTGTAAACAGGGTTCCCATGTGCCTTATTCATATTATAGATGCAATGCACGCATTGTTATTAGGAGCATGAAAATATGCAAAAAATCTTAATTATGGTGTTAATTATGGTCTTTGGAACTAGTGTTGTGTCTACTAATAGTAAATAAGAGCCAACAACTTTTGTGTTTTTTACAGTTTACATAATTTGTGTATATGTAGAGCTGTTAGCCAGATAGCTCTTATTGCCATGTGTCCCTGTTCTCCTTTCCAGATCATTCTTGCTGGTCCCCTGACAAACATGGTCTACAGCCTGCCAGTATAAGTCCTCTTCTGAATGTGAATGAGAGATTAGTACATGGGTACAAGGGCAAATGCCAAAATATTTTAAGGGATATTACCTATGTGCTATGATCAGATTATATTATTAACTATTACCTAAATGATACCCAAGAAATGATTACCTTAGTCTGCTGCCTAATGTTGGTGCAATTCCACATGACGCAAACGCTTAAGACAAACACCACTAAATGAAGCTATCAGTACTCCTCAATGATTATCATTCATCTCTTTTATTAAATGGTTCATGGCAGTAAATGCAATACACAAAATTAAGTAGCTAAAGGCCCAGACTTAACAGCAGAACATAAAGGGGTTTCATTACAGCAATACTCTTCTTACTATGGTTACTGACGCACCATCTGCGCCAAGAAGGCAGATTGCACTAATTTGCTCTATTTGGTAAAGGTATTGCATTTGCATCATGTGAGCTTCCGCCTTCTGCCTTGTGAACTACCTTTCACAATTAAAGGGATTAACCAAGTGGACAAATATTTAACCCCAAAAAAGCAATATACCCCTGTAGTTAAGACCTTACCCATCCTACCACACACTTTGCTTCTGCACAGTGCTAGAAACAGAGGTAGGCAGCAGTGGCAACTCAATAGGGCACATCTTCTGGGAGGCACAATCCCAGAAAATGTTTATTGTGGTAAGCACAGCAGTACTCTCTTTGGGAGACCAGCTCCTTGTCTTTCTTCACCATCCATGTGTCATCTGGTCTCTGTCCTCCACTAACTCTTTTAGACTGGGAAATTGTGCAGTGAGACCCTCTGCACAATTTGCACTATCCCTTGGGTATCAAGGTTTTTTGGCCCAGCTTTGCTTCTCTGTTGCCACACACAGTCATCAAAAACCCACTTAACCCTCTCTGAGCCTTAAACTCAGCAGTTACAATTCTGGTAGAAAGCAAATGTATTTTAACAGCATTTGAGAGAATTGAAGGGGGTATTTGGGCAGGGTGAAGGTAATATAAATGGTGACATCCCTGGATCCTGGACATTCTCATGAGACTCAGAGCCACTGAATAGCCAGTCTAAACAACTGACAAATAAAGCCAGGCAATATGTTGACACTTCATGTATGTCAACACTGCATTAGCTCACTACTGATAATACCCCTGAGTGTGGCAACATCTCCAGTGTGTAGAAGAAGTAAAAGCTGATGCCAGTGCTTCTGCATCCTGGCATGAATACTTGCGTTATCAGTGGCTAAAGTAAGACCAAACCCACATTATTGGGGTGATAATTATCTACTCCTAGCATTTTTGACACCTTGGGCCATATTCATCAAAGTATGAGTTTGAATCCTGAAATGGTTAACATTCGGATTATAAATGATAATATCGTATTGGCGATCCAAAAGTCACGGAATTTTCGTATCCGAACGATCGTAAATGGCGGGAAGACCTTTCTGACTTCTGTTATCCTTCTGTGCATGATTTTGGAAGCCTCCCATAGGACTCAATGGCACTCTGCAGCTCCAACCTGGCCCAAGGAAAGTCTCCCATAGGACTCAATGGCACTCTGCAGCTCCAACCTGGCCCAAGGAAAGTCTCCCATAGGGCTCAATGGCACTCTGCAGCTCCAACCTGGCCCAAGGAAAGTCTCCCATAGGGCTCAATGGCACTCTGCAGCTCCAACCTGGCCCAAGGAAAGTCTCCCATAGGGCTCAATGGCACTCTGCAGCTCCAACCTGGCCCAAGGAAAGTCTCCCATAGGGCTCAATGGCACTCTGCAGCTCCAACCCGGCCCAAGGAAAGTCTCCCATAGGGCTCAATGGCACTGTGCAGCTCCAACCCGGCCCAAGGAAAGTCTCCCATAGGGCTCAATGGCACTCTGCAGCTCCAACCTGGCCCAAGGAAAGTCTCCCATAGGGCTCAATGGCACTCTGCAGCTCCAACCTGGCCCAAAGAAAGTCTCCCATAGGGCTCAATGGCACTCTGCAGCTCCAACCCGGCCCAAGGAAAGTCTCCCATAGGGCTCAATGGCACTCTGCAGCTCCAACCCGGCCCAAGGAAAGTCTCCCATAGGGCTCAATGGCACTCTGCAGCTCCAACCTGGCCCAAGGAAAGTCTCCCATAGGGCTCAATGGCACTCTGCAGCTCCAACCTGGCCCAAGGAAAGTCACGATACCGAAGCTTGAATGAATCCGAAACTTTCGTACTCATTGCAACAAATACGATTTTGTTGCGTAATTGTTGTCACAAGGTACAAAAAAGTTGCACAAATTAAAGAAAAAATCACAGAAAACACACACACTTCTACAAATTAGAATTTTTTGTATTCAGACTCACTTTGATAAATGTGCCCCCTTATGTCATGTTACCATTTAGAGCAAAGAGGAATTACACAGACAGAATTGCTTTGCACACAAAAAAAGCTGCAAAATAGTTTTAAAGGGGTGGTTTACCTTTAAGGTAACTTTAAATATGTTATAGGATGCCCTATTTGTAGCAATTTTGCAATTGGTCTTTAATACTTATTTGTATAGTTTTCAAAGTTGCCTTCCACTTCTATATCTTTCCAGCTTTCAAATGGGGGTCACTGACCTGGACAGCCATTAACTATTGCCAGGGTCGGACTGGGGGGTGAAGGGCCCACTGGGGCTCCTGTCCCAGGGGCCCTGCAGGTGCTCCCAGCCAGGCGCTTCCCCTAACCCCCCCCCGCAGGGTCCGCCTAACCCCTCTCGCAGGGCCCCCCCTAACCCCCCTCGAAGGGCTCCCACCCGACGTCCTCCTCCAAGCGCAAAATTTGACACGTCGGAGGAGGAGCGGTCGGGAAGGGGGAGCACCAGCAGGGCTCGGGTCTGGGCCGCCGGGGCCCACCGGGATTTTTCCCGGTGTCCCGGCGGCCCAGTCCGACCCTGGCTATTGTTCTGCGAGCTTACAACTTTATGAATATTGTTACTTTTTAATATTTATCTTCCTATTCAGCCCCTATTTTATTGAAGTTTAAGACTCTCATTTAAACCACTGCTTGGTTGCTAAAGTAAACAAGACCCTAGTAACCAGTCTCCAAACTGGAGAACTGCTGAACAAAAAAGCTAAATTACTGAAAAACCTTGAAAAATAAAAAATGAAAACCAACTGCAAATGGTTTCAGCATATTATTGTCTACATCATACTAAAAGTGCATTTAAGATTGGTAGCCCATAGGGGAGATTAGTTATCCGCAGTTAATTTTGGCTACCGAAGGCGACTAATCTCATCGAAATCCCTTTCAACTGGCAATAAAGTGAGTGACTCGCAGGCATATGCCATCCGACTGTGATTCTTTTTTTTCAGGGTTGAATTTGTGGCAAGGCCACAAAGGCCCAGGCCTAGGGTGGCACAAACTGAGGGGCAGAATGCTGCCCACGCTAGCCAGGATTTAGCCAACAACAACTAATCTCCCCATGGTCCATAACCCTTAAGGTGAGCAACCCCTTTAATGGATGCCGTTAATAAAAATTGAAAGCAAACACTACCTGACTATAATATTGGGTGTTAGTTGTACTATGTACATTGGTAAGAACAGTCTGATGACGGCAGTTGTTTCCAATAGAGAATGCGCAATTGTGCATGCTATGCCTCCGCCTATGAAGGTTTACCAAGCAGAACCACCTTGTCCCTTTCTTCATCCGGATCCTACCTAGTGATTACACCACAAGCTCTTTCTCTCACCCTGCTGAAATGTTGTTTTTAAAAACATGCTTTATATATTTAGGTGTAGCAGGAATGCCTTTGTTGTGTTTTTTTGCGATGTTTTCTTTGTGCTAATTCCCTGCTTCCTACAAAGGGTTGGTAAACTAGCAGAGCCCTATTTACACTAGCAGACTTGTATGTTCAGTGTAATAAGCAGCAGATCTAGTTGCTCTGCACAAAGTACTTTAAGCCAAGGATGTCCGTCCTGTGGCCTTCCAACAACTCCCAGTGTCCCACGTACAGCCCGAAGAATGTCAGTGGGTTCAGGAAGTTTTAGCTCCACTGCAGCTGGAGTACATTTTACCTAACTTCTTTGCAAATCTATGTTGGTTTGCATAAAATAATGTTCTGCTCCTTTGCATAATCTTAGTGTTCTTTTTGCTAGCAAAACGCTTTCAGATTTTATCTTTCCCCTCTGCTGAGAACAATGGAGAGATTTTAGGAAGGAGTAGCAACAAGGAGATCAAATTCCTAATGGCACTGGCTTTATTTCTGAAGAGGTTGCACTTGGTCATTTTATCAATTATCATCTGTTTTGGGAAATTTCCACTGGCACTCAGTATTCCCAGGTACGGCTGTTATTAGACAGGGCTTCTTCCCATCTGCACACATAAAAGATCATTTACATTCATTTATGTTCGCTTTTCCCCACAGCCAGTTGTGCAATAAAGCACTTTCTCTAAAGTAGTGGCTTAACTAGTGTGCACAAGGCACTCCCAAACGCAAAAAATCTAAGGAGGGGCCCAGTGCACAGAGATTCATACTGGCCCCCACCAGCAACATCTTCTGACTGCTTAAGACTTTCTGTAATTTGGATCTCCATACCTTAAAGTGATACTGACACGAAAAAACTACTTTTCAAAATATGAATATACATAAAAAACTACCTATAGGTCGTGTTGACGGTTTTTCGCTGACAGGTTTGGTTTTGTAAGTAATTGTTACTTGAAGTTCGTAAACCTGACTGTTTTGCCAACCTGACTGTCCCTTCCCAGCCTGTCAGTTATAGCTTCTAATGCTAACAGACAAATATGGCTGCCCCCTCATAGAGGAACACAGGGGATCAGACAGGTAATGTAAATGCATCAGGCAAATATTTTTATGGCAAAATTATAAAGTTCTTGCAAAGACAATGTTATGATAGATGTAAAAAAATACTTACTTTCTGGTGTCAGTATCTCTTTAATTCTACTATAAGATTATTTAAACATTAAATAACCCCAATAGGTTTGTTTTGCTTCCAATAAGGATTCATTTTATCTTAGTTAGAATCAAGTACAAGCTACTGTTTTATTATTACAGAGAAAAAGAAAATCAGTTTTAAAAATTGCTTATAATGGAGTCAATGGGAGATGGCCTTTGTGTAATTCTGAACTTGGTTAAATAAAACAAGATTTACTACCAAATAAAAAGCCTCCTGTAAGCTGATAGTGTGCATAGAGGCTGCCTAATAGCCAATCACAGGCCTTTTTTGGCACCTCCATGAACTTTAATGATGCTTGTGTTGCTCCCCAAATCTTTGAGCAATGCCTCAGAGCAATGCAACAACAGCAGATTTGTGTCAACAGAATTGCCAGTTTGTGTCTGCAATTACACTGGGATTCTGGCAAAAATGCTACATTAGTGGGAAAAAAAACATGGAGATTGCACTCTAAATTGCACTTTGCACACTGTGTCAAGGTAAGTGCATATGCCCCATAAACTCTTACCAATAAGGATTCAGAAGACATCAGCAACAAAACATGCTATGTAGATAAACCATAATTTCGAAGAAAGGGGGATAACAACAAAACTACTGCATGGAACAAGGGAGGAGGGTGACATTTTAGTGTTGGGAAGCTATGAATAGAAGGTTTTCCATTGGAGAACTTATTATATATACTGTATATTATATGTTATATTATATTATGTAATTATAGCAGCTGATTTTTTGGGTGAAATCTACAACTCGTCTATATTATGCAATTATATTCTCCAAAGTCATATACAATTTTTAAGGGGTTGTTTGAGTTAACTTTTAGTATAATGTAGAAAGTGATATTCTGAGACAATTTGCAATTGGTCCTTATTTTTCCTCATTATTTCACTTTTTGTTCAGCAGCTCTCCAGTTTAAAGTTCCAGCAGCTATCTGGTTGCTAGGGTCCAAATGATCTTAGTAACAGGATGTGGTTTGAATAAGAGGCTGGTTAATAAATAGAAGAGTATAAAAATAAGTTATAAGAAGTAACAATACAATTGAGCAATAGTTTTGATTTGATTTGGAAGATGGAAAGAGTTAAAAGGCTAATTATCTAAAAACTATAAAAAAAAATAAGTAATGAAGATCAATTAAAGACTTGCTTTAAACCGGCCCTTTTATAACATACTAATAGATAACTTAAAGGTGAACCACCCCTTTAACAGGCAAATAAAAAATAAAAGTCTCTAGATGAAACTTCCCTAATTATAATTATTTTATTAGCATTTGTATCAGTTTTAGGTGAAAAGTATAAATCAGAGTTTTTTGTTTTTATTAAAACAAGGCCAATGAGAATTACTATTATCCTTTATTTATGAAATCTTGGAAATATACGCTGTGCACATTTCCAGACAGTGTAGGCCAGCCAAGAGCCATAGGCAAAGGGAATTTACTGATAAACAAGGACAGTTATACATAAAGAAATCTTCTATAAATTTCATGATGCAGGTGCATAGCTGTACATAAATAGATCTGTGCATCCATGAATTGTTGCACATGAATACACCGGATGCCAAAATAAAAACAGAAAAATTACTGTTTCTCTAAGAGGAGTTCCTAACAGAAATATTGAAAGATGGTGGCTAAATAACTCATCTTCATCAACAGTTATCTCTTATTTAAATATGTAGTGATCTGCAAGGATTCTGCTGGTGTGGGACAGTCTAGCCTTTTTGGCAGACTTCTATTTTGCATCAGCAGACAGGAATGTTGTAACTCTGTAGTATTGTATAAGTATGGCAGCCTGTGAGCAACAATATACACTATATGCAATATAGCAATAGCAATATTAAACCCAACAAGGGGCACTGCAGTTAGTGGCAGACTCAGTGCAGAGGGTCTTTCTTGACATTTTGGAGAAGTGTAGAGAGAAATCACATACAGCTAGGAAACTGGTGGTGCATCTTTTTTTAAAACAATTCTGTTTATTAAAAATGTACATGGTTTTATATACAGTTGGACAAGAGTAATCATTGAAGCTGTACAATCTATTACAAAAAATTGGACAATAAAAATTGACAATGTACATTGAATCACAAGTACAGAGAGTTTATTTCCCATAGTAATTTAACTCTGGAGTGAACAACGTTTTTGGTTGGGAGGGTGTGGGATCCTAAGTGGGGTGTCTTAGGGGTGATGTAGACATTCCTGATGAAAACCTTAAAGTGAAGGCAAGGGAGGGTAACCATGAAGGGAGGAGAAGGGAGAGGTTGGTGAGTCTCGAGGGGTGCTCACATATCTTTGTCTATGTCTAGTCCCAAACTTGGTTAAATTTTTGTAGGAGATGATTTAAGGCTAAGGTTTGACCAGAATGGTAGTGTGGGTCCAGAATCAGATTGTATTGGTATGCATAAAGAGAATTGGGTGTGTTATGCCCTACTAGTGGATACATCCTCCACTTGATTATTGTGGAGTTTAAAGTACTATTAAAGCTACATTTGAATGGCCTGCAGAACCTGCAACCAGAAGACATGTATCACAGGGCAGGTCCAAACCAAACCAAGTAGTCTGCCACCAGGGCAGAGCATTTCAAGCCGGTTTGTGCTATATCTGGATTCTTTGATGCACAGCCTTCTAATATTTATGTATGTTGATCTGTCTGGCATAAAGCCCGTCTGATCCGGTGAGATAACTTTATATAGAACAGGGGCCAGGTGGAAGGCTAAGACTTTGGCCAATATTTTTGCATCAGAGTTGATTAAAGAGATAGGCCTGTACATCTTTGCCGGGCTTCAGTATAAGGGCAATCAGCTATGCATACATAGATTGAGGGAGGGGGGATACCCACAGGACTGCACTGAATAGTTTGGTGAGAGGGAAGGCAACTTTGTCTTTGTTGGTGCATCTTTAGTTCAATATCTATAAATAAACTGTTCTCTTCCTGATTAATGAACTATCCAAATTCATTTGGCAGCTGTCTGAATGTCATTCTTGTCTTGCTACTATTTGCTGGGTGGGAAAACCAGCAGGAGGAATATCAGTGATGGGTTAAAATACTAAATAATACCAAACAAAACCTCTGAATGTATGTATAGGTGATAGTTGTCTCTGTACATTGTCCCGGCATGTAGCTGCGTCACTAAAAGCTTAAAGGCAGGGGGACTCTTTTTATTCCATATAACAGGGATACACAAGAACCGCTGGGGTGCATTCATCTGTGACTAACAGTCTGGCACTAAAGCAAAGATCCGTCTGGATCAGAAGCACCCTCACACCTGTGATCCTTTTAGTGCCATTATACTCAACCAGATTGCCTACCATATCTAGTATAATACAAGCCTGCAGGAGAACATCTTCTCCAGTAACACAGGGTGAAGGCAGAAGACAACACCTATTGAAGGTAAAGCAGGAACAACAGGGTATCATCCATTAGTATCTGAGAAAATGACTGGCAACTAGTGATGAGTGAATCTGTCCCGTTTTGCCATAAAATTCGCTAAACAGCAAAAAATTTGCGAAACGCATTTGTCGCACGATTTTTTTGTCGCCCGCACCTTTTTTTGATACTGCGGCTATTTTTTTGTCGCCTGCGCTTTTTTGATGCGACCGTGCCTTTTTTTATGCAACCGCGCCCAATTTCACGCGACCGTGCCCTTTTTTGCCGCACCCGCAACCAATTTTTTCATTCATTTTTCTGCAACAAATTTTCACGGAAGTTTCGCAAAACAATTCGCCAGTGCCGAATTCACTGCGAATCCATGCCTGCTGATAAAATTCGCTCATCACTACTGGCAACTGTGGGTAATTCAGTAACATGCCCAGAAGTTCACCTAGGTCCATTAACTCTGAGCCACCAATCAAATGTTGGATTTCATTATTCTAACTGCACTAAACCAGTAAAAGTTACCCAACGACCAGTTACTTTGGGTTACTGGACCAGAGCAAACATTTGCTCATGTTACTGAATAACCACCTGAACCTTGTAGGCATCACACTTTTAAAAACGCACTAGGCCATCATGCACATCTAAACAGCAACTGATACATGAGCTAATTAGATTTGCTTACATAAATAAAAAGTTTTTAACTTTAACTCTTTAACTGCTGGCGATATAGAATCTATATCACTGGCAAAAAAAAATTAGAAAACCAGAGATGCTGATTCTAAGGTTTTGGCATTCTATTTAAATGAACAGAGCAGCTACATTGCCTTAGTTAAAGGGTTAATGCATAAAGGAGCGTCAATATATCACATTGTGCATAGGTGATAGGACTGAAACCTGTATCAAAAATATACTTCACTATTATCTGAGTATTTTACTGAGTATTACAACTCACAGTGCAAGCTTACTCTGCCTCCATACACCCTACACCATAGGGAGGCAATAAGTACTGGGCTCTTCTGCACCTTGAAGCCCTGGGATGTCTCTAGAGTGAATGTTTGAACCAAGCTTAAGCTAGGGCAGTGCCTGCAGTCTATCATGTGCCCTGTTGTCACACTTTCCGCTTCACCCAAAGATTCAAAACAAACAGAATGGATGCTCTTATGTCATCTGTGAGAAATGCCACAGAGTAGGGTCCAAGAAAGCTTTTGGTTTGGCTTCCTTATAAATTTAAATTTAGTAATCACACCTCCCCTAAACACCTCTTCTCTAATACAATACCTTGTATAGCCTTTCTTCATAAATTATATTTACCATTTCAAATATTAGTTGATGCTGCCAAACGGACTTGCATTATACAGCTAATTCTACTGTCTTTTAGTAGTCTTAAAGAGAACCGTGCCCACAACAGCACCCATGACTAAAGGTCCCCATACACGGGCCAATTCTAGCTGCTGATATCGGTCCCTTAGACCAATTCGGCAGCTAATTGGCCCGTGTATGGGCACTACAGACGGGCCTGCCTGACTGATATCTGGCCTGAAATCAGCCAGATCTCGATCGGGCAGGTTAAAAAATCTAGTTGGATCGGGGACTGCATCAGCTCGTTGATGCAGTCCCCGGACTGAATTTTCCTATACCCACCGTAATAATTCTATAGTTTGGCCCCAGGGCCAAACGATCTAATTAGCCTGGATCCTCCCGTTATCGCCCACCTGTAGGTGGGGGATATCGGGAGAAGATCCGCTTGCTTGGCAACATCGCCAAGCGAGTGGATCTTAAGGTGTATGGGCACCTTAAAGGGCATGGAAAGGCAAAGTCACTTGGGGATGCCAAAATGTTAGGCACCCGAAAGTGACTTTAGTCGCCTACCTTTTACCCCGGGCTGGTGCCCCTGTTAGGAGAGAACAGCACCAGCTCGGGGTAGCTGCGAGCGCTTTCTTCTTCCTTTATCGCCGCGCGCACATGCGCAGTAGAGTGAAAAGCTGAACTTTAACAGAGAACAGGCTTTTCACTCTACTGCGCATGTGCCTGACTCACAGTCACAGCTTAAAGGGACAGTAACACCTAAAAATGAAAGTGTATAAAAGTAATTACTATATAATGTAATGCTGCCCTGTACTGGTACAACTGGTGTGTTTTCCTTAGAAAGACTACTATAGTTTATATAATAAAGCTTCTGTGTAGCCATGGTGGCAGCCATTTACAGGAGAAAAGGCACAGGTTACTTAGCAGATAACAGATAAAACCCTATTATATTCTACAAAGCTTATCTGCTATCTGCTATGTGCCTGTGCCTTTTCTCCTTTTTCTCATCTTCAATGGCTGCCCCCGTGTTGACATAGCAGCTCATTTATATAAACTATAGTAGCGTTTCTGTTGCAAACTTATCAGTTTTACCAGCGCAGGGCAACTGTACATTATATTTTAATTACTTTAAAACACTTTTTGGTGTTACTGTTCCTTTAACACAGCAGGAAGGAGGAAGCGCTTTCTCCAGGTACCCCGGGCAATACCCCAGGGGCACCAGCCCGGGGTACAAGGTAAGCAATTAAAGTCACTTGGGGGTGCCTAACATTTTGGCACCCCCAAGTGACTTAGCCTTTCCTTCTCCTTTAAGGCATCAATCTGTGTGCCCCACCTCCATGGTTCAACCACAGCATTACCTGCTTTCCTGCACAGTTACTGGAAATTATAGACTCACACAGACAAGGAAAGGATAGACAAGGAACTGTTATTGATACTTCTTTGGATTTGGACAACAAAATGGCAACAAACATTTTCTGCAATTGTGCCCACCTTTTATAAGAATGGCCAAAAATGGTGGCACCTTAGGCAGGTGCCTCTACTGCTTGCCTCTAGTTGCAGACCTTCTTAGAGCCTTCTCATTGGCTAATTCACTTAACTTACTATTGAGGACATAAGTAGCATGTATCATTTTAAAACCCAAATGCATTTTTTTTATCTCAATTAATTCTCATTAAACACAACTTATTTATCAGGTTTCAAATTGGTGAATTTTAAAGTTTTTTTCAGTTTGAATAAACTTGAAGACTTGAATGTTTGCTTATTTATTTAGAAATGTTGATTTGAACCATGAGAAAAACTTGAATGCACCAAATTTGTAATCTACTCATCAATGGTTCTACAAACTCTCAAAAGAATGTGATCTTTGTCTAGGACAACTCCCACTGACTTCTATATCAACTTGCAAGCTTTTAGATGCCAAAGTTTTATTTACATTTAAGTTTCTTTTGGTATACCTCCATTCTCTTTACAGTATAGGTCAGGGATCCCCAATCTTTTATACCTGGGAGCCACATTCAAATAGGTGTTGGGGAGCAACACAAGCATGGAAAAAGTTCCTTGGGGTGCAAATAGGAGCTGTAAATGGCTATTTGGTAGCCCCCTACGTGGACTGGCAGCCTATAGAAGGCTTCGTTTGGCTTTACACTGGGTTTTATGCAACCAAAACTTGACTCCAAGCCAGAAATTAAAAAATGAGCACCTACTTTGAGGCCCCTGGGAGCAACATCAAAGAGGTTGGTAAGCAACATGTTGCTCACAAACCACTGGTTGGGGATCACTGGTATAGGTGGATGCAGAGTTCCTGAGACTGTGAATGTCATACATTTATGTGGCACTGTATAAACAGTTTTCCCAAACTAAGTAAACCAGCACATCTACTGAAACAGAACTGCTAGCCTTAATGCTCTCTTCCACCCCTAACTAAAATATTTGATTTGTTAATACTTGTGGTAAAGCCCTGCCACATTCAGATTTTAGTCTTCTTTTGATGATATATTGATCGTTGTTTAAATGCTCTGATCTAAAACTAACATTCATACTAAAATTGTAACATTAGCACAGTTACTTTACTTTGCTGCAGAGATTTCAGCACTACCCTTTATGATATAGGTTCCATATATGTCACTGCTTTTATGGGTATGTTGGGGTCCCTACAGGGGGTTAAGGGGCGTGGCAGGGCTCCCTGTGGGGGACGCGGCTGATGGGGGCACCTTGGGGGGGTGTGGGGCTCCTGAGGCAGCAGCCCCGGTGGGCCCAGGGCCTAGTGCCAACTGGGTGGAGCAATTCTGTCAAAAACAATATTTTTTCTGCATGATTGCATCTGCTTCCACTGCAATGAGTCCCCCTTGCCTGTCTATATTGGTTGGCTTATGCAATACTCCTGAAATGACGCAGATGCCATCTACGTGGCCTGCATGGCCTGGCAGAGATCTTTGCATTGGGTGCCAGCACTGCTTAACCTTTATCTGTTAGATATGTTTGTGCCCTCCTTAACTTTGGGAATAAGACAGCTTTCATAATCATATACTGAAAATGCTAGTCAGTCTGTGCATTAAGTCCCCTATACCAAGGGCTGGAACTAAAGGTAGGCAGAAGAAGCCAATGCTTAGGGCCCCCTTTAGGGCACTTTTGTTCTACATACAGTCTTTGTGTCTTTTCCCCCAATGTCCACTCTTCCCACCCTGGGTCCTGCCATGAGGCAAGATGAGAAAGAACCTTGCCTCAGATGTACGGTTGCCACCTGTCCAGTTTTGACCCAGACATCCTGGTTTTCAGAAGGGCTGTCTGTCTCAAAACCACCTGCCCCACCCCCTGCAAGGGCACCTGCCCGTCATCCTCCCCTGAGTGCGCGTAAGTGAAATGCGTCAGGGTAGGACAACAGAGATCGGGTCTGGGCTGCTGGGGCCCACTAGTCCAACCTTGTCTGGACCCACTCTGATGCTGAAGAGGTAAATGTGGCATCAGGGCAGATATTCACTTGCTAATTTAACATTGAGGCTTTAGAAAACTGTGGTAAAAGTCATATATATATATTAAGATAAATATAAAAATACATATATAGATACGTATATATTTATATATGCCAATTACTTTTCACAACAGCCTAGTAAATGCCATATTCCTCCTTTAGCTCTATAGTGACATTCCGTCACTGT
This sequence comes from Xenopus tropicalis, assembly GCF_000004195.4. NCBI lineage: Eukaryota > Metazoa > Chordata > Amphibia > Anura > Pipidae > Xenopus > Xenopus tropicalis. The sequence continues at coordinate 44,201,367 of NC_030684.2, read as the reverse complement.
CAGGTTTATTGCACTATAAGCATGAAGTACGTGTAAAGCAGCAGAATAAAATGGCTCATATAAGGAGTGTTCTTATGAGAGAAAGTAGTATTACAAGAGGACTGCGCTACGTGACGCTACGCCGGTCCATTTCCCGCGTTTTCCCCGTACAAAGTGAGACGGGACATTCCAGCAGATAATGCACAGGTGGGTCTGATCAGCTCATCATTAGGCGAAGAATCCGCAAGCCTCGCTGCGCATGCGCATAATGCAGACTGGGCGTTAGAGAGCGGGGTTAGGGCACAGAGACCGGCACAAGTGGGAAAGTAGAGCAGTGAGAGAGAGCGCAGCCAAACTTTACAGCAAGTCTCTGCAGCAAGCGACACAGCAACATAAGTGCAGGACGAATAGGAAAACACACAGAGGAGAGATAAAGGAGGCACTGTGTGTGTGGCTGATGGAGATAAAGGTGCAGTGCGCAGCCGGAGCTGTTTAGCCGCTCTAGGAGAGGGATAAGAGACAAGCTGGTGCTGCTGAGACTGCATGGCACGGATCCTGATGGTGCCCCACAGTTAGGGATTTAGGGCTTCCTGATGGGCAGAGGACTGGGCTCAGAGAGAAGAGAGCAAGGAGGCTAAAAGGGGACCAATCGCCAAGCCAGACAGTCGGGGTAAGCTGAACTTTAAAGGGAAACTTCACTCAGAAACTTTTTTTTCACATAGTGGGAAAACATTTTTAAGCAACTTTCCAATATACATTAGATAACTCAGTGTAAATGTTAGTGCAAATGAAGCAGTATCTGACTTCTGAAACAGAACAAAAGTCAGTTCGACTTCTCATGGGAGAGGGTCACAAAAAGGGGGAATATTATTTGATTTAACAGAACATCAGATTCACAAAAGCTTTATTCTATTTTGTGAATGTGGTGGATTTGTACACTTCATTTTTTTTTCCTTCAGATCACCAATTTGTAGTACCTTATTTCTCCATGAAAATCTGGAGCTCAACTCATGTCAAGTAAAAGTTAGTGTGAGTTTTTGCATTAATAACAACATTTTGCTGGTGTTAATAACCGTTAATTCCAGCTTTGGCAGTTGTTAATTTGTCTTTGGTATTAGAATTAACATTTTATGCCAATTTAATACCCAAGTCGTATTAAACTCCATTTTTATTAATAAGCTAGAGTTTTCTATGGTTTTTATTCAGGAGTCAGAACCATGACTGCAGGATAAAAACAAGAGCCAGACAGATGCTGCTTTCACTTGCAATTACATTTATATGTAACTGAACATTTCTATTGCTGTATATTGTAAAGGTGCTTAGAATGACACAATTCGTTGTGCGAAAAGTATAATGGGTGGTGTTTATCTCCTGATAACCTTAGTGTGACAAAGAACACAGTTGTAGTGCAGCAAAAACTAAGGAAGCTCACTTTCTAAGTGTTTTTTTATTATATGTCATAGCATGGCCTGGGCTTCCTTAGTGGTGCTTAGCAATAGCCTAATGGGATTGCTTGTCATTCAGTAATATCTGGAGTATTGTCTGCCTATCTTAAAGGGGGATCAAGCTGAACATAGTTATGGGCTCAATATTATTGTTTTATTATTTGTTAAAAGATGCTTAATGGTAGTCCTAGGATGGTTGTTATTAAGCTGATGCTTCTGGTACATAGAGAAAGGTACAAGCACTGGGGGGTGCCAAAATGTTAGGCACCCCCAGTGATTGTAATCACTTACCTTATACCCCGGGCTGGTGATCCTGTTAGGACAAAACTGCCCCAGCCCTGGGTAACTGTGAGAAAGTGATCCTCTTCCTTCTGTCTTTGTGCCGCTTGCGCAGTAGAGTGAAAAACTGAACTGTAACAAGAAAGTCGTCATTTTCACCCTACTGCTCATGCGCCAGCCCCCGGGATTAGTAAAATGGAAGACAGACTGAAGAGCATCACAGCAGCTACGCCGGACTGGTGCACTTTCCTCATAACAGGAGCACCAGCATGGGGTATATGGTCAGCGATTACAGTCAGTGGGGGGTGCCTAACATTTTGGCACCCCCAATTATTTTACCTTTCCAGTGTATCCAGTGTACATGAAAAGGTGTTTGGTACATTGAGTCATGGCAGAGCTGGTAGTCGGGTAAGTTCTTATAAGAACTATTGGGATAAACACAAGGTTAGCTTGGTGAAAAAATAAAGTACTAGAGGCATAACACTGTGTCTTTTAGTAAAATGAAGCACCATTTAAAGGGAATGTGATAATTGATGGATAGGTGTTATCTTGATGATATACTTATTTCAACACTCATTTCAACACTTATTTCACACTACTTTTTGGAAGCAGTTATAGCTCCATATAAGGATTTGGCGTAGGAATGATGGTTAAGTGTGATCGGCCTAAGCATAGTGATCATTTGTGGTTGTACTGTGCAGGAAGGTGGTTGAGGTTGGCATGGGCTGGGTCAGTATAATCACAGGTATTATAATGAATGCAGTAAATAGGGTTTTTATGTTGAATGCAGTGACTTACAGAATCCACTTATGGTGTTTAGTTATATTGGTAAAAAAAAAAAAAAAAAGGATTTTTCCATTGGTGGTGGGGGTATTTGAACCTACAGAATTCTTCAGCAAGTGTCTTAGCTGACTTTTCCCTGGTTGCAGTCACAGGGATGCTACTAGTCATTTTTAGAGAGGAAAAAGCAGAGTAGTGGCAGTCTGACCCCAGCCTAAGCTTTGCCTTGGTACCCTAATGTGTGCCATGTATGTGCACTGACTGTCACAATGTGTTATTCACTCAGAGTTCCACAGGACTCTCTAACTAGAGGAACAGTCTGAAAGACCTGTGCTCACTTGTCACGTGATGGCTCGTTTGAGAATATTGACGTCTGAATTTCTTATCTCCGAAATGTTTGCCGTGGGTTTTATTTCCCTTCATTCTATTCTGTTGTAAGTTTGTTTTTTAAGAGAAAAAAAATCCATTGGCAGATCACTTAGTTTGGCATTCCTCTTGGGTGTAATTAAGTCTGAATTTCCTTTAGCAACAAAAACTCCAAGTTCTGCATCTCCAAATATAACACCAAATATTTCCTGTGTGGCATACATTATTTTAATCACTGGACCTTATCCTCTGAGTTTATCTGTAGTTTAGACAACAATAAATAGTCTCAAACAATTCATTATGGGGACCCCCAGCAAGATAGGACAAGATAAATGGGACTCATATACTAAATAGGTTGATCACAACTGATTTTAAGGACAATTAAGTGGATGTACACTTACAAACAAAACTTTGTCTAATAAATGGGAAGGTAACTGCAAACAAAACATAATTATCTGTCTGTTTTGGCATTGCTTTTTAAGCAATATAGCGAAAGCCAGCTCTATTTCTGCAGATGTCTTTATGGGCCTGTATGATATATATTAGCATATACACTGTACACCATCATTAATCATGGGGCCCCATACTACTAAATTAACAGGGCCCTTCCCTCTCATGTGCAGCCATACCTGTAATCTGTTCTATTAAATTCCCATTTATGCCAGAATTCTGCTCATAAACAACCCAAACCCCACACACTTCTGCACAAGCCTTACCCCTATGGCAACCTGTCAGTTGCTTTTTTCAGTCTAAGGTGTCCCATGTCAAGGGTGCCCTAATTTTAGGACCCCTTATATGTCAGGGTGGTGGCCTTGTATATATGCACAGTGCATTAAAACAATTTGAAACCATATTAAGTTGGGTTAAGGCACAGGAGCAGAGCAATGCTGCTTTTGGTAGCAATTACTTTTTAGGTTTTACAAACATTTCTAAACAATTTATTATGTTGAGTTGAAGAAAATATTTTATTTCATTGTGCAAAGTTTATTTTTGTTTTTATATCCCCTTTAACAACCAGTCATTTCAGATTGAGAAGGGAGCAGCTGATAAGCGTTTATACTTGCGAGAAATGTTACAGATCCTGTGACAATACCAGGGATAGTTGCCACTGAGGTGCAATTGGCACGTATGCATGTACTGCAGGCAACTGCATACTAGGGGAGTCCACTCTAGTTCTGAATAGTACCTGCAGCGTATGCACAGACGCAATAAAAGCTTCCAAAGGAGACAGTGTCAAGGTTCGGGTGTAATTACAACATGTAGTAAAGGTTTAATTGCCTACACGTAGGTTGTGAGTCCTGTTGCACACTTAATACTTAAAAAGGGTTAAGTGACTGAACAAACCTGTTGATAAATAAAGGTGCACCATGGGTTATACAGATGATGTATGTCCCCACATATGGATGAACTGGAACCTCTTTCCAGTTATTCTGATATTGCTCTCCATTTCCAATAAAATTGTAAATTGATGTTGAATAAATTGATGGTTCAAATTATGTGGTGAAGTCAGCAGTGGCTAAGAGCAGTAATACTAGCCTAGGGGCTGTTTTGGCTACGGTGGCTTGTGGGTTGTCACTGATGTTCAGTGAAGGATTGTTGGTGAATATTAAAAATGTCTTGTTACGTGGTTCTGTGAAATATCCACAATAGGTAATTGCGTTACTTTGCTTGGGTGGCCCTAAACATTATCTCAAGGGCAAGTCATTTTTTCTTTTCCACAGGGTCTAAAACTAACTAAGCTTACATATGTTCTGGCCATAAACACTAAACTCTCGTCTGCTTGAAGATGGCCATGCACAGACCCTGTGTATGGGGCCCTCCAACGGGCCTACCTGACCAGTATTTGCCCAAAAATTCGCCAGATGACAATCAGGCAGGGTTGACAATCCTGTCAGGATGAGACACATAGCTCGTTGATGCGGTCCTCGGCCAGACAGCCTGTATCCCTGTCATCGTGATCTGATTGTTTGGCCTCAATGTGGGCATATTGGGGAAATAATCCACTTGTTTGCTGACCTCATCAGATGAGCAGATCTTTCAGTGGATGGCCAGTCAGTCTCGCACAGTATGGCCAACTTGCTGCTTGTGAGTTAGTATTCACGTTGTCTTGCTGTATGTGTTTAAACCTTCATTCAACAACCAGCAGCCACTCTAACTGCATTACACGGTGGCCTTAGCTAAGCATATTGTAAGCGCTGATAAGTGTGTCAGGCATAAAAATAAAACAAGGAACTTGTGTGCTTGTGTCTGATGCACATACACTCTGTAGTCAAAATTTACTGTGTAGATTTCATTGAGTTCTGCATGTTAAATACACACTGAATCTTGTCTTAAAGCAAGCTGACCCATAACTGCTCACCTAAGGGCACGTCAGGTCAACCTTAACCTACTATAAAGGTCCGGTCATATTAAAACAGCAGCTATGTAGCTTCTAAAGACCAGTCATTAATTAGTGGAGGATTCTCAAAATGGATAGTTTCCAGTAGCTGGAGGGCTGCATGACAGCTGGTACTGAGTATTGCAGGTTTTATGGATACATAGGTCTGGGGTTGTGACAGGTGTTAGCAAAGCTTGAACAGTTAGGGTTTACTATACCTCCATGCAGGTAGTTGCAAGTAATGGCATTTGACGAATTATACTAGAAACGTGTATAAAACTCACAGGTTTGGGTTGGTTCTATATACAGGTGATAGTGGCTCCCACAAATCAATTAATCTGGACCAGAGCTTGATGACTATATGGCCATACCATAACTGACAAGTGTCATGTATTGGTCAGGGGATGCAGCCAGGTCCAGTTACTACTGATCCAAGTTGGGTACTAGCCTGTTAGCATTTAAGTATTACTTGCCTGAGCAAGGTGATGGATTGTTGGTAGTCACATGTACAGATAAAGTAAGTGGCATGTAAACTGTGGAGTTAGTTAAATGTATAGTAGTCTGCCTAGGTTAATTCATAGTGGGTAGTGCAATTTTTTGTTGCTGTTTCATAAATCCATGTCGGCCAATTAAGTTAGTATTTAGTGGCCTGCCACAAAGCAAACATTTGATTGGTTAATACAGGTCAAGAGACCTAGAACAAATTGTGCCTTTCACAGTCCATGCAGTGAAACAATATGGACATTGTGTTGGTTGTGGTTTGTGGCATGGAGGTGTTAAAAGGGGTCTCATGAGTTTTGGTTTTTTTTTTATTGATTTTTATTTTTATTTTTTTCTTGGAACAAGAACAGTCTGTCAGCAGAAGTAGCAATGGCCATACACAATAAGATCTGCTCGTTTGGTGAGGATGCCTGATTTGACTACCTCCGTTTTTGGCTATATTGGGCTGATCCAATCCTTTGGCCCCCAGCAGAGGACAGCATAAACACACAGATGCTGTCCCTATCCAAAAGGATTTTTAAATCTGCCCCATAGATATCTATATATAATAGGCTGTCGGGGAGGACCCATACACTGGCAGATAAGCTGCTGACTTGGTCTGAAGGAGCCATATCCGAATCTTTAATCTGCCCGTGTATGGCATGTACTGCTATTCAACTTCAGATGAATCACTTAGGTCTGGTAGGGCAGGATGGTGGGTCAGTGGTTAGGACTTCTCCCTTAAATGTTTGGGGTCCTGAGTTAATTTCTCACCAGAGCTCCTTCTGCATGGAGCTTGCATGTTCTTTCATGTCTGCGTGGGTTCTTTCCAGGTGTTCTGTTTCCCTCCCACACTCTGAAAACATACAGGAAGGTTAATAGGCTCTAGAGTTAATTTAATCAAGAGCCAGTGTGCATGATTTGGTCCTTAAATTATTAGCTCTGCTAGGAAAGAGATTGATGTGAACATTGGGCAATTTCTATAAAGCGCTGCCTAATGTGTTGGCACAATATAAAGTATAGTAAAACCAGTATTTAAACAGACAATTTATCATTAGGTTCATATTGTTTGGAAAACTGGAATTCTTGTGGCTTATCACTTGTTCTGACAGATGTTACACGTAACTTTGTTCAATGAGCCATGGGATGCGTTTGATTTAGTGTGTGCTTGTTATTTCTTTTCTGCTTTAGGTCTCAGTGCTGGTATAGACTCAAGCTTGGGAAGGGGTGTTCGTACAGGAAATGTTGATCAGTATGAACATGGGAACCAAAGATGTTAGCCTCCTTGAAGAGTCTTCTGCCCAACACAGTGACCTCCATGTCCAGGAACCTTCCACTCCAGTGGATATTCCAGCACCTCCACCCCCACCACCTCCTAATCTGAATAACTGTATGATTCCTGGGAGCCCAATCTTAAGGTTTGACACCAAGCAACGGTCACGATTACGCAACTTCAACTGGGAGGCCATACCTCCTGAGAAAGTGAAGGGCAAGCCCAGCCTGTGGAGCTCAGAGCTTTTTCATGAAGATCTGCAAATTGACACAAGAAGGATGGAGGAGCTATTTGGGAAACCAGAAGAAGACAAAAAAAGAAATTCTTTATTGGTACGCAGGACCATGTCATTAGGGGATTCACACTTGAACAAGGTAAGGCTTAATAGAGTTACACAAAAATTGTGCCATGAAGAGATTTTTTTAGCAATATTCCTTATTATATTCTAATGATCTGTCTTCTAATGATATTATTAGGCCTTGGTATATTATGACTTCTTATATATAAAATGGTGGCCAGTCTATGGAGGAAGAAATAAGGTGGAATAGCTTTGGGCACAAATTCATAAAACTAGAGAAATTGTAGTCCACAGAGTATTAATTAGCAGTTAGCAGTGGCCTGTTAACTACAGTAAAGTAGAAAGCAAATTAGGTACAATTGGTTGCAACTCAGGAATAACATTTACTCCAGTTTTGTGAATTCCATTTAGTATGTAAGAAAAGAAGCAACAACAGCATCCTTGGGATTGTCTTCAATCATGTCTCAAAGTAGAAGTTACCAAAAGCTTGACAACCTATAAATGTATGTTATCATGGTACATAACAATTATTTGTTTGAGTACATGTCCTTGGATCACAATTTTGTGCATACATACTACAATTTGTGTTGTGGGGCTTAACTAGATGATCAGCTTGAGCTCTACCAGCCACTCTTTGTTCTACACCCTATTGAGTTGAGGGCAGTGCCTGTGCCATTTAGTGTCGGTATAGCAGGGATCACCAACATTTTTTTACTCGTGAACCACTTAGATGTAAAAAGTGTTGTTAAGCCACACAAGAATGAAAAATAGTTAATTTAGGATGCCAGATAAGGGCTGTGGTGGCTATTTGTTAGCTTCATGTGGACTGGAGTAAAACTGTCTTCGTGCTTCCAAGCCATAAATATAAAAATGGCCACCTACTTTTGAAGTTACTAGGAGCACCATTATAGGGGTGGTGGGCAACATGTTGCTCATAAGCCATTGGTTGGGGATCTCTGGTGTATAGTAATAGCCTGATGGTCAGGTGAGAATTTATGGAAAAGTTCACACAGAAATGATACTGACAAAGACCAAGGCTTCTGTCAGACTGTTCCTCTTGCTTGCATTTACACCATGTCTTGGAATGGAATTTATGTTGTTATTGGTTTTCTTGTGTTTCACAATAGAAAAATAAGCAGTCGGCTCATATAGACGGTCTGTTTATACTGCAGAGGATTTGCTGTTTCTTTTTATAAGCAATTCCATTAACCTACAAAGTGTTTACGTTTCTTCTGATCGGACTGGTGGCATTTGGTATCGTGCTTTAGTCAAATGGAAGATTACAGTGGCACTGTGTCGATACCAAAACAAACGACTGTTTTCATTGTGGTGTTGTGGTTCTTAAAAGACTACCTCTATGACTGACTCCATAGTTAATCTTGGTCAAATATAGCTCTATGCGAGGTCCCAAGGCATTCGTTTTGCACACTTACCTTTATTGGTTGAGTGGATTTACACAGAACTAAAACTACAGCTGATGAAAAAGACTTTGTATGTAGCTTGGGAACCCCACTAATGAATTCCTTTGTGATCTCTGCAGTTTTATTCACCCTTTCCAAAGATCTAGTCATTGGCTAATTAGGTTAGACAACCAAATCAAGTGGCTACCACAACACATGTTTATTGGTACATAAGGACAACACATAGTGTCTGCTAATCTGTTGTCTTGTTGACCCCATTGGTCAGACTGTGTCTGGTCACATGTATAAGGCACTAGCAGCTGCAGAAGTTACAGGAGCTACATTTTCCTGCCATTTACTTTTATATGTTCTAGTTTGGACAATTGCCCAGATGTAGAAATGGATCAGCCAAACGAGCCCTTTACCTGTAATGTACCTAGAGGTTTCAAAGAAAAAGGAAAGCTAACATGCTCAATAGCATTTTCCCCCCCCCCCATCATGGAAGAATGTGGCCTACAAAAAGTGAAAAACAGGTTTCCCCTATAGTCTGAATTTGACAATCAATAATAAAGGACAGAAATATGGTGTGCTTTTCTTTTATATATTAGGAATGATTTTGGCACACCTATGGGATTTGTCTAGCCTTCCACAAGCTGATTTTTTTTTTTCTGTTTTGTTGATGGACTTATTTATACAGAGAGTCAATCTACTACTACAATCTAGATTAATTAGCTCAACCATGTCATTTTTGTTACAAGCATATATTATGTTCTAGGCTACTTTCTAGGCTAACCCTTTTCTCCTAGGACCTACATTAATTAAGTATCGGCTTTGTGACCCAATGATTTTTTTTAATGAAATTTATTGTAATCACTATCCGCTGCTCTTCCTTAGTGCATGATGGAGAATGGTGACCCGCCCTACCCTGTGTAGGGGTCCTGACCCAAATGTTAAAAATGCCTGTTGTAGGCTATAGCTGCCAGTAATAATACAGTGCATCACTGTACAAGACTTGACAAACAGGAGTGTAATGCAACATCCCACACATAAAGATAAAAAAAAACAGGGTATCAAATTACTTTTGGAACTATATACCCATTACAAATGTCTTTCACAGCAATTTCCTGTTCTTTAAAGGTGATGTTCACCTTTGCTTGTGTCAGTAAAACATTTTTACAGTATTTTTTTTTTATTTTTCATTTCATTTTCAAGATTTTTATCTTCCAAGTTGTGCTTCTGTCATTTATAGGTTCCTTGCACTCCCCCTAACTTAGGGATTGCAGACAACATGGCTGTGTCCAAGGACCCTGCACAAAGCCAGTGATATGAAGGAGGTGTAGGCATCAAGTGGTGCTGCACGTGCCCCATCTTTTATGGGTTTAGTTGCATGTCATTGAGCTTATTGACTGATGCTGTTCAGTGCCCTGCACCTTGCATCCAACTGGCTAAGGGGGGACTTAAGAGAATGGCAGCTTGCATGATTTAAATCTTTAATACTCTTGATTTTAAAAATTAAAAATATAATTGCAAAAAACTACTGATCAAAAAAATTTTTTGGACAGGTGAAAAATAAAATCTGCATTTAATCTGTAAGCAGGACTGCAATTTAGCACTGATTATCTGTCCATTTATGAGGGCCTTTCATGACTGAATTTGGAGCCTGCACCTTGCAGGGAAACCTTTCATCCCTCTCTGCTTTCATGTAGGTTTCTGCTCCTATTCTCCTGATGTAAATACAAATAAATGGCTTAATATTTATTAAAGTGCAGTACTTTGTACTAGGAGCCACTACCTTATGATTTGTGCCTGGGGTGACACTGGCAGGCATATATGTGAAAAGCATTTTACCCCTTTAAACAGCAGGGCCCTGTGTTGTATGAAATAGGATAATGTGGGGTGGATCTTTTAACCTCTAATTCAGAAAAAAATGAGAATTCCAAGTTATGTCTCCTGTGGCTTATTTGCTTAATTCACCATTGTCGCATGTTCTGAAGGGGAAGTTTTTCATGGGCAGGCAGCCATATGAACCTGCAGGGACATGGCTTTTGCAGGAAGAGCTGGAAATGGGAGGTGGTGGCAAGTTCTTTAGGTGTGAAATGCATTCATTTTTATTTTTGCATCACTTTATATTGCAGGTTTTTCTGCTGGATTCCCGGAGAAGCATGAATATAAGTATTTTCCTCAAACAGTTTAAAAGGTAAATATCTACAAAATAAAAAGTACTCTTTTGAAGGTCTACAAAATTTCCAGTTTCAAATTAATTGAACCCTATTAATTATGTTGACATTTTTCATGAAGATTTGAGGCTTAGATACGCTTGAGAAATTAGACAAAGCATAATTTCTTTTTAATTATAACAGTTGTTTATTTTGAATCACAGGATAAGTCAAACAGTATCACCAAGAACAAAGTTAAGAAACTACCTGACGCGTTTCGCAGTTATATTGCTTAGTCATAGACCCTTAATGACTGCCTGTCTTTATTTTGGCCACCAATATTTATATATTTATAATTATGTGTTACAGGAGTTTGACTCCCTTTAGTTGTTTGTTTTATTTCTGCAACATGGATTTGACTGAAGCAATTTAAAAAAAAAAAAACATGCTTTATATTTGTGATAAAGGCAACAATGAGAATATATGAACCAGAAAAACCTCTTCTTACATATTGTGTGAGTGGCTAGATTTCAATTTGCTTGTAGTAACGCCTAAAGGAAAATGTATTTCTGTCTGTCCATACCTGTAGGTTGTATCTTTAATGTGCTTTCACTATTAAAAGACTGTAAAATATGTAGAGTAGTTTCTCTCCACACTGTATTCCTCATCTGTATATTTGGAGTTATAGCTATGAATGTGAACTGCTGTACTGCTTGCAGCATTTAGGACTTCCTGCATAGCTGTTCAATACATTTTTGACAGCTGGCTAAGTCTTTAGGGATTGCCTTAGCTAAGTCAAGGGATCTAATATTTTCAGTTAATGTTATGCATATATGTAGAGAAGCAGTCCCTTGGTTTAAAGTGCTGCTGTTATTCTTTCCATATAAAAATATGGCCAACCATTTATCTGAAAATATGTGATGGTGAGCTTGTAAAATTGCTGCCAAAAGTAAGCAGATCCTTTTTGTGGGGGAGGTAATTGTTCTCATTCCACCAGCAGTCTGAGTGCAGCAATCACTCAAATGGTGCCTTTTCATCTGTGCTTGTGGTCAAGTTCATAGGTGTTTCTGTTGGCAGGTCAGCTGCACAAATAGTGGAAGATATAAGGAAGGGTAAGGCAGAAGAATACAGCTCGGAGAAACTCTCGGAACTCCTGAAGCAGCTGCCAGAAAGGGATGAGGTAAGAAGATGCTCTTTGTGCACCAAGGCCAATGCTATTTTAGAAATGTAATACTTTTTCTGTGGAAGGAAACAGCTATCCAGCTGCTGGAGCTTCAACCACTGTCAGACTGGACCTCCTAGGGCTCACCAGAGATCCTGACATTGAGTGCCCACTGTCATAACAATTAGATTGTGCTAAATGCTATAGATTTATATAGATGTGTGGTGAAAATTAGAAAGGACTGATGGGAATTGCCTTTGTCTAGGACCCACTGGCAGGCCATTTTGATCCATAGCTATGAACGAGCACCCTATTTGGTATTTTACACATTTAGCTTAGGGGTTGTGTCAGGATATATGTCATTCTTTGTAGTTTAGCCCACTGGTGTGCGCAGTACAAAATTCTTTGTGTGCACCACAAATTATGTGCGCTGGTCTTAAATTTGTGTGTGCGCGTACAAGTACACAGCTTAGAGGAACAGTGGTTACTTTCAGAGCCAATGGCTGTGGGCCACATGTACAGCCAGATACTGTATTAAGGTGGCCATAAAGGATACAAATCTTTTGAGAGAGAATTTTTTTTTCTCTACAGATGTTAAGAGCTGAATCGTCCGATATGCAGGCAGAAACAAAAAATATCTAACTCTGTCTGATGATTTAAAATTTCCATCCTGTCTGATCAATGAGACAACCAATATCCAAGGCTTTAGCCAATATCGGTTGCATTTTTTTCACCATACGCGCACTTAATGTCATATAAAACCTTGTTTCATATGTCTATGAAGATTCTCATTCATCCAGATCATGATATACAGTATCTAGTAGAATTGAGTCTAAAACTAAGTCTTGTTTCGTATGATAATATTGGTGTGTGTAAGATCACCTTTAGACTTAGGAAAATTAATCAATCCCCAATATTTCTTTTTCAGATAAAACGCCTCCAGGCATTTAAGGGGGACAGGAGCAGGCTGAGTGAAGCAGACCTTTTCATGCTGTTATTGCTAGAGCTTCCAAGGTAGGTTGGCACTGCACATAAAGCTAGAGTCTTGCAGGACCCCTCCCAGTTCAGTGCCTGCTAGTATTAAGCCATCAGCCTTATGCCTGGATTTAAAATTTGAATTAATTCTCTTTAAAAGCAAAAAAAGAGTTGATTCTTTCAGTCCCTGGGCAGGCATTAGTCCAGGAAAAAAAAAGGCAGTGAGTGGATTCTGAATGGGAAGTTTTGTGATGAAGGTGAGTGAATAGCCAGGAGAGGAAAGAGAAAGCTAGGAAAGGAGCACTAATGGTGGGAGAGGGAATGGAATAGGTTTCTCTGTGGCTGGCAATCACTTTCCCTTTTTAGTGGTCAGCAAAGCTTCTAGCATAATAGGAGGAAGGAAGGGAAGTACAGTAGGTGGAGACGGTCAGGAGAGGTTATTAAGTGTAATTAAAGTAGTGTGCAGAGTAGATGTGTGTGTGTGTCTTCATGCTTCTTTTTGTGTAAAAGAATTGTATAGGAAATCAATCAGGAGATTGCAGATTTCTCAGAGTAGGGCATCCCCAGGTGATAAGGGAGATCTTCTGCTATGTTTATAGCTATTTGCTAAACTCCTCCCTGCAATATCATTCTTTGTCTTGGCACTTCCTTTCACCATGGTCTTAGGGGCAGATTTATCAAAATGGGTGCATTTTTCTGTGATGAGCTCTAATCCCACACTTTCTATTCATTCCTGTGTGATTTTGAGAACTGTATTTATCAAATGGTGAACTTTAACTTTCACCCATTGATAAATATGTTTCTAAAAATCCCATTGAAATGGATAGAAAGTGGTTGATTTTTTCTGTGATGAGCCCTGATCTGGCATCTTGATATATATGCCCCTTTCTGTTTCAGGGGTAGAGGGGAAATAGACTTGAGCTGTTCATATATAACAAAAAAAAAAGAAAAATATCTGTTACACAGTGTAAACTCCTGTAAATCACATCTGGTGCTTTCCCAATAGCTACACCTTGCGGCTAGAGGCGCTGATTCTAAAGAAGGATTTCCATGCCAATCTCGTGTCTCAGCTCTCCACAGCCAGAGAACTTAAAGGGGCTGCAGAAGGTGAGAAATGGCCCTAATTTCTTACTGCTTAATATTGGGGGTCATCACTGGGCAAATTTATACTTGGGCAGTATCACCTGGCAAACAATCAAATGTTGGTTGTAACTGCAGCTGGCTAAAAGAAACGAATCACTGATTGATTACTTTGTGTTGCTGTCATGTGCAGATTTGCCCAGAGTTGATAAATGAGCCCACTTGTCTTTTGTCAAAGTCTTGTGTCTGTGTGCAAGAAACAGTCCAAGTAGAATGTAGAATTCTGTTTAGAATTAAACAGAATTAGAATTAATGTTTAAAAAAAAAAAAAAAAACACACGATGGGCCCTGGAGGGCCAGACCCGATGCCCCCGGGGCGCTCCCGCAATCCTTTGGTCTCCCGACATGCCGCAGGTTCAATTTAGGCATGCTCGGAGGAGGGGGTCAGAGGATGTTAGGGGCCCCTGTGGAGGAAGGGGGTGTGAAGGCGTCGGGGGCCATTGGGGGGTGCAGGGGCCCCTGCTTTCTTGTATGCAGTGATAGTTATTGTAATTTGCCTGTCACTGCACGCACAGGGCACAAAAGAGTGCTCTGTGGGCCAAATTTGGGCCGGTAAGAGGCGATATTGATATTTTTTCCTCCAGCGGAGAAATCACTGTGTGGCAAAAGGCACACTCAGTAGAAATTAAAACAAAAAACACAATACCTCTCTGTAAAAAAGAAATATTTTGGGGTTCATTCACTATTAAGAGTAACAAATCATAGCAACCAATCGGCTTTGATAAGTGCAATACAGGGAGAATAATGAAAGCAAATTTCTCACTCGTTGCCCAGCATCACTAAGGCAAATGTTAGTCTAGTCATATATTACCAATGCTGTCATCTGTCAAAAACATAGGCAGTCAAAGGACTCCATCTGACATCCTAAATAAGCCCCCTGGTGTATTTTAGTTTTTTTTTTTTTTTTTTTTTTCAGCAAATCCTGGTTCTAGGCCAAGTGAATTAGGGTCTGTGTCACACAGTGGCAGTCTCTCCAAGGCAAAGTATCACTTTAAATACTTTTTAAAAGCTGTATAATATAAATTCAGCCAAAATGTGAAATTAATTGCAGAGACAGGCTCTTATCACCAGGAAAAAGAGCTGAGAGGTTTGCACAGAACATTCAAACATAGGAAGTGCATTAATCCACACTGAAATCATGTTGCCCTTCTTGGAACTGCAAACATTTTCTTTTTTTTTTCCTCTGTGTGGTTAATCCACCAGGAGTCTTTGCCTTTCTTCTAATCAACACGTCATATCTAGCCATGATTAAATTTAAAGTCACGGTAGCACTAAAGCAACTGGAAAGCAAACAGAAAATATTCATAGAAAGCTAATACCATAATACAGGATTACCATTATCTCATGAATGTTTCCATTTACTTGTATTTCCTTTCCTTGCTCGCAGAATGGTTAAACCTCTCCAGGTTTCTTCAGATGCTCAGGGACTATAACTCCCAGTGAGGAGTTCCTAAATTCTAAGGAAAACCACTGTAGAAAACATACAGCTTTATCTGAGAGTGATGCTTCTAACATTAGAAATATGTCATAATTACCAACATATGAAGGTCATTTCCTGGGACAGTGATGCTAGGCAAGGCTGGAGTCTTGCTAGGACTAGAATTCAAAATAGGCCCTGCATTTCAAGAACGCAACAGCTCATATTTCACCTTTAAATTGAACTTTTAGTATGATGTAGACATTGATAGTCTCAGACAATTTGTAATTCGTCTTAATTTTTTAACTGGTTTTACAGTTATTTAGCTTTTTTTCAGCAGCTTTCAAGTTTGGTATTTCAGTAGTGATCTGGTTTTAGGGTCTTAATTACCTTAGCAGCCAAGCAGTTGTTTGAATAAGAGACAGAAAAATGAATAGAAGAGGCAAGAAGTATTAAATAGTAACAATAAAATTGTAGCCTCATAGAGCAATAGTTTTTGGCTACTGGGGTCAGTGACCCCGCATTTGAAAACTAGAAAGAAGCAAAAGAGCTTCCTCTTTTGCTTCTTTCTAGATTATTGTTACAAATAATTCTTAAACTGTAAAAAATTGCAAAGTTGCTAGGAATCGAACATTCTTTAACATTCTAAGGGGTATATTTATCGTGCTGTGTAAAAAGTGGAGTAAGACATTACCGGTGATGTGGCTCATAGCAGCCAATCAGTTGCTTTGCTACTGTTGAAATGTAATTGCTGATTGGTTGCCCTGGGCTTCATCACTGTTAATGTTTCACTCCACTTTTTACACAGCATGTTAAATATACCCCTAAGAGTTAACTCAAAGGTAAACCAGGCCTTTTAATGGCCAAACATGTGTTTGAAGGCGGTACTTGCACTTTCCCCTCCTTGTGATTGGTTCCAGCGTGTCCATATTGCCTCCTCTTCTGAATCAATTTCAAATACACCTTTTGACGCAAGAGAACCCTGGAACTCCCCCTACTTCAAAGGTGATGGTAGCTCCAGGGTTCTCACAGCAGGCTGTGTCTATAAATAGTGTACAGGAATCGTTTGGATGCCAGAAATGAGACCGTTCTAACTGAAATATTTCAGTGCAGTTGTGTCTGATTTACGTAAAAAGCGCAAATATTCCCTATAAGATGGCATTGCGCCAAGTGGAACTGCTCCTCGTGGCTGCAATTATGCTTGAAGTGTGGGTGGGGGGGGGGGACTGCATTCTGGCAAATTGCATTCAAAATTGCACTTCTATAATTAAATGATCCCTTTTATCATACAGGAGAAAGTAGCATTTTAGCTGTAGTTTCCCTTAACTTTAGCTCATGTCTTCGCTTTCCCATGCCTGGTCCCCATTTTCCTCCTAGAGCTGAGCTATACCAAACAACATGTGGAGGCAATTGGAGAGTGGAGACTGGCAGTTCCAGGATTAAATACAGATTAATGTCCTGTTACTGACTCCTGCTAGCTCTGCCTTCTAGATTTCCAGGGGGGTTCTTCAGGGAAGGTGAGGTCATTTCAGGGAAATCAAACGTTTGATTGGAGTGTCTAAACTCACCTTGAGAGGTGCAAGAATGCTGTGATGTGGAGAGTATTACACACATTCCTGTGGTTCCAATTTGCTTTGGTTACAGGGGAGACCAAGTTTAAATCACATATGTCTTTTGCAAATGTTTACTTTCCCCCACTGTTTATATGAGTTTCTAGTGAAATCATGGACCCCCCCCAGTTACTGTCGGGCAAATCATATTTGATGCTAGCTGGGGAACTTGACAGCATCATGGTGGTGTGCTTGTTCAGTCAGTTAAAAGAAATGCTTGTTGGAAGGAGTTAACCTTTTTACCCCTTTTATACCTTCATATAGCAATTTTAGTTTTCTCATATTTGTTCAATCCTGAACAAAAAATTGCTGTGTTCAGTTGTTCAGAACTTTAAAGTCACATCTTTTAAAGGTTTGAATTTGGTTCAGGTCAACACTTTCAAGATCCTGCAAAAGGTGCTAGAATGTGGCCAAATCCTGATTGAGTGCATCTCTCATGTGTTACATTGTTATGAGATAGGAGGCAAGATATCGGTAATGATGTCTACAGACCAGAAACAAAAATACATCTGCAAAGAGCCTCGTTGATCCCCCTATGACTCGGAAACTGTCCCAATTATGTATGGGCTCCCTATATGTATAGTATAGTATAGTGAGTTTATATATGTATAGTGAGTTTATATAGAGAATGAAGTCCCCCCTTCTGTACATCAGCAGGCATTGGTGTATATTTTAGAGGATATTCTCTAATCTCAAAAACACATGAGGCTTTATAGTAACGAAACAAAAATAACCTAAAATGTGTAATCCATGGCAGCCAATCAGCTGTTATGTTTCATATTTCCATGCTATGGGTAAATGCTAACTGTTGAATGACCTGGTGTAGTAACCAATGGCAACAACATATTACCAGAACTGTACTGATTTCTCTGTATGACTCTTTAACTCTTAAACTGTTTTCAGCCAAAAATGTAACTTATAATTGCAATCATTTTGTCCCTTTTATGTGGTTGGCTCTATGGTGTGCTTTTGGTTTCACATAATAAACCTGTTTAACAAGGAATGACTGAGGCATATGTGATGCATCTTCTCTTCGCTCTGCTTTTGCCTCTCTCATGTGAATCTGGCACCTGCTGAGTTTAGCCATAGCTTGCAGCCTTCCTTCATTCTTCTGAGCAATGTTTTATTATTTTTTTTATGAAATAAAAGTATTAAACATAACAGGTGTGTTATGCTCTACATATCTTAACTCATGGAACCTTGATCTCTCTTGTAGAACTTGGCTTAAAAATGTAATAATGCACTGCTTCAAGAGCCAACCTTCCTTTGGTCATGAACTACAAATACCAGTATCTCTCTGCTGTTGAGATGATAGTTTTTATTTCAAAACATTAAATCAAACCCATATATTCTGGTTTGTATTTTCAGTAACCAGATAAGACTAAGTTCCTTGGGAAGGAAACTTTGTATGTATACAAAGCTCTGTTTGCTTCATGGCTGTTTAAAGGAATACTTGACTCAAAATGAGGTGTCATTTTGGGAGGTAATGATTGATTAGGTATTTGCTAAGGATATAAACAAGCGTGCCACAAGGCAAATGGCAGAAATAATTACAAGTGTACCCATAGATAATAACCTTTAAATTCCTGCATGCTTCCTGGGGGTTACATATTTATCAAGGACCAGTAATAGTAACAAAACATTTTGTGAAACACCATTTAGGCCAAAGTCACAGTAGTTGTGTAGATTGCTATGGATCGTGTCCTAATGACTTTAGTGGGAAGCACTGTGGGTTGTCCTGTATCAGGAAATATAGCCTGGAAAATAATTAAAGTGATAATGACATGAAAAAAAAAAAATACTTTTGCCAAATATTAATCTACAGATCTACATGTTGCTAATTTTTCCCTGATCTGGTAGCTTTTGTAAGTAATTGTTACTTCTGGTTCCTAAACCTGACTGTATTTTTTTTTTTCAAGTATCACAAAAGGGGTAGTAAAATACCAGCCATAAGCCAGACTTTAGTCATGGCTCTACTGACGCTTTCCATTATTGTCATTGGTGCCATTACTGTCTAGATTGCTGAAAATGCATCTCAGATCACCTCCTAGTATAAAGAGTTCTGTGTGTTATGTTTTTGGGGGCAGTTGTTGCCTGATAATACCCATAAGTGAAGTAAAACAATGGCTAGATGTTATGTTACTACGTTTTAAACTTGAGTTGTCTTAGCTGTGTGAGTTATTCTTCATTATTATTATTCTTCGTTATTCTTCATTCTTGGATATAGGTGTAGGGCAATAGCATGTTCTACGAGCTCAGCTGAGCAGTAAATTGAAAAACCACAAAACATTTTGGATGCAGGACAAACTCTAAATGATTTAATTATACCTAGGTTTGTAAGGGCTCAATTATTTCTCTGATCTCTTCCTAAAAAAGGTCTATTGATTTGCCGGGAAACAAAGAACCTCTGTGCTCACTGTCATGGGAAACCGTCATTATAATGCACAAGAGCCATGATTAATTGTAATATATATATATATATATATAATACATACTCATAATCAGCACTTGGTTATGTCACTTGTCACATAATATAGGATTATATGGGGTACCTGTGCCAATTACTTCTGTGGCCTTATTTTGTCTTCTCCAAACTGGATTTTCCAACTAGCACAATGGATATGTCTCTTGAGTTCTGACAATATATCAATTGGCCGGGGGCATCAATTTGGCTACATACATAGGCCAATAACTTCCTGAGATTGATCCAAACCGCTTTTCATTTTTATAGAATCAGTAAGGTGAGAATAACAAGCAGTCTTTTATTGGGGTTATAGAACAGACTATAAGGATTTAGCAAGTTGAAATCTAAGAAGAGGCAAGGTGTATAGCAGCTACCTTTTTAGCTAGTAATTCGGATATAAATGTAAATAAATAATATAATATAAAGATCATGTTTCGAGTAAGGTTCTGGACTCTGGTACAATTTCAACCCTTGCACCCCCTGTAGATATACCTATTACAGAGTAGGCCTTGTGCATATCTACAATTTAGCACCATCCGCTAACAGATCCGTGCAAAAGGCCTACAGTCCTGTAATTTAAAGGACCCGCTGGCTTGTTTGGTTTATGCATAGAAAAATTCACCTTGAGGTCTTGGGAGACCTGTGTGAGAGTATGGTCTTCCAGCTGTTCCATTATATTATAATATATTATTTCCATGCAGCTGGAGGGACACAAGTTGGACTAATACACACTTCCTTATGAACTGTATTAGACAGTATTAACGTGTACAAGGGACATTTCAAGAGTGATATATTATTTACTGGACCGTAAGGCATATTTTCCAACACATTTAGGTTACAAATATGGACAGTCCCATGAAAGGGATAAGAGGGATGTATAACAGTGTTAACAGTACTCCTGGCTTTATTTATACAGTTCATAGGAAGTGGCTTGACCATTTTCATAGTATATGGTCTCAGACTTGTAGATAGCATGCAGCGCTGAACTCTGTTGTTGTACGGGTAGGATACAAACAAGACATTAATGTGCACATAGGAAAGGAGACGTGCCTCCCACGTGGAGCCTTTGCTGTAATTAACTATTTGGAAGGGCGAGAGCAAAAGTATATATAAATCCTCTTGTAAAGTGATATCACAACAGTAAGTGTCATTTAAGTGTTTCTTTGTCGAGTGTGTTTCCTCGGAAGTTTTTGAAACTTGAGCTCGCTGGTGATTAGCGGTAATGGAATGGAGATGGAGAGATAAGGTGAAGGATAAGAGACATCAGGCAGGCTTAAGCATAGAGTATGCAGTTTTAAGGCTTTACATGGGCTGACGAGGGATAAAGAGATGAGGACTATGAAGTGAAAAGAGGAATGTTACTGTCAGTGAAGAACTTAACAGTATAGTGAGTGAAGGGCATTAATGAAGTGTAGACAGTGATCTAGGAGCATTAATTTTGAGGTTATGGGCAATTATCTATCTACAGCAAGTAAAACCCAATACCAAACATTTGACTGGTTGCTATAAGTTAAATTATAGGTAAATTACTCTGCCTACTGTGATATACCTATAGGACACACTTTTTGTTAGACATTCATTGTGTTTTCTGTTTCGCTATCAGAGCTGCTGCAATGCTCGGAACTGCACGCCATTCTCAAGCTGGTACTCAAGGCTGGAAACTTTATGAATGCTGTGAGTGGTCTAAGCATTTCTTTTTGGGATTCATTACTCCATATATTTACACTGTCTTAATACTTTTTAATATTTGCTTTCCTACAATCTCTTCTTTATCTGATCCTGTGGTATTGCAACCACTATACATCCTTTTCCTTTTATGCTTTGAGGCCTTTCCATGCTGTGTTCTCATGTGCAATTAATGAAACCTCTGGTTGGATCCTTTGTAGGGTGGATATGCTGGGAATGCCATGGGCTTTCGGATTTCATCTCTCCTCAAACTTGCAGAAACAAAAGCCAACAAGCCTGGGATGAACTTGCTCCACTTTGTAGTGATGGTATGTAGCTAGATGGAATAAGGATCATAGCTGTCCTGCCGGCCTTTTACTGGGATATTCTTTTCAAGCCCAGGGATGTTGTCATTTCTAATTGGTTATATATATTATAATTGGTTGAGAGGCTTAGTAGGATTTACATTAATGCATTAATTAGTGCTGATGTTATTTCGCGATTCACCAATCTGCTGTGCCCATGATACATAATAACTGCTTACAGCTTTACGAAAGGGTTGAGGTAATAACAGGCCTGGTGTCATTTGGCTTTGGGGTTCTAGAACAGGTAGTTTGAATCTAATGTCATTGGTGAATGTAGTGGAACAATGTTACTGTATGTATTGTTGTGTAGTTAGGAACTGCAGCTTTACATTTTTAGCCTTCCAAGTTAAAGGCATAGTATACCCACAGAACATACCATCTCTGCATTTGTAGATGCTAGCCATAATTAACTGCTAAAAAGTTTATTTTTATACAGTTTAGAATGAGCATTTCTTGCCCATAGAGTGGTGTAGATATTACCAAGCATTGGTTGTCTAATTGCCATGTGACTGCAGAATTCCATACTGTGTTGTGTGTTTTTGTCAAAGCAGAACATTTTAGTGGGTTAACACATTTTTGGCAGTGTTGCCAAGGCATTTAAATTGCAGCCTGATACCAGCTGCCATCAGCCACTGAGAACAATGGCTCCCAGAATCTTACACCAGCAAATAGCTGGCTGTATCTGATAACCATTGTTGTTCCCACAACCTAGAGCGCTATGTATTTGGCACCCCTCCACCTTGACCGAGATTGCCTCTTCTCCATCAGCAGAACGGCTGAACTGTGCAAAGATCCTCTTGTTTGGTGACCTAGTCAAACAAGCAGATCTATACACCATTTTCTAGCTTCATTCTTCCCTTAGACAGATATAAATGTACAGTACTGGAGTGTGAAGTTGGATGCTGTGCTATATAATCCCGCCCATCTGTTACCCATCTCTGATCAGGTTCCCTTTATTAATTGCAGGAGGTACAGAGCAAGAATGCGGGCCTGCTCTCTTTCACCGACAGACTGGAGCATGTCAGCAGTGCTAGCAGGTAAGAAAGAATGTTCACTGCATATTTGCTTTTGTTAATGGAGTATGGATCTGCTTCAATATCTTAACAGGCTGGCACAGAGGACCTACTGAATAGGGCAGTGCCCAGGCTTGTGGATATCTGGGAACTTAATAATAATAAACCACAACTCTCAATAAATGGCATTTATTTATAAAACAAAAAACAGATGGGCGTATTTATAAATTGGCTTTCGTGCGACTGGGGAGTTATTCATTGTGCTCTATCTAATCTCTGTTCTTGTGCCCTTCTCTTCCAGGCTTTCTGAAGTCGGGTTGTTAGAGGAGTTTAACAAGCTACAGTCCAGGGTCACTTCTATGCGTCAGGCTTTGAAGGCATCAGAACAGAAAGATCTGAGGGAACAGATGGGCAAGTTTATAGAGGTAAAGTGTACATCCTTGTGGAAAAAAGTCTGAAAAATATTTGTGGTGGGCATTGACTGGGCATTGCTACCTTATTAATTTGTGGTGAATTACATATGCTGGACATGTCTGTTAAAGATACGTTCTATCAAGATGTATTTGTACTAGGACCATTACGTAACCTTAAGTGTTGTGTTATGTCATTGTGCTAACTCTGC
Organism: Xenopus tropicalis; assembly: GCF_000004195.4. Lineage (NCBI taxonomy): Eukaryota > Metazoa > Chordata > Amphibia > Anura > Pipidae > Xenopus > Xenopus tropicalis. The sequence goes on along the minus strand of NC_030684.2, from coordinate 44,178,101 downwards.
TAAACCATAATGTTGTCTTTTACCCCTCCCTCTTTAATTCATTTGATCCTTCCCTTTCTACTTATTTACCACCTCTTTATTCCCTTGCTTTCTTTACCCCCAGCCTTCTGCCTCCATTCTAGCTTCAATCTATTCATTTAATTCCATGACCTATAAAGTATAAAAAGGGTATAGTAAAATCAATAAGTAACAGTATCTTTTTTTTTTTTTTTTAAATGGGTTTTTGTAGTATACAGAAGACCAACTACTTGAAGTTCAGAAAGAGATAAAGGCTTTACAGAAGGCAAGACAACAACTGGTGGAATTTCTTTGTGAGGAGGAAGAAACGTTCTGCTTGGAGGAATGCTGCAAAGTTTTTAGCTGCTTCTGTCAGAAATTTCAATTGGCCATAAAGGTGAGTGGTCCCTTCCTTTGTGTCCCTCTGAAATTACCACTCTTTAGGCCTCTTCTAGGGCAGTGGTTTATAAACTGAGGCTAGCCACCTAGGAAGAGATGACATTTATATGCCTGTTTGCTGTCCCCTTATACTCTAAGTTCAGCTTTAAGATTAATTAGGGTATAATTTGGGACTAACTTGCTGTAGATATTCTTGTAACTACAGCACAATGATAGAATAGTGCTTTGTTATATCTGTAACTTTGTTATTCGCTAAGGGGGCCCAAATCAAAAGCTGGTGGGCTAAAACCAAAAAATGGGTGACTGGTCTTGTGATATACAGCATTCTGTCAAGTGATATATGCAAATAATACATTCTGATGGCCTTGATTTGGTGAGTGGGCCAGTGGGAGGTCTAAAAGTACCAATAAAACAAAATCTAATTAAAGATTTTATTCTATTTGTACAGGAAAATCAAGACCGTGAGCGGGAAGATAAACGCCGTCTACAGTGGGAGAAAGAACGCTTACAAAAGAGGCATTCGATGGCTACCTATAGTTCATCAGAAAATCGGACAGTCGAGGATGACCTGGAACTCACATTGGAGAGAAATCTACGTAGTTTAACTAGATCTCCTAGTCTACGATTTTGTAGGATGCGTTCTTCAGGTTCATTCTCTCCAACGAGCACGATACCAGAACTAATTCAGAGAGACAAGTCCGAGGAAGACTGGGACCAGAAGAATGCTAACCAAATGCGAGAAGTATCTGAGCGACTGCTGAAGCAGCAGATGGAATATAAAAAATCTAAAAATGTTCACATTTTAAGTACTACAATTTACATGAATACAGAAACCACACACCAGGCTTCTGCCACAAGTCAGCCTCCATCAATTGGAAAGTCTGGTCACACATCTAGTCCTTTAAGTGAGGAGCCTGTTTTTGAAATTCCCAAACAGTCAATAGACCACCATGGCCTTCAAAGACAAGCAGCTTCCTTACCCATAGCTACAGCTGATACTAGCGGAGAGTCCCAGCCTGAATCAGATAAAGATACACAATGTGTGACACAGCCTGAACTCAAGCCTGCTAATAGGTTACAACCCCAGCCTCTTGTATCTTCCCCAAATGTAATACTACCGCAGTATGAATTAGAGTCTGCAAACCAACCAAATTCCCAGATTACACATGAGGCAACCAAACACTCAGACCTTGTACTTCCGCTTCCTTCAGCAACTTATATGCCTGAGATAAACATGCTGGGTACTGTAGGGAAGCTTAGAGATCAGGACATATCTGGTGTTTCCCAAACCCAGCCAGAAACAGGGAACCTGAGACAATCACAACCAAAATCGGATACTAACGTGTTATTAATAAATGGGCCTGAATATGAGAAGCCAAACCAAACCAAAATCCAGAATTCACAAGATGATTCCAGACAACTCTGTTTAGAAACTGAGAACATTAGAGAATCTCTACCAGGTAGTCCAAGAGAATCTATTAAGCAGTCCTCAGCCCAGATTGTGCCTTCTGCTCAAGGACCAGAAGAGTCCCACTTAGAAAGTACAAGTGAAGCCTGTAGACAATGTCCTACCAAAACAGATCCTACGATCGTCTCACAAGCAAACTGTGAGAGTCCAAATGAAGTAAAGAGGCAACCCCTGACTCAGTCTGGTTCACTAAATAAAAGACCATTGCTACTGCAAAATGTAATGGACACTTCCACTTCCTTGAAATTTAAGCCTGTACCTGCGAACCGCAGGCGATCATTACCACAAAGTGCAACTGAGCCTCCCAGACTGCCTGTCTCTCGCAGGCAGTCTGTCCCGCAGTGTGCAACTGAAAGGACAAGTCCATTAACCATCGCACCAGAACCTACGTTAGTGTCTCAACCAGAACCTAACATTTCCAGTCAATCTCAGCATGAAAAAAAGACTGATTCTCTTAAGCAAATGCCGTCTCAATCGGGATCAAGGGTGAAGAGCAAACCAGTAGTGCACCCTGTAATGCAGCAAAATTCACTAGACCAAACTAAGCCTGAGGTTATTGTAGAATCACTATCCCAGTCTGAGTCTAGATGCCCTGAACCATCGTGTAAACAGTCGGAGCTTGAGGCTCAAGGACAGTCTGCAGCTCATGCAGAGCTTGAGCCTGCTGAAGACCCTATTCAGCCTGGGAATGAAACTCCCAAACAATTGTTAGTACAGCCCTTAACAAGAAATGTTAAGCAGACACAATGCCAACCTGTGGCAAAAGTTCTGAAGCAATTAGTAGGGAAACAAAGGATGTCAAAGCAATTGCAGGCTCAGCCTGGAGTTCAGAAATCTCAGCCTGCAGCAGAAACTGTCAACCATTCAGTAGCTCGTTCTAAACCTGAGAGTATCAAATATACGCTAATTCGGACAAGTTCTGTCAACACCAGGACAACCGTGATGGAATCCTTGCCAAACAAACAGCAGGGTAAGCCAACAAAAGCCCAACCTTCAACAACACAAGAGAAGATGACAGAGATACAGGATGAGACTTCTAAAACTGTAAAGCCAAGAGACTCAGAAAGCAAACCATTAGCAAAAGGCCAAAAGCCTATTCATACTGTAGGAAAAAGGGACCCCCCTAATCCTTGCTCTAAATGGAAGAGAGAGCTTCACAATACCCCTGATAGAGGAGGTAGTGGTGGAAAAGGGGACCTAAAGTCAGAAAGCAGCAGTGCAGCGACAGTAAGTAATAGTGTTGAACACAAGAGGGAAGATAATCAGAAAAATGTTTCCATGGGTAGAAGTGGAAGCCCCATTGCAAAAATTCTAAAAAGTAGTGATCCTGGACTTGGAAATAAAAAAGTCTTTGCACAAAAAGATGCGGCCCCAACTCCCCTCCAGGGGCCTGGGGGTATGAAACAAACTACGTCCTCCCCCAAACTGGCTCAGAAGGAGACCAGGGACATCAAGGTTCCTAGCAGAACTTCTTCACCTAATCCTGGGTCAGTAAAAATGACACCTGACAAGGTGGCGTGGAATGCTAAGGAGAAAAATGACACTGCACATGTATATAGTAATGAAGGTTCTAAAGTGGCTGAACGAAAGTACAGGTCTTTCTTAACATCTAAATCATATATTCCTGCCCCACAAAAATCCTTACAACTGCCATGGCATAACTTGGAGTCTACTAGAGAATCTGTTTGGGTGCCCCACGTTGGGCCTAGTAGAACAAATGCTGTGGCCCGTATGGCTTTCCGTGTTATAAGGCAGGAATTCAGCACCTCTATACATCGTGGACTGAGGAGCCAGCACCTAGACAATCTCCCAGTATGGAGGTGAGAGGCTGCTTCTATAAGGATATTGCTTATAATGGCACTTTTTTTCCCTGTGCTGGTACAATGACATCAGAGACTGAACTTGGTTCTATCAAATATGTACCAGGTGCCAGTACGCATTTTGCAAGTCACTTCTGCTTGGATGATTTCTGTGTACTGTTCATTACAACCTAAATCTATACCCAAAACAATTAGGTTATATAAGCAAAAAAAGTGGCCTTACCTTATAAAACTGTTGCAGCAACACACAGCAAAACTGTGTAAAACAGGACACAAGCTGCAATAGCTTTTCAAAGAAGGATTTTAAAATCGATGACATTTTACCCATGTTTGGTACTGTGCTGTGGAACAATCACTGGCCAAAATGGCAAAGGAACCCACATATGCAAAGCAGTTTCAATCATAAACTATTTATTTGATTACAACAGTATATGTATATTATTGGACCAACATGAGGGGAAAAGGCAGGCTACACAATACTTATTACAAAGAATGAAAGGCATGTCATGCCTGAGTGGCGGTCTATTTTCCCTTTAACTGTGAGGGTGAACAGGACACAGATAATGAACATTTCGGCACTTCAGCTGATGCAGAATTACCTTTTACAGCATCCTGCTCTTTTGAGCTGGTGGGGGTGATGCTGGTAGTTGTAATCTTTCATTACCCGAAGTACCAAAAGTTGTCTTTGTTACTGCTTATGAACAACATCTACCTCCCTCAGTCTGTACCCCTGCAGAGAAAGCAGCCCAGATAGTGCTGGATGTCAAGGAATCGGATGCAATGCGTTTATATGTAAATATGTGTATGTATGTATATATTTGTTCCTATTTAATATGTAACCGGGTAGATGATGCTATTTATTGAGATGTTCTGCACATGGATTTCTTTGCATAGTATTAGACGTTGTTCCTTCAGCATATAAAGCTAAGTTGAATCTGGAGCGTATATATCTAAGTTTGTACTGATGGTAATTATGTGTTCATGGTGCCAGCTCCTTCCTTGGAGTATAAATCCAAATGCTGAGGCGTTACACAAAGAAAGCTGTTAGTAACCTATTTATATAAGGATATACATTAAAGGCAAGGTATATTAAATAATGTGTCTGGAGTGGTTCATTCTGTATAGTGTCTAGTGTGTTGTGAGCTCAGAAATGGATTCCTGACCCGTGCTATAGATACTTGAGAGGAGAATATACCTTTAATCAAAGGGAAAGAAATTAAATGTATATGGTAGATAATTAGTAAGCATTTTTCTCCATGTCTCACAATAGCACTATTCTTAAATGATTTGCTAATAAAGATTCCCCACACCTCCCCTGTAAGCAACAGGGAGAATGTGTCCACCCAAAACATTGAATTTATTGCAAAGGTCAGTCTGTGGCTTAATAAAAGGCAAAGTGCCAGAAGAGATGTGAGGGCTGTTTCTATTATTAACATTCACAGGTAGGTACTTTCAACTTCACTCGTTTTACTAGTTTAATGGGGTTGTTCAACTTTAAATGAACTTTTAGTATGATTTAGATTTCTGTGACAGTTTGCAATTGGTCTCTAATTTTTTTTTTTTTTACAATGGTTTTTTTAATTCATTAGCTTTTTGTTCGGCAGCTTTCCAGAATTTTGGCAGCTATCTGGTTGCTAGGGTCCAATTAAGCCTAGCAACCAGGCAGTGTTTTGAAAGAGACAGGAATTTGAATAGGGGAGGGCCTAAATAAGGGTCTAAGTAACTAATAAATTCCATTAATGTATGCCACCTTAATTTTTGGGAGTCACAACTCTTTTAGTCTAGACTTAGTTTGCCCCCAGTATCCATGTGGGTCACTGCTCTAAATGGAATGGGGTTTTTTTGTATTTTTAGCGCACATTGATTTTAAACCCATTATCCAAGAAGCTCCAAATGCCATCTCCTATAGACTAGAGGTTGGCATACATATTCAGATTTTAGTCTTCTTCTGACGAACGTTCAAGTATCGGTCGTATGTTTAAATGCAACAATCTGTGACTAACATTCAGACTGAAATTGTAGACTAAAGCCCATAAAATACAAATTGGTGGATGTTCTGAACATTAAATAGTTGGCCGACACCAGTCATACGAAAGTGACTTCCATTGTAGGATATCGTCCAATACACAATACATGAACAGATCTTATCGTTATCCGACCAAAATTTTCTAGCCTGTCCGATCAACTAAACAACTGATCACCAAATTATGGAAAGATCCCTTATCCAGAAAACCTCAAGCCTCATGCTTTGTGGATAACCGGTCCCACACCTGTATTAATTTTTTTTTTCTTATGAAAGAATAATACTATGGCCATTAAAATCCACAGAGGGATAGGAAACAAGACTGGTTTAGGGCTTGTACTCACAAGCGGTTTTTATGCGTTTGACACATTTGAGCGCATCTATATCCATTCGTTAATTGATTCCATTATATTCTGCCTGGTTGTACTCACATGTTCAGATTTTTGCTGCATTTTCATTTTGTTGCGTTTTTTTCGGTGCAACATGCTGCGTTTTCTTGAGCTTGATGCCCATTCATAATTCAGTAGAATAGAGGGTTGCATTTGGAACTGACAAAAATGCACGTAGATGTGTTTAAAAAAATGCATGTTTTTTTTTTTTTTTGCCCTCAGCATGTGTTTGTAAACGCATTTAAAAAAACGCTTGTGAGTATAAGCCTTTAGGCAGTGAGCTGAACCTTCATTTCATATGAATCATTTCTATACCTTTATTTTTGTGAGAAATGTTGTTTGAATATGTAATGTCACCATTGTTTACAGTGGAACATGTCACTTTAGATCAGGCTGCCGTAAGAATGCAGCTGAATAGACAAACTATTCATTGTAAGAGGCTGGCATTTTATTGTAGTGTACCCTCAACCTACTGACTAGTAAAAATGGTGCTTGGTGCCTGTTAATAGGGCAGAAATATAAAAATATAGGAAGGCCAGAATTTTGCCAAAAAAGGTGGCAACCCTACTACTGATCTAAATTTTTAACATGAAATATTTACCCTTTTGTAGATTAAAGGAACATTGCATTTTATTGGGGGTGATACATTTTGTATTAATATAATAGGCGGGGGCTGGGAATTATGTTTTTTTGTGGTACAAGGACTTTAAATCATTTCTAGAATGGAAGGACCTTCCATAACTCCCATTTACTACAGTGATGTCCTACTGTAGGCCTCTGGCCTTCCACTAGACTTCTGTACACAGAATCATTGTTTTAAAATAATTAAGCTCCTCAAATAATGTCATTTAATGGATCATAATGCATAACACTGAATAGTTTATTTTTTTTAATGAAGAAGGTAACTAAAGATAAATCTGTATATAGCTTTAGTTTATCAAAATGTGAGTTTAGAGCTTAATACATACAAACCCACATTCTCTCCATACCTATGGCATTTTTAGAAGCGTATTTATAAAATGGTGAGTTATAACTTTCACCTATTAATAAATACGCTTCTAAAAGTCCCATAGGAATAAATAGAACGTGGGTGAGATTTTGATACATGTATGGGCTGTTGTGCTGCTATCGCTGCCATATAAGATAGAGACAGATTTGTATAGAATTGTTAGGGTCATATTTATCAAGAGGTGAAAATAGTTTTCATTATATTTTCGCCTTTTGATAATCTGTGCCCTTCTGTATCCTATAGGAGCAGAGATGTTACCCAACCCCATCTCACTATACACCTATGTTCAAGAGATAAAGAGCTTTGGTGTTCTGGTGAACTGTGGTGAGCTGTTTTTTCACCCTTTGATTTGCCCTATAACCTCCTTCGCCTCAACTTACCTAACTGGTTTTGCTGCTATTTCCATCTCCCTCTATAATCTGGGTGCAAGTGTGGAACATCGCCCCCTACTGCAGTATGTGTGCTTTGCGTCCATAGGTGGAAAATAGTGAAGGAAGTCCACCATGACGGACGCCAAAAGTAAAAAGGGACAGATAGGAGGAGCTCAACATTAAATGGCAGAAGCCTATATGCCCTAAGATGATTTAATACCTTCTTCTTTTTGCCTTTATTACTCATATAAAGAAATTTCTCACTGTAAAAACACAGATTTTTTTCAAAGCTTTAACAAAAACAAAGAAAAAAACTCTTGCAATCAATAAAGAACTTTAACATAGTAGATGAAGCATAATTTGGTTAATCTGGCAACTGGAACCATCCATTTGCTTACAGATCTGGGTGTGATTGCGTTCATTGTGTATATGCAGCCACTTGTAGCGGCTTCTGTCTGATTAATTCAAACAAAGCCATTTTTACAGACAAATAACAGTTAATAGAAAGAAAGGAAAACTCTTTTTCTTTTTAAAATGAAAATATTCGTGAGAAAGTAAAAAGCTGTTAAATCTGCCTGCAATATAAACACTGTCATTTTGCTCTCTCTGCCTTCTTTGTCCTTTGATTGCCTACTTTTCTGGTGTTTTAAGACCCTTGACTACCCGTGAATTTTAAGTGATGCTTGGGACCTCACCCTGAATGTTTACTTTAGGTTAGGGGTTTTATGTGAAAAATATACTCTGTTTTCTAGAAACAAAACTAATTGCAAAGTATTCTTGTCTGTTCAAACAAAGGCCCAGGGTCAGTGCTCTTCTCTTCATTAAGTACAAGGCTTTTTGTCTAGGAATAAACAAACGGAGCCCACAGGTGTGGATATCGGCAGAATACGGAATAATCCTATACAATAGATACTGGCTTGCTTGTCTAATACCCCTTGGTGTTTCTTCACCTCTGCTGCACTTCCCCATCTAGCCCGCTGCCATTTTATGGACCGTGGAGTTGGGCGCTGAAATGACAAAGTGACAGCCATTATTTGAGGAATGTGCTGAAGTAATCTGTAGATAACCTGCACTCATCCCTGACCAATATTTGTTTCTGTTTCTAAGAATCAACATTCTTGTTTAAAGCAAGATTAAAATACTAAAGTTTAGTCCCTGAAGCCTAGGGAGAGGAAATGACTTGTTCCCTGGCAGAGGTAGGCGTCAGGGATTCTCACTTGGGATCAAACCCTGTATTCTCTATTTGGTTCAAGACCCCCCTCCCTCTTATGTCAAGACAATGTGAAAGTTTACTCACCATCATCTTACGAAACAAGGTTTAGTGCGATATTCAGTGCGTGTATGGTGGAATGATGAGACAATGGATATTGGTCATCTTGGCGATCGGGCGGAACAAAAGATTTTGATCGGGCTCTGCTGAAGGCACCCAAGAAAAAGCTGCGTTTAGGGCTGAATCATCAGGTAGGGGTAGAATTCCTATTGTTTCTACCTCCATAACTGACGATTCAGCCCTAAATGCCAATGAAGGGTACAAACCAATGGTTGCAGGAAAGATTGCTATTGTAATGTGTATTGCCAGCTTTAGTCTTTAAATTTCTTGGCTTCAGGACCCCTAAATATTATGTTGGATAACCCCTTGTCACAAAAAACTTTTATATAAGAAAGTATTGTATCGTACTGTTGTAACAAAACATTTTCCCTTCATTTTGACCTACTTTGCTATCAAACATATGGGCCTTTGACTGACTTTAACACAGTCTCCCAGTGCTGCTGTGGCTAGAGCAATCAGTTTAAAGCTAGCTCATATTGCTCCTTTTCAACCATGGCCATTCCCAAATAGAATGCCAAAGTACATGATACAGCTACTGCTACCTATGTATTCTGTTCTGTTCAGGCCAAGAGCCCTTTCCCATCTGCTGAAGCACAATGCACTGGCCAACATGGCGCATCAGCGGATGAAACATGCATGATCAGCAAACCAACTGATATCCATGATACATAGTTATAAGTTGGGATCATCAGGTAGAGATGCATTTGTGGCAAGGCTACAAAGACCTGGGCCTAAGGTGGCAAAAATCGAGGATCAGCATGCCGTCCAGCTGCACATGAAGTGTAAGTCAACCAATGCACATGTGCGAAATCCTGGTGGTGGGGGGCAGTAAAGGTATCTGGCCTCTGGGCGCACATCACAGAAATTCAGCCCTGACGTCAGGCCAGAATAAACAGTTCTGTCTAATTAATTGGTACATTTACAGCCACCTTAAGTGACCTTGCTGTATCCCTAAGAGGGCAGACCTCTGGTTTGGGAATGTCTGATCTAGTGACTGAACCACTGATCCATTCTTTTTGCTCTAAATAAACAGCCCCACCCAACACATTTCATGTTGTAGCCTTTATCATTGGCTTGGTTTAACCTCCCCTGACATTTTATTCTTATAGCTGAAGGGCTTTGCTAAATCTGACTAGTCAGAAAAGTCTGTTTGTAGTAACAAAGTTTTGTATGCATTGAACAGTATGAACACTATGCCACTCAAGCCTTATTTGGGCAGCCATGTGTGGCTTTGTTTACCCCTTCTGGATCAGCAGAATGGAGACCAGATACAGGTTCAATTTATGTCCTTTTTCAGCCTTAGCAAATAATGTGCTGCACGTAATATATTTGGCACCAACGAAGCTCCCTGGCATGGATTTTTCTCTACTAACAATCTGTTTATTCATAAATGTTTCTCTGCACAAAAATATCTCATTATATTAGTTGAGAAGGACTGTAGTGGATTTGCTAATCTGCATCCATTTGCATATGTTTACAGTCCTGGGAAGGATCTGGTCACTAATTGCTCATTCATTAGCTTCCTATTACAAACTCATTAGTGCAGCTGGCGGTGAAGGACCTCTTATTAGAGGCATTCATTGCTCCCAAAATAACCCATCAAGTTTTTATTAATTAGCTTTCAAGTAGTTCAGTATTAACAACTAATGATAACACTGCTGGATCCATAAATTAAAAGAAAATTTCCATAGAAAAACTAATGTAAGTATTCGTCTAAACCAAAATAAAGTGCAGCTGAAAAAAATCTTTGTTGAGCAAAGGGAGGAGGAAAGCCACCTGTAACTCCCAGCAGGCCATCTGTTAATTTCATTCTTCCCAGCCCCAGCGTTGGCATACAACTCGCTCTATAATTGCACCAGAATTCTTAATTATCATAGCTAAATCTATTTTTTTTTCCTTCCCTGCCATTTCCATCTGACAGACTGGTCCTCGAATACCGATCATTGAAATTCTCTCATATATGTGTAGGGCCACATGAAATGTGATCTGATCAGTGAACTGGCTAATGCAAATTTGGGTTTTAAAGACACATGGGATCATAAAATATAAACTTTATTGGCTATATATTAAAATCTAGATCACTAAAAATTAGGAAAGAAAAGATATAACTAACACCACGATTTGTTAAGTCAGAAATATAACTTCCTATAACTAGTCAGTTCATAGCAACGATTGCTACATATGTTACTTATATTGGCTAACTTCTGGATACGGATCTAAGCAAATAGACAGCTGGTAACAACGAAACATCTATGAGATACAAATAACAAGTTAGCCCAGTAGAATCTAAAAGCAGGTAACAGGGTGTGTATAGATTGTTAACACTTCTTCTTTCATATCTTTACTTTCCTAATTTTTAGTGATCTAGATTTTAATATATAGCCAATAAAGTTTATATTTTATGATTTTAAGCAGGTGTGCCATGATCCCATGTGTCTTTAAAACCCAAATTTGCAATCCAATATACACATTGTGCACCCCGCATAGTGCGAGGTCTACCTTTTTTGAACTAACTAATGGTGATTCATGCTCACTGCTATAGAGTAGAGTTGGCCATACACTGAAAGAGCCATTTGTTTGGTGAGGTTGCTTTGAGGTGGATAATATTGGATTGATCTGATTGTTTGGGTGAATGACCGATCGAATCACATTGGTGGGATGTAGGCTGTCGGGTAGAGAACTGCATCAATGTGCCCATGCACTCCTTGCCCTAAAGGGATTTTTAAACCTGTCCAATTAACAGATGTTGGCCAGGTAGGCCCATCTGAGGGCCCCATATATGGGACAATAAGCTGACCATGTTTTATAGCCCCCCAGTATGGTCTATACATTTGGGAAAACATAGCTTGCTTTGCTATTGCTGCTACTAAGTTGTATTGACTAATAGACAGCGTATTTATTATTAATATTAATAATAACATTCAGCAGTGGAACAAATGAGGACTGAAGACAATGAAAACAACATGGTCAGTTTTGGTTTTGGTTTTGTTCCAGACTTTCTGACTCTCCAGCTGGAATGCAACTCCTAATAAACATGCATGTGTTTGACTTGGGCACAAATAAAGACTTGTCTGGTAAATATTATATTCCTAAGGGCTTATTTACATGGGTGTTCTGCTGCCTAGAGCTGATGTGTTTCTCACTGTGAAATCCGGATGAAATTATGTCAAAGTTATCCTGCGTTCCTCAGCGTAATTCCCATTGTGCACTGTGTCTCTGAGTCTGCTGGGCTGCTTTCATTGTCAGTGTTTATAAAGGCAGCATTTCGGGTCCATGCAAACAGCTGCTTAATATCCTCTAGGGCGGATGTATCAGATTGGTGGTCTTGTGAAACGCTTTGCCTAAAAATATTCTGCTGCTGAGGAATTCTGGGAGTTGTGGTTTAGAAAGAAAGTCAGTATGGCACTTCCACAGAATGATGATAATGCCAAGTCAGGACCAGCCAGGTAAGGTACCCCTGAAATTACAGCAACTGTAGTTAATGTGCCTGTTACACAAATTTGTATATATATCTGTAACCTTGTTATGAGCAGTGGCACAACAACTCAACAGCAGATCCTGTGACTTCTGGTGTTCGGCATTCAAGTAACGTGTTATATTTTTTCACCACAAGTGAACCACAACAGTGCCTGTTGATGCAGGGTGCTGGGGGAACCCTGGAGCTTCCGCCTGGTAAGGAGGTGGTGGTAGCTCCAGGGCTCCCATGCGTTATTTGGCACAGCAGCGCCCAAATCAGAATGGAAGGCAGGAGGGACTGAGCAGCACCAAGCGCAACTACAGGGAAGTGGAAGGAGCGCATTTTGAAGCATGTACCTTTGAATTAAAGTGGTTTTATGCAAAGCTCACTGTGGGGAAAAGCACAAGTTGCCAACTGTGCTTGCAGTCGTAAATGAGCCCTATGATCTAACAAGGGAAATTTACTGTATTTGGTGGGTGGGAATTTACTGTATTACTGTATCCCTGGATTCCATTGGAACTAAAGCAGGTAATTCCATTTTTAATATATAGCCCTACCCTGATTTAAGGATGGCCTGCCCTCTGCTGTCCAGCAACCTCCTAAGCATCTCTTTATGAAGAACTTGCCTATCTACAACCAATTACTGTATATACTCGAATATATCGAGTCGGGTGCCATGGGTCCCTCCAGACTAGCACCCTCTGTCCTTTGTGTGCAAATTATCCTCCAGTGCCCTGGCCCACTCTCAAATTCATCTTCATCTACTATCCTCACCTGTCCCATGCTGCATTTCCCACCCCAGGCTTATACTCGAGTCAATAAGTTTTAGGTACCTCGGCTTATATTCGGATCGGTTTATACTTGAGTATACACAGTATTTCATTCAGAACTACAAAACCCCATTTGGCAACAGTACAGTGGAGGCTGTAAATAACAATCCTCTCCTCATCTAACATGTAGTTCTCAGTCACCACTAATGGCCCAACTTGGCTTGTTCACTGTCCGCTGAAGGCAATAAGCACAGAGCTAAAATTTTAAATTAATGGGGAAGTTTAGTTTTACATTAGACAATGTTTCTGAGGTTATCATGAAAGATGGCAATGGAAAATTGCATGTGCATGTTAGAACTGTGAATGCAGAACAGAAAGAACTACTTGGTTCGATATGGCTGGGGGTCTGCCAGATGGTGCTTCTCCAGTACTGGTAAGTTTAAGGAGAAAGTGCTAGCAAATAAACATTCTCCCCCATTTTGCCTTCAGGGTGAGCCCCCCTTGGCTCAGAACAAAATGACCATTATATAGATGTCTTGACATGGTATTCTACCTTTTATAGAAGCAGGTTTACCCAGAGCAGCATATAAACTCACCCACCTTACAATCTGTCATTTAGATTGGGTTCCTTTTAACTGTATAGCAGGATAGCCCCCTTAGCTCATATTTGGGAATATTTGTGTAATTCTGCTATAATCAGTTACTCTTCTATAAGTACAATGATATTTAAGGTATAGCAAAAACCTTATTATAGGAGGGGGCTAATGCAACATATAAGTACTTATCCATAAATCCCTTTAATTGAACTACAGATAGGGTCGGCCTTTATAGGCTGATCTGTGAATCTGAGAAGCTGCACAGCGATGAGAATAGTACATGACAACATGACAAAGAATTTTTTGGGGTTTTACCATGAAAAGTGGTACAAGACTAATTTCTTTCTAAATAGCAAATGGATTTAATCCTCTACACAAAAAAGAGGGCTTATGAAGATTCCTATGAAAATAGGCAGAGTTGCGTGTGCCTATGCAATCATATATTGGAGACTGGAGGCCTGCAGGCCAGATATGTCCCTCTCCAGAGATTTATATTTATCTGCCCAAAGTCAAGGTTAAGGCTCCCATACACGTTAAGATCCACTCGCTTGGCGAGGTCGCCAAGCGAGCAGATCTTCTCCGGGTGGGCGATATCGGGAAAATGTAGGCTAATTCGATCTTTTGGCCCTGGGGCCAAACGATCAAATACTATGGCGACAATGGCATAGCCGATTCATGGACCGCATCAATGAGCCGATGCTGTCCCCGATCCGACTAAATCTTTTAACCTGCCCAATCAATATCTGGCCAATTTCAGGCCAGATATTGGTTGGGTATGGCCGCCGTTTCTGCCCTTACACGGGCCGATAAGCTGCCGAATCGGTTCAAGGGACCGATATCGGCAGCTACAATCGGCCTGTGTATGGGGACCTTTAGGGGCCAATTCACTAAAGGTCGATAACACTTATCGCATGCTTTTTTTGCGTTAAAAAGCACATGATAAATAAGTACCGATTCATCAAAGTCATTTTGCATGCGTTAATCTGCATATCGTATGCGGAAAAAAATGCATCATCGCAAAGCGTTGCATTAATTAGCGAATATAAATAATACTAACGCATGATTCACAAACACATATGAAGCTTTAAACACGCTAAATATCGCATTAATCTGTGCGAATATTAACACCCACTTGGGGCAGGCGGTACTTTAAGAAAATTGCGGTTCGTGAGCTTTTGGCAACACAATATGGACTTTGCAGTGGGATTTTTTCAAGTCTGTGTTGGCCCTAGAGTGATGTAGCCTCCAGAAATGGAAATAGTGTGCGCTAATATGGCGTGTATGGCTAATATGGCACTCGGCGGAAATTATCGTGCATGCGTTAAAATATCGCATAAAACCGGTCATCGCAAGTTAAATAACGCAAAGAACATTACGCACTTTGTATACTCAATGTTATAAATTTTATAGCAAAATACATTAGTAATTGAATTATCCCAGAGCTGCTCCTAGTTGTTGGGTACAATGGATGAAGACAGCTGTAAAAACATGATCCTGGTCCTTTTTGAGAATTGAGCGTTAAGTTGCAAAAAATAAGAAGCGATAAAATTTTTACTGCATGCTATAAATAGCGCTCGTTTAATCGCCCCTTAGTGAATCAGCCCCTTCAGGGCCGCCATCAGGGGGGCACAGGGGGTACAGTTGTCCCGGGATTGGCGGTGTTACAGTTTTACAGTTGCTTGGGCCCCCTTTAATGAATTCCGGGCCCTGCCATTGGTGGTCAGTGGGTGATCCTATTGGTCGCGCCCCGTGCGTACATGCATGTCAGAACCTTATAAAAGGGCCTGGCTTCTTTCGGCACTCAGAAGTGCAGAGGTGTCGTCCAAGAAGGACCTCGCCGGAGGAGTCTGAAGACGCCGCCGCCGAAGACGCCGGAGGAGACAAACAAGACGCTGTGCTGTGCTGGCTACCAATGTACTAGGGGGGGCACAGCTGGCTACCAGTGTACTGGAGGGGGCACTGCTGGCTACCAGTGTACTAGGGGGGCACAGCTGGCTACCAATGTACTAGTGGGGGGCACTGCTGGCTACCAATGTACTAGGGGGGGCACTGCTGGCTACCAATGTACTGGGGGGGGCACTGATGGCTACCAATATACTAGGGGGTGCACTGCTGGCTACCAATGTACTAGGAGGGCCCTGCTGACTACCAATGCATTAGGGGGGCCCTGCTGGCTACCATGTATTAGGGGGGCCCTGCTGGCTACCAATGTCTCATGTCTGTGAGTCCTTTGTACTGGTGGGAGGGGGGCCCAGAAAATTTTGTTGTGAGGGGCCCCGTGATTTCTGATGGCGGCCCTGGGCCCCTTAGTCTCAGAGTTATAAAAAAAAACATTAGCGCAAACCAGACCATCAGCTTTTACTGCTCTGCTGTAGTTGGAGTGGTGAAAGCAACACTCCAAGTAGGGATTTTTTCCAGAAAGAGGTAAATGCAAATGCAGGCAAACTTTAGCCTAACCCTAGATATCCCATTTTGCTATGACTTTTGTTTTCCAATTAGAAATAATCCATTGTTTTATTGGCTGAGCAGGTAAAACACTGGCCTGCTGGCAATCCTTCATTG
The DNA here is from genome assembly GCF_000004195.4 of Xenopus tropicalis. NCBI lineage: Eukaryota > Metazoa > Chordata > Amphibia > Anura > Pipidae > Xenopus > Xenopus tropicalis. The sequence goes on along the minus strand of NC_030684.2, from coordinate 44,161,910 downwards.
TATTTGTCAGCATCCCTGACTTTATCCACAAAACACTGATATAAAAGCTGTGTCTAACCATTCCTAAAATTTTTAGTGTTGTGTTTTAAACATTCCTACTAAAGAATTATTTATTGACAGTTTCTAATCCTTATATTGCTTTGGTTTACTTTATTGCACCTGAGGAAGTGAGGAGGCTACCCCCTGATATATTACGCACTTTGTATACTCAATGTTATAAATTTTATAACAAAATGCATTAGTAATTGAATTATCCCAGAGCTCCTGCTCCTAGTTGTTGGGTACAATGGATGAAGACAGCTGTAAAAACATGACCCTGGTCTTGGGGGCCACTGATGTGTCCAGCACAGTGAACTGACTGGAACCCTCTAGTGCAGGGGTCAGGAACCTTTTTGGCTGAGAGAGCCATAAACACCACATATTTTAAAATGTAATTCCGTGAGAGCCATACAATATGTTTGGCCGCGGATGCTGCGGGGCAAGGTAAGGTGGGTCCCACGAATGCGATGCAGAGTAGGGAGTGGCCTGCGCTCGGCGGATAGAAGAAGATAGAAGTGTTCTAAGGCTTATAACACTTCTTCTATCTGCCGAGCGCAGGGGCAAGGTAGGGTGGCTGCCAAGGATGCCAGATGCGATGCGGAGGAGGGCATGGCCTGTCCTTGGCGGATAGAAGATGTGTTCTAAGGCTTAGAACACGTCTTGTATCCGCCGAGCACTGGCCACACCCCCCGTTATTTTTTTTATTAAAGATTTGGCAGCGAGCCAGATGCAGCCATCAAAAGAGCCACATCTGGCTCCCGAGCCATAGGTTCCCTACCCCTGCTCTAGTGTAAGGAATTAACCTTCCATTTTTGCAGCAGGAGCTTAAAAAAAATATTTTAAAAAAATGAGCACTTCCTACATTCTGCAATTTCTTTCATTTTGTTGGGAGGCTTTGCTCCCCCTTTAAAATAGAGACAAATCAAAGCTATTTAGCTGCAGTAACTAGCAGAGCTTTTACTAGAAACTGGAAAATATATTCATTGCAATCTGTTATTAGCAGAGCAGATATGTACATATGTTGTATGAGTAAGCTTGCTTAGGTGCAAAGTAAATACAAGAATAGAAAGAATTTCCTGTAGTGCCCTTGTGTTTAACCATACTGCTTTACCTTTTGCCCTGGGATATTGGTGACTGAGATCAGGAAACAGCTCTGTGCCAATCACTCCCACCCTATTGTGCAGCATAAGTGCAACTACACCAGAGGGGTACACTATATAAATATATCATCGAGATATACAATGCTCTTTTATTCAAGTTTGGGTTTTTTTAATATAAAGTTTTATATCTCTGTATTGTATCCCGCTACTGCCCCCTCCAGCTGCCGCAGCCCCTGCTTAAGTAAATAAACCCCTGCTTTGTACTCATAAAGTGCAGAGAAGCTTGACAGGGGCAAGCGGGGCAAACACCACTGACCACCAATGAATTTAGATTAGTGCCACATGGGGCTGATTCCTGGCTTGCGGAGAAAAGCAGGCCGAGAATCAGCACTTACAATGGCACCTTGCCTGCATCTAGAAGTACTGTCTGTCCCTGAGAGCAGGCAGAAGCAGCAGATATCAGTAAAAAAGTTGAGAGTGGTCAGTGGAGTTTGCTCCTGCCTCCCTAAGTAAGGGTAGGCAGAAGAGCCACGTGCCTAGGGCCATAATCATTATTATAAATATGCAATTGCAAATTCTCCTTTTCTGGAAAAAATACTGTCCCTGTATTTTTACCAACTTCAAATAAAGCTGGGCATACATGCACCATGGGGTTTTGTACGATATTCGGCGCGTATATGGCGGATTGGCGAGGCAACTGATATTGCAAAAGCCTTGGATCTCATCGATCAAGTGGGACATAAGATTTTGATCAGACTCTGTTGAAGGCACCCAAGCAAAAGCATGCATTTAGGGCTGAATCATCAGCTAGGGGTAGAATTCCTATTGTTTCTATCTCCATATCTGGTGATTTGGCCCTGAACATTAAAGGAGACATATTGGATAAATGGGAAAATGCTAATTTTGTAGGCAATTATGAATAATATCCGGTGCTGGTTTCCCTTTGGGCTAAACATTAATCCTCTCTGTAAAAATGGCCCCTTTATTGGAGCTCCCTATAGATCCTATCACTTCTCTATCAGAGTTTGAAATAGAGAGTGGATGTGTCCTAAAGGTCCCTGCCAGAAGCACAGTAAGAGGGGGAGAGCCAATCACAGCCCTGCAATCACACAAGCAAAGACAGGCTTCAGTTCCCTATCAGGTCAGCCTAGCTGCTGATTGGTTCCTATCCTACAGTGCAGTGTACAGAGGGCCGCCGGCTCCCCAGCTCATCCAGAGAATTCAGCCAGCAGGAAGCGGAACTGATGGGCGGGACTAGTGGAGTTTTGGTGGAATTTCTCAATAAATCAGTCTGAATTACAACTTTTTAAAGCGAATTCCTTCTATATCTAGAGGAGTATAATTGGTACATTCTTAATTTTTATAGGATATGTCTCCTTTAAGCTGGCTATACACGTTACTTATGATCTTTCCTGCGACCATTCAGGGCTGATTTGTCAGATATGGAGGTAGAACCAATAGTAATTCTACCCCTGTCTGATTTTCAGCCCTAAATGCATGCTTTTGTTCAGCGCCTTCAATAGCGCCTGTTCAGAATCTATTGAGCCGCCCGATTGATGAGACGACTGATTACCAATTTTGCCGATATTGGTGTTCTCGACGATCCACCATACACACCCTGAATATCGTACTAAACGAGATTTCGTACAATAATATCGGTGCATGTATAGACAGCTTTAGTGGAGGGTGGGAATAATCTTTCCTGCAACCAATGGTCACGGGAAATATAGTAATTGTAACGTATAGGGCCAGGCTAAGCATCGTTTTTACTTGCAACCCTCATTGGCCACTTTTTTACATTATAGGCAGAGATGGAGAGCTACACAGCCCTACAATTTCATTTTAATGCCCCTGTATCTGCCGACCCCATCCCATCCAGCTGCTTCGTTCCATCAGTACGCATAGCCCAATGCTACTAGTTTATTGAACATTAAAAATCCACCCTATACATGTTTCTTCTCGCTTTGAACCTTACCGATAAATCCATGTCCATAGAGTTAGAGCGACATCTAGCGGCTCTTTACTGAAAAGACCGGCTAGTAGTTCCCACAATGCACCGGGCGGGTACACTGCGAACTACATTTCCATGGATTCTTTGCGGCAGGTGTGGCTGCAACCATGTACCCGGATGTAGGATTATAGGAACTGTTTAGGGCCGGTGCAGGAAGTGAAGCGGCGCGACTGGGACCAGGAAGTGGCTGTGAGACGGTAAGACTGGCCCCGGGGGGGGTCTCATTTTATTATGAACATGTTTGTTTCCCAAGTGCAATTCTGGTATAGGGTGTAATGCTCCGTGAGCTGGCTGTGTGGGATTGAACTGGAGCTGGGAATCAAGGGCAATCTATTTCATAAAGAGTACATTTAGGGGCGGTGTCTGTGGGTGATGGGCACCTTTGGCCAAAAGGAGTATCTGGGGACCGTACCATTATCTCTGCGTAATGGGGGTGACAATCGGGGACTTAGACGAGGGAAGGGTGTGGTTGCTGTGAGAAGGGAGAAGCTGCTGAGCCTCTCTAAATGTTGGAGAAGTTTGGGGGGTGTCTTGCTGTATTTTCTATGGGGGGCTGGGTCTGTTGTAAGTGGCTGTGATGTGGAAACGAGAATAGTGTTTTATTCGTGGAACGCCTGGATCTGGGGGGCACACTAGCCTGGATCTGGGGGGCACACTAGCCTGGATCTGGGGGGCACACTAGCCTGGATCTGGGGGGGCACACTAGCCTGGATCTGGGGGGGCACACTAGCCTGGATCTGGGGGGGCACACTAGCCTGGATCTGGGGGGGCACACTAGCCTGGATCTGGGGGGCACACTAGCCTGGATCTGGGGGGCCGGATGGGGCACACTAGCCTGGATCTGGGGGGGCACACTAGCCTGGATCTGGGGGGGCACACTAGCCTGGATCTGGGGGGGCACACTAGCCTGGATCTGGGGGGGCACACTAGCCTGGATCTGGGGGGGCACACTAGCCTGGATCTGGGGGGCACACTAGCCTGGATCTGGGGGGGGCACACTAGCCTGGATGTGGGGGGGCACACTAGCCTGGATGTGGGGGGGCACACTAGCCTGGATGTGGGGGGGGCACACTAGCCTGGATGTGGGGGGGCACACTAGCCTGGATGTGGGGGGGCACACTAGCCTGGATGTGGGGGGGCACACTAGCCTGGATGTGGGGGGGCACACTAGCCTGGATGTGGGGGGGCACACTAGCCTGGATCTGGGGGGCACACTAGCCTGGATCTGGGGGGCACACTAGCCTGGATCTGGGGGGCACACTAGCCTGGATCTGGGGAGCACACTAGCCTGTTCTACCTTGGATTCTGATTGTATGTCAGTGAGTCACCTTTCTGCCACTAGCCTTTGTATGTATTTCAGATTTTTACCAATGAAATTGGATCAAATCTCCCATTATTATTATAAATATGCTTGACTCTATTAAAGGCACCCACCCCCCAAAAAAAGTAACATTTTCCAAATGGAATACATTGGGAAAAAAATATTCATCAGTTATTCAGGGTAATGTATACATATAACAGCCAATGAAAGCAGTGTCTGTCCATTTCTGTTGTCAGTCCTTCTGCTTCTTCCTTGTGTAACAGAGTAGCAGAAAGGAGCCATAAACAGAACTTTGGGAAGATGCAAGGTTGATTCCTGCTACATTGTTTCCAGGGACAGAGCCAGCAGTGCAGAAAGGGAATAGCAATGACATTGACAAATAGCTTTTAAACCACATTTGTTTTATATTTGAAAGTTACGTAGAATGACCTTTTATACCAGTGGGGAAAAATGTTATTTTGGGTTATACATCAATGTCCCACAGTCCCATCATTTCCAGGAACCTAAATGATTACTGCAGTTTAGTGACCCTTTAGGCTCTTGAAAATGATGCGACTGCTGAGAGTGATACTAAAACCCCTGCACCTCCCCATTTGCCTGTATCTAGTAGTTGTCACATTGCTATATATGAGTTTATATACAAATCTCTTCCTTAAAAGTCACCCACACAAAAGCCCTAACTCTCTGTGCCTACAGACATTTTCAGTTGCGTTTAATTGGTTGGTTTTATGCATTCCACCTTCAGGCAACACAGGAGTTAACTGATCTAAATCTGCCCTATGGGTCTCTCCCACGGGAGCCTGGATTAGCAAGTAATTGGGCATGCTCATTTTTATCTGAGTTCCAGTTTCGGGCAGACTTGGATCAATTAACCCTTGCATCGCTCGGAGGCAGAACACATAAAAATCTATTGCATGCTGAACACTGTAAAGAAAGCCACTGTGTGTACAAAACCTAAAAGCTTATCTGTGAATCAGATGGAGGGTTTTACAAGCCGTTAAATGCGTAGATCAAATGTCTAGGATAGCTAATACCACTGCATTCAGTGCAAGGAAATCTGATTCAACAAGACTTCCAGTCTGTAATCTACAGCTCCCAGCATCCTCAAAACTGAAGGCATGCAGAGAGTTGTAATTCAGCAGATATAAAAGTTACTATATCCTACTGAGACTTTATGCTTATGCATAAATATATTTAGATGGAACTGCTGCCGTTGATCCCCCACCCTCGCCATTTGATTATCTTTTATTTACAAAGGTTTATATAGTAACTGACATTTGCACAGGATGATTTTATAGTAGCGCTGAGAGCTGATTCTAAGCAGTGCAGTAGTGTGTTTAGTATGTTCTCTGTATTGTATAACAACTGTAAACAGACTAAATCATTTTTCTGTTGTCTGGCAAGGCAGCCTTACATTCCTGTGGTCTGCCATTGTTACTCCTTCACCCTTGGTTGTGTAGCAGTACGTATTACATTGTGTTTGTGACTCGCTACAGGAGTTGCACTCAGCATCCCTGCCCAACAGCACTAGGCATAGTGTGGCATCTATATGTGTAATATCTGCCATTGTCACTTAAATACTGTACATATTAATAGTCACTGACGGGGCCGCAATCTCTTTTCATTTAGATTAAGCTGCTTTGGACATTTCAAGTGTTAACATTTTTAAGTAGCCCAAACGCAGCTTCAACCCTCTGGAAGCCATCCCTATTGTCTTTTGTGTAAATTGCCTTTTAGCGTTTACAGTCACCTGACAAGGCCTTGCGAGTTATACTTATAGAAGTCAATGACGGCAGTATGTGTTTGGGCTTTTGCAAAACATGGAGCTCAAAGCGGACAATATTGCCCCTATGTGCAGAGAGAGATAACAGAGTTCATAGCAGCCTTCCTGGTTTGCTGTGGTCATCAACAACCATAGTAACCGGTTTTGTCCTGCTTCTAGTTACCAGACACTGCGCCATACAGCTGCCAATTTCATCCCCGCATCTCCACCTGGTATGCATAAGATGCCTCAGTTGCTTATGTGTGCATATAAAGCTTTTGCACATGGAAATTGTATTAACATATTTTTAAGACAAGGTTGGTGATTCAGTGCTTCATTTCCATATCAAAAGTCAAGCCCTGAGAGACCTAGGGCAGTGCCTGTTGCAGCTAGGAGCTTATGCAGATTGGTTGCTCTGGGAACGAATATCCAATTGCTGCAACACTGTAATGGTCAAAATGCCACATCTGCCACAGACCTCGAGCTACTGCCACACAAGGGCGATCCGCAGGTTGAGAATCTGCCCCTGTGCTATTAGGGTAAAGACACAGAGCTACTAATAGCTTCTTGTCAGAATACTAAAATAGACAATGCTGATCAATTACTGATAATTGTCTCTCTGTGTGTTTTAGCAGAGGCAATTCTCAGTATTGTCTATGGCAGGTGAAGCTCCGTTTGTCTTCACCTTTAAAATAATTAATTATGTGGCTGACACCGGAGATTTTGAATCAGCCCAGGTGCAGGCTCATGGGCGGATTTTGGAACTACTCGGTTATGAGCTAAAATCTGCCCCACCTGCCTGCAGGTAGATGCAGAGACTCAGAGTGCAGCCACATAAAGAAGTTTTTAGGGCAAACGCACAGAGCTACTTGTCACAGCTACTAAAGCCAGAAAATCTCCTGCCATAGACAGTACTGAGAATTGCCTCTGCTAAACCACATGTAGACAGTTATCATTAAATTATCAGCATTGTCTATTTTTGTAGCCATGACAAGTAGCTGCTACTAGTAGCAGCCATCATGTGTCATCGTGCGTAGGGACAGATTCATGGACTGCATTTATCCCCACTCTGCAAATCACCCACATGTGGCAGAAGCATCAGTGTTCTTATAGAGAACCATGAAACACCCATAATGACCTGCTGCAGCTTCCCATAGAGAACAGGTTAGAAGAGGATCTGCTTCCATGTGGTCCTGTCCCTTATTATTTTAAAGCCAGGCCACATGATATACAGCCAACCCTCAACAAGAGGCTGATATTGTCAGACGCTCTAAGTTGGCAGACAATATAGACCCATGTACAACAATGTTAAGTTTGGTAATATTTGTGACAAGTCCACGTACTAATTTTTCTTTTTCGCTGCTGTCAGATACAGGTTGACTACATGAAGAATGCAGACAATAAAGTGTGTTGTCGTTGGTGATGGAGCGGTTGGGAAAACCTGTCTCCTTATCAGTTATACCACCAATGCCTTTCCAGAGGAATATATTCCCACTGTATTTGACAATTACAGTGCCCAGATGACAGTGGATGGCAGAACGGTTAGCCTTAACTTATGGGACACAGCTGGCCAAGAAGAGTATGACCGCCTGCGCACCCTATCCTACCCTCAGACCAACGTCTTCATAATCTGCTTTTCTATCGGAAGCCCATCTTCCTATGCCAACGTACGGCACAAATGGCACCCGGAGGTTTCCCACCATTGCCCCAATGTTCCAATTTTACTCGTAGGTACCAAGCAAGATCTTCGAAATGATTCAGAAACTATAAAGAAGTTAAAGGAGCAGAGTCTTGCACCCACAACAAACCAGCAAGGTTCCTCGCTTGCTAAACAGATAGGCGCTGTAAAGTATATGGAGTGCTCTGCTCTGCACCAGCAAGGCGTTAGGCAAGTCTTTGAAGAAGCTGTCCGCGCGGTTTTATATCCTGTGACAAAGAAAAATCCAAAGAAGTGTGTCCTGCTATAGTGGTATCCGCTGGCCATCCAAATGCTGATAAAGATGAGTTTTTAGCACAAGATTTTGGGTAATGCCTCTTTTATCCTCAGCTTGCACTAACTGCTCATGATTGATGTGGGTTGCATGGAGAAGAACTGCCGCTTCTAGCTTTCCTGACAACGAATGTGCCAGCGAACTAATGTAAAGTAGCGGTGCGGCAGCGGCTTGACCACAACACAAGTCGTACTGTACATGGATAACCTCCGAGCGCTTACACATGCCGGCCTTGCACTTCTGACTTTCTCGTTTGTAATTTTTTTTTTTTATCCACCATATTGCTTCCATAGAAACTCCCTGCTTCCTGCGGAACACTTCCTAATATTTTATACTGATCTCCTTACTTTTCCACTATTAAAGCTTAACAGTGCAATCTTGAAAATGTTCTATATTTGCAGAATGTGCTCCAGAAATTAAGAGGCCTCGTGCTTTAATATAAGTGACTGACATTTTGGACTGAAAAAAAAAAGCGATTCTGCTTTCACTGCATGCTGGATTCGGTGTTTAGATCCCTCTTAAAATTGCTAACAATGAAAACACTGTAAACTTTCCCACCAAAGGGGAAGGCATTTTTAACCTGGATCCAAACACAAGCAAAACCCTGTTTTTGTTTTTTTTATGTTGCCATAAAACTCAGGGCTTAATGGTTGTAAAACAGTTTTCTTTTGGGGAAAAAGTAGGCCTTTCCAGGGGATCTGTCATTGGAAAAAAGAAGTTTTGTTTATTGCACAGTTATTTTTGGTGATATGCTGTGTATAATTCTGCTTGTAATCTGAAGCTTTCAGAAGTCACAAATATGTACAGGTATGGAATCTATTAGCCAGAATGCATTGGACCTGGAGGTTTTTCCAGATAAGGGATATTTCCATGATGTAGGTCAAAAAAGTACAGTCACTGGGGGCGAGCCAATAACCACTAGTTATACTGGTCACTTACCCCAGGCTGGCACTCCTTTTGTCACAATCTACAGGCCTTGGGTTCTTGACCACTGAACGCTACACCACAGCAACACCCTTGCCCAGTGTATTAGCAGTGCAGGGTTGCCTTGAAAATGAAACAGTATGGCAAATCGGGGACTTGTGGGCAGAAAGTTATTGTTGTAATACTGACACATTCATAGAAATTTGTCAATATCGCTTAAATACAACACTATAGGAAATGATTTCCACATTTCAAAGTCTTTTGGATAATAAATTCCTTTACCTGTAATCTGTACCTTAATGTTGACTGCACAGCACTGTATTATAAAGGAGTGATCTTCTATTCCAGGGCTGTAAACTTTATATATGGAGATGGATGATTATGAGGTATCCTACCTGTTGGGGGGTGCTGATATAAATGGTGATGTACAAGTAATTCAGTCAAACTTTTGGGCAAGCTGGCAGCCATGCACATTTTTGGAAGACCCTCAAGTTGAGTAACACTTCTCTAGCTATATGTGTCCAGATGTGCTGCTTTTATCTTTCTGCCAGCTAAAGTGTGTGTGTAGTTCAACTGCATGTGGGGGGCCTGAAGGTTACCCAGCTCTGCGCTTTATAGATTTGCCAAAATTGAAAACATAATATATTTTTGGTACTACTCAACAAGAATGCCTATGCATTAGCACAGCCTTTAATTCCACTGTAGCCAATTCCCTTTATAGAGGTTAGGGTTCTTTTTAGCGAGCTTTACCCTGAAGTATTCCATGGTTACATATGGGTCAGGTTTAAATTATATTACTTCTTTAGCACAGAGAAGTCCAACACAGTAGCTCTTTCCCATGTTTAAACTTTGGAACATTTTATAGCTGCCACATATAAGAGACAGCTGGTTGAGGCAGGCAAATCCAATCAGGTTGCTTAGGGCTCCTGGTCGGCTTGGCCCGGCACTGGGTTTGGCTCATCTATTAAAGTGTAACTTGGTGACAGTATAACAGTGCAAACCAGTCAGCAACTAATTCTGCACTGGGGCAAAATCTCCCATTCATTTTAATAAAATAGGGCCATTAAATCATTGGCTGAATTGGTTTTAAGGGTTACTAGATCTTGATAACATTCAGGGATATATGTGAAGGTATAAGGTATATGTATCTTAGAGCATAACTGATACTGTTTTAAAGGATAATTTATGCTTAACAAAGAATTAGGCTAGAAATGCTATACCTGTATATTATGTTCTGGGCTTCTGTACCAACACAAGGACCCCGCAGTCCTATAGCAATGAATATCTGTACCTCCAAAGATGCCGCAGTAGCTCCCCATCTTCTTTTCACTTTATACAGAAGTCCGAAGTTTCAATCCTCATTAGGACCTTTTTCAAGGACCTTTAAATCACAGTGGTACATAGAACTGGAGTTCGGGTCCATATACTTTATTTTACTTCATGCTGCATCCAACCTTTTTCAAGGATAAAGGTCCCAAGGAGACTAAAGCATTGGATCACAGTGGTACACAGAACTGGAGTGCTGGTCCTTCTTCCTATTATATACAATACCAATTGACTGTGCAATTGACTATATAAACACACACACATACATATATACACTCTCAAATAAGGTGGTGAGCTTCTGTGGACAACTTTGAAGAACTGTATAATTTCTGTTATGTTTGCAAAATGTCTCTTCTGGTACAGTAAGTGAACAGTGTTCTTAGTTATCCTAAAATAATCATCTGATTTCTAGCTTTAATCCTGCAGTAGTGAGTCTTTTGGAGCAAGACCTTGCTGAGAAGTAGATAAGGCCGCAATCCTTTTTCCAAGTATTGGAAATATTTTACTTATTTGTCAAAATTATAAATGTTAAATAGTCATGTTTGTAATTTTAGTTTAGTTGCCCCTACTTTTTCGATTAGCTGGCCAAAACAACCTCTGACATCTCAGAAAGTGCACTTAGAAACACTCATACCTCCACGGAATAGGACTCCTATGCAAAGTCCCACTGAAAGGGTAGCTTAAATATAACAATATTGCTATGTAATTATGAAAGCATCACAGCATGCTGTAAGCAGGTTTGCCTCTATTAAAGGAACAGTAACACCAAAAAATGAAAGTGTATAAAAATAATTACGATATTATGTACTGTTGCCCTGTGCTGGTACAGCTGGTGTGTTTGCCTCAGAAACAATACTATAGTTTATATAAACAAAGCTGCTGTGTAGCCATGGAGGCAGCCATTCAAAGTAGAAAAGGCACAGGCACAAAGAAGATAACAGATAAAGCCCCATTATATTCTACAGAGCTTATCTGTTATCTGCTATGTAACCTGTGCCTTTTCTCCTTTTTTCCAGGTTGAATGGCTACCCCCAGGGCTACACAGCAGCTTATTTATATAAACTATAGTAGTGTTACTTTAGCAAATACACAACTTCACCTGTGCAGGGTAACAGTACATTATATTTTAAATACCTAAATACACTTTCATTTTTAGCGTTACTGTTCCTTTAAGACCGCATAATCCTTGTTTTCTAGTAGGCAGATCTGTTTATGCTCCCACTGCCATCAGTACAGCATGAGAGGGCTGCTAGTAACTGTAAAGCCATTCATATGCTGACAGAATGGTACAGTATTTTACAGTTCTAACCTTTGGGGGGGATATATAGCCTTGATGAAGTGCCTCTTTGATTCTCAGCCTTTATGTATGATCTCCTTTCTTTCCTAGCTTAATCAATGCAGCAGTTGGAGCAGTGCCAATATTTTATATATTTTATGAGAAAGATGTATGTGTAAATGTCTAATAACAAATAATGGTACTTCCGAAAGAAGCCACCTGTTGCCTTGTTCACTACCAAAGACCACTGGACAATGATTCATGTAAAAGGTGGACTGAAGGAACAATTGCCAAACCCCTATTCTTTTTCCCTGCAGAGCCAAGGTATACGTGACTAGATGCTGTTTGACTAGGATTGTTTGTTTTTGGATGAGTATTGTGTATCTGTGGTACCTCTGCGGATTTTAAGCTAGCAATGAGTATTTACTCCAATAAATGAAATCCTAGTGATTCAAGACCACTGCATGGCTATGGAAAGATACTTTCTAGTGTACTTCTTCTTTGTTGAATTATAAATATCAGAATATAAATCTGTGTTGGGTTCAGACATGTCTGGGGCTAGTTCTTTTTTGTTCATAATTTCAGTTAAAGGGAACTGTGTCATTTGAAAGCTCTCTGTAGTCAAGCCAGCAAGAATATTTTTTCTATTATAGCACTATACCTGCCATATTAGCTTTTGGCCCAGAGACCCCTTCTGGCGTGTTCCTATGCATTATAGTGAACATTTGCTATGCTGCACACACACCAGGCCTGGGTGGCACCGTGCACCCCCTTTCGTTTCTTTTAATGAATATAAAGTGCAAAGGTTATTGGAACTACATGTTCTTTCATTATCCTAAAGCAGTGGTTCTCAACCTTCCTAATGCCCCAACCCTTTAATACAGTTCCTCATGTTGTGGTGACCCCCAACCATAAAATTATTCCTAAGACAATCGGAAATATGTTTTCCGATGGTCTTAGGCGACCCCTGTGGAAGAGTCATTTGACCCCCAAAGGGGTCCCAACCCACAGGTTGAGAACTGCTGTCCTAAAGGCAGCCAAAATGACAAGTTCGCCAAGTGTAAGCAAGGGGTACTGTCTTGCATTCTATAGTTTTTAATGAATCCATGTCTAAACATACAGGGCTGCTCCTGCCATGGTTCTCATCTTGCCTCAGGTGGCAGTGAGTGGCAAGTTCCCAGGGGTGGCAAAAACTTTAAGGCGGGGGGGGGGGCATAAACACAGCTGTAAACAAAGTTCGATTTCTTGTGTTCAGTGGAGGCTTAGCTAATACATATTAATGAGCTTTATACCATCAAGCACTTTGGAACCATTAATGCATATTTACAGCTCTACAAAGTGAATGGAAGTCAGGCTGATGGTACATGCAGCAGCCATTAGCAGCACAGTCAAGGTCAAAATGAACAACTGAAAGCATATAAACAGAGCTATATACAAAATATCACAGCAATCAAATCTGTGCCATATATCTATATAACTGTTGTTACCTAACTCCTCACATCAGGGTGCTTAGTTGTCACCAAATAATGAAATGGAACCTCACACATCTCAGGGACAGTCCCCGTGTCCCCTTTTCTACGTGTCAGTGGAAACTCCCATGTTTGTCATTTAAAATAAAAAGACTGACTATCCTGTTTGATTGGAAAGACAATGCCAGATGCTATTTATATTTATTTCTTTGGTATATTCAAAAGTATTGACCCTCCCTGGAAGCCATATGATAAGATTGGCAGGCACTCAAAGGATCACTTCAGTCCAATTTATTTATTTTTTTAATTTTGAAGAAAAAAAAAATCATTTATGTGATGAATGTGAGAGGGCTGACTATATATGTACAGATAAAATCATAAAGTTTACGGTATGTTTATTCTGCCCGGATCGCTCAGTTTGTCGATTGGACAGGTTTGACAATTTCATGTGAAAATGATTATTAATGTGTATTTATTGACATGAAGCCAGAGCTGCTCTTCCTGTTGTAATCATGCTGGGTGTCGGCTGGAAGAAACAAAACAATAAAAGGGTGGCAAATAGAAAGGTTTCTGTTCATTTGCACAACAGAAAAATATGCATATGGGATTGGCCAATGTCCTTTAGAATCAAGATGGGGCTGATACTCCCAGATATATGGGAGTAAATGTGGCCACACACTAGCCGATTTCAGCTGCTGTTATCGTTCCTATAAGCCAATTCGGCAGCTTATCTGCCGGTGTATGGGCACCAATGGCGGGCCTCCCTGGTAGGTTTGAAATTTGTTGGATCAGGGACCACATTGACTCATTGATGTAGTCACTGAACAGAGAGCGCCTATGCCCGCCGTTTCAATTCAGTTGTTCAGCCCTAGGTTCAAATGATCAAATTAGCCTGATATCACCCACCCATAGTTGGACATATCGGGAGAAGATCCGCTCGCTTGCCAACCTCGCCAAACAAGTGGATCTTACAGTGTGTGGCCACCTTAAAATGGCGGTGCGATGGCTGCTCCATTTCCAGTAACATATAGCAACCAATAAGTTGCTGTTTGAAAGGATATATCTCTTTGATTATTCTGCGTTTACGAGACTTGCAGCATTTTTGCACCTGTTATATTATCAGATGATTTTAAAATATTTGTTAATTCTAACTGCCTGCTGTGCCTGCACAAGTCTTTCCAGCTCTGGCATGTGCTTTTGTGTGGATGTATTACAGGTTAAACAGGCATACTAGAAAGGTAAATAAATCTAAAAGCAGTTTCTTTTGTTAAATGTTTTCTACAATAGCAGAAATAAAAGTTGTCTTGACTTGCAAGCATATTATAACAATGAGCTGGCTGATTGTGTCTAACCTTCCTTGGTGTCTTCTCCAGCAGTGACAAGTGTGGAAAATGTAAGCCAGGGGGGGGGCAATTAAACAGGAGGGTAGAACCATTTGCGCAGGGTTGTTTCCCCTTAAACTCTCACAAAACAATGGAACCACTGTCTTACAGGGGGATGCCCCGAGCCATGGGATTGCCTGCTTGTGACTACTGTTCTGGAATGCCGTTACCTGGTGAATAACAGTATTGGTATCTGCTGTGTCTCATATTCCCTCTTATTCCTTCTGTTTTCTGTCTGAAACTATCCTCTCATGTTTATACTCCTCTTGAAGTCTCCATCGTGTCTGCGGGGCATATGGTTACGTGACCAGCACATGATTCATATGTTAGATTTTCTAGTCCAACACTCCAAAAGCGTTTTGTGCTGTGTGATGCATTTCAGTATGTTCTGCGAGGTCCAATAAGCATTGTGCCACCTGTAGTGAATGCTTGTCATCATCCCAGTAGTTTTTTTTTATCATTGCTTCTATCTGTATGGTTATAGAGCAGTAGTGCTTGGGCCATTTACTGCATGTGGTACAACACACTGGAATGTATTTCACAGCAGCTGCAGTGCAAAACAGTTGGGGGTAAAGACACACTGAGCCACTAGTAGCAGCTACTTTTTCATGGCTACTAAACTCCAGAAAATACCCTGCCATAGACAATACCGAGACTTGCCTCTGCTAAAACACACGTAGAGACAATTATCAGTAAATGATCAGCATTGTCTGTTTTAGTAGCCACAACAAGTAGCTGCTACTAGTAGCTCCATGTGTCTTCACCCTTAGAGGTAGCCTAGTGGCTCAGTGGTTAGCATTTTTGCCTTGCATTGCTGTGCTCCTGAGTTTGATTCTAACCTGGCCAATATCTGCAAGGCATTTATACTTTCTCTATATGCCCATTATGTTTCCTTTTATAAAGTGAGCACTATATAAGTAAAGGATAATAATAATGGAACCCCTTATAGCCAATGGCATGACTCTGCCCCTATTAGATTTTTCAAAATATGAGTTTAGCGCTTAATACATAAAAAACCACCCTCCTCCTACTCATTCCTATGGGATTTTTAGAAGTGTATTTACATAGTAACATAGTAACATAGTAAGTTGGGTTGAAAAAAGACATACGTCCATCAAGTTCAACCATAATGCCTATATATAACCTGCCTAACTACTAGTTGATCCAGAGGAAGGCAAAAAACCCCATCTGAAGCCTCTCTAATTTGCCACAGAGGGGAAAAAAATTCCTTCCTGACTCCAAGATGGCAATCGGACCAGTCCCTGGATCAACTTGTACTAAGAGCTATCTCCCATAACCCTGTATTCCCTCACTTGCTAAGAATCCATCCAGCCCCTTCTTAAAGCTATATAATGTATCAGCCAGCACGACTGATTCGGGGAGGGAATTCCAGAACCTCACAGCTCTCACTGTAAAAAATCCTTTCCGAATGTTTAAATGGAACCTCCCTTCTTCTAAACGGAGTGGGTGCCCTCGTGTTCGTTGGTAAATAAAACATTAGAAAGGTTATTATATGATCCCTTTATATATTTATACATAGTTATCATGTCACCTCTTAAGCGCCTCTTCTCCAGTGTAAACAGACCCAACTTGGCCAGTCATTCTTCATAACTGAAACTTTCCATACCCTTTACCAGCTTATTTGCCCTTCTCTGGACCCTCTCTAACTCAGTAATGTCCCGTTTGAGCACTGGAGACCAAAACTGAACAGCATATTCTAGATGGGGCCTTACCAGCGCTCTGTAAAGGGGAAGAATAACCCCCTCCTCCCGTGAATCTATACCCCTTTTAATACAGCTCAAAACCTTGTTTGCCCTTGCAGCTGCTGCCTGGCATTACTTGCTACAGCCAAGTTTATTATCTACAAGGACTCCAAGGTCCTTCTCCATTATGGATTTGCCTAGTGCAGTCCCATTAAGGGTATACGGGGCTTGCATATTTTTACATCCCAGGTGCATGACCTTACATTTATCCACATCTCATCTGCCACTTAGCTGCCCAGATTGCCAGTTGGTCAAGATCCTGCTGCAGGGATGTCACATCCTGGATAGAATTGACTGGTCTGCAGAGTTTTGTGTCATCTGCAAACACTGATACATTACTCATAATACCCTCCCCTAAGTCATTTATGAACAAATTAAACAAAAGTGGACCCAGTACAGAACCCTGAGGGACCCCACTGAGGACCTTATTCCAAGTAGAGAATGTACCATTAACAACCACCCTCTGTACCCGATCCTGTAGCCAGTTTTCTATCCATGTGCAAACGACTTCACTAAGACCAATAGACCTTAGCTTAGAAAGCAGTCGTTTGTGGGGAACGGTATCAAATGCTTTGGCAAAATCCAAATAGATGATATCTACTGCATCCCCACTGTCCAGCTTCTTACTTACCTCATCATAAAAAGCAATTAAATTGGTCTGACATGACCTGTCCTTCATAAAGCCATGCTGATTACTGCTCATAATGGCATTCTCCAGTACATAATTTTGAATGTGATCCCTTAACAAGCCTTCAAATAACTTGCCCACCACGGATGTCAAACTTACAAGCCTATAATTGCCAGGCTGAGATCTTACTCCCTTTCTAAATATGGGAATGACATTCGCCTTCTTCCAATCCCTAGGTACCATACCTGATGAAAGCGAGTCTGAGAATATCAGAAACAAGGGCCACTGCAATTCTGCCCCTAGCTCTCTCAGTACCCGAGGGTGTATTCCATCTGGCCCAGGTGCCTTGTTTACATTTATCGTGTGTAACCCTTTAAGCACCATATCCTGTGCCAACCACTGTGTAGTTGGAGCTGAGGCAACAGTGAAGCTATTGGGTGGGACTTGGCCCACTGGCTCCTCTACTGTATACACAGAAGAAAAGAACTGGTTAAGCACATCTGCCTTTTCTGTATCCGCTGTAACCATATTGTTATTATAACTCAATGGGGCCACACCCTCAACCTGCATCTTTTTACTATTAATATACTTAAAAAACTTTTTGGGGTTAGTCTTGGCCTCGGCCGCGATGCGCTCCTCATTTTCTATCTTTGCGTTCCGGATTGCTGTTTTACAACACTTGTTATAGTGTTTATATTCATTAAACGCATCTACTGTCCCCTCTGACTTATATTTCTTAAAAGCTTTCCTTTTTCTCCCTATTAACTTCTTTACCTCAGAGTTAAGCCACATAGGGTGATTCTTAACACTTCTACTTTTTCTTATTAATGGAATAAATTGAGAACAGTAATGATTTAATATCATTTTAAATGACAACCATTTCTGCTCTGTGTTTTTATCAGAAAACATAATGCCCCAATCTATGCCCTGAAGCGCTGCCCTTAAGGAGCTAAAATTTGCCTTCCTAACATTCATTGTCTTTGTTGCCCCCGTGTAAATTTGTCAAATGACGAGTTCTAACTTTCACCCATTCATAAATGCACTTCTAAAAATCCCATAGGAATGAATAGTACGTGGGTTAGTGTTTATGTATTAAGTTCTAAACTCATATTTTGATATATCTGCCCCTTGTATAAATATTTTTATATGTCCTAGAGTGTTGATACCTAGTTACAAACATTGCTGGTATCTGTTGTGTCTCTTAGAAAAAGAAAGAAGATGATGTCTGCAGCTATGCTCCCATATTTATACTGTATATTATATAGTGTATACAGTGTATGTATATATATATATATATATATATAGTGATGTATTATTTATTTTTATCTCTGTGCAATCTAAAAGCAGCTTTATACAGTATGAATAAATGTTGTATTCAACTCCGTTCATCCATTCAATATTGTCCAGCTTTGATTGAGAAGAGGTTAAGGCAAGTCTAACCATCCAACTTCTGTGATGAACAGCCCAATGGGCCCATTTAAAGGAGAAGGTAAGGTAAAATCACTGGAGGGTGCCAAAATGTTAGGCACTCCCCAGTGATTGTAATCACTTACCTGATACCCTGGGCCGGTGCTCCTGTTTGGAGAAAACTGCACCAGCCTGGGGTACACGCAGGTGACCGATGCTCTACCTTTTTCTTTCTTCGCACTGACTGTATATGCGCAGTAGAGTGAAAAGATGCATTTTAACAAAAAAAGTCTGCTTTTTTTTTTTTACTCTACTGTGGATATGCACCCGTGCCTACCATTTGGCACCTCCAGTGATTTTAACTTTCCTTTTCCTTTAATGTTCTGACAATTTACTACAATTTACTAACATTAGAGGGAAACTTATTTGGGCAGGGCCTTCCTTTACCTCTTGTATAGGGTATTTTTTTTTTGTATGAAATGTGTATATTAAATATAAATTACAAATACTTGTTAATAATAATTATGATAGGTGCTAAGTTGCAACAGCACAGTTTGCCATAGCAACCTCCAGTGTTGGACTGGAACACCAAGAGAAAACCCTGCTACTATGGGTCCATGCAGTGGATATGTGCATTGTGGGCTGGAAGTGTGGAAGGGTGGACGGTGGTAGTGAGGCCCTGATGTCAGATCTCCATTTGGGCCTTTGGGTTTGCAGTCCGACTCTGGAAACCTCTTGCTACTGGTAATATTTATCTACTGTAGGTTTGTTATGAATTTCCAAAGGACAAAAGAAGACAGCTTTAGGACTCATTTACATCCACAGATGCAGTGGGCAACTTATTTTCCCCACAAATCAATAGCATCTAAAACCACTTTTATAAAAGATACTTGGGTCCAAATGTACTCTGCCGCTTCCAGATAGTTGTGCTCAGTGGGGATCAGTTCTTCCTGCCTTCTGTTCCAAATCGAGCACTGCTACATCTATTTATGCACAGCGCTGTGCAAACCGAGGAGCCCATGACACCTCCTGACCAGGCAGTAGCTCCAGGATTCCCTAAGCACCCTCCATCAATAGACACGGCACACTTATGACAACAGCATCAGGCACAGATGTCATTCGCACACCAAACTTTGAAACTGATGCCAGACAGACCACAAAAAATTTGGCTTGACTGCACCCTATTTACAGGGAATCCTAAGCACAGTTGGGTCCATTTTGATGAATACTGGTGCATTTGTGCTGAACTAAGCACGCAAGACTTGGACGCAGCACAGTTGACGTCCACATTGTACAAGCAATGATGCATGAATTCTGGGACAAAAATGGTTCATTGTGAGGAAAAAAGTATGCCAAATTTGTCAGAAATTGCACTTTGCTCACTGCGTCAGGGTAAATGAATGTGCCCTCATGATTGTACTAGAAGAGTCTAATTTCTGGTTGAAGAACTGGAATTTTCACGTGCAAATAGTCTCCTCTAGTTAAGAGTTGCTCACAGGGGCACTGGTGTTGGGAGGCAAATTGAGAATCTTGCCTCAGGTGGCAGTACCTCACAGGTTACCAGGGGCAGTTTGTTTACCCAGCTTCTACTTTGGAGATGAAACTAGAGCATCCCAAGATGGCCCATATAGGCTGCAAAACTGAATGTTCAAACGCACAGCCTTACTGCTCACAATGTGCGATGCATCAATCCCCAATGGCTCACCGCCTGACCCTTTGGAATATCACAGAATAAGAGGAGAGCACTTTTACACAGGTTAACTGCTTTAGCATTTATTCAAACCACTGCATACAAACATGTTTCGGGCTACATCACACCCTTTCTCATATAGGCATTGTAGGAGAATAGTGTCTTCTTCTCTTCTTGCAGGCTGGCAGTAACTCTCACAGTAATGTCACACAAAGTTTTTCCCCAAGTTCATGTAAAGTTCTTTTATTTGAAGCTATTAAATACGTATAATTTTAAAATATTTGCTTTACATGGATAATATGCTTTCAGATATGATAGTTGTAGAGCTGTAGCCTACAGATAGCCCGAAGGGAATATTTGAAAAATATGCTCAGAAATCATATTGCCTGCCGTTAGTTCTTTAAACAAAAACATGCATAATTCTTCTTTCTTGGCTAAGGGCCAAATTCTCATAGAATGTATTGAGAGCAGGGGCCCCCTTCCCTCCAGCATATGTATTATGTTTGGCCTTGCTGATAGAGCACATTCCCCCATTAAGCAAGAAGATTTCCAATTTCTTTGATCATTTCGATTGGCTGATGCAGTCTTCAGGGAGCTTGGCACTTATTTAAAAGAACAGGGAAAACCAGCGATTGCAAGTTATATTTATTCTAAACTTCATAAACAGAAAAAGAAAAACTAACAATAGAACTTCACTTGCTCACATGCATGTTCTTGCTCGCTTGACTCCTCTCACTCGCCTACCTATCATTTCAGGAACGTCAGCTTGGCACAGGGGAGCAAGATCATAAGATATTATTTTTTTCATATTTGCACCCTAGACACATGCCTCATACCTTAGTTCCTGTCCCGATTTAAGCTGACACTAAAGTTCCAGGTCCAGAACTTTCAATGCAAAAATGAAATCTTTTGTGAAGCTCTAAGAGCTGCTCCCTGAATGCTCCTTAGAATCAGCTTTTTATTGTCCCCCAGTTATTGGCACAGCTCTTTGTAGGTGATTACCCAAATAGTGCTGAAGTACAACTTCCTGAGGGCCCAATAATGGTCTCCAGATGTTTCTAGAGTTCAACAACCTGTGTGTAGTTGGCACCTGTCCTCCTTGACTCCATATTAAGCTACTTTTCACCAGTTACGTTATTGCCCCACCACTGATGTCACTACCTGCTCTAAACGCACCCCCTGATATCAACGTCCAGACCAGAAGAAGAGGAAAATGGGTATCGTGCAACCCTAAACCTGTAGCTCTTTATATTGCCTAGGGTCATATGTTCAACTGTACAATTTTTGCATCTCTTTCTGTTGCTAAATAAAGGTACAGTTTATTGTTGGTCTCCATCAAGGAAAGTGACAATATTGCTAACTCTTTAGCCAAAGCTGCTGCAACTTCTTTGAAAAACTATTCTCCATTCTATTCTACACTCCCAGGTGTCCAATAGTTTCCAAAAGTGGCTGCACATGTACCCAGTTCAAGGCTCTGCAAGGGACACCTGGGTGCACTGGAAAGATGGCACATGCTCTGCAGCAAAGTACCCCATGCCAGTTTATTTTTTAAATAAAGGTGTTATAGGTTAAAAGATGAGCTGTTTTGGTCACTTAGGGATGCCTTCCACCAGGGGCAGGCCAAGCCAACTAGGCAACCTGCTGGCCACCTCACTTCCCACCCCCTGCTCCTGTGGGGGGAGCGCAGAGTAGGGGTAGGCACAGCTACCTGTCTAGCACCCCCCCCACCCATCATTGGGCCCTATGCAGGTGCCTCTTCTGCCTAGTGCCTACCCCTAGTTCCTGCCTTGCCTTTCACACCTACAATTGTTTACTCCCTGTCCTTGTAAGGAAAGTAATATTTCTTTAGGTCTTTGCTACAAATTCATAACCTACTGAAGGTCTCCAGCTGTTAGTGTAACACATCTTCCCATGGGCTACAGCAATTGTTAGAATTTAATTTCTAATGGGCCCCCAGCAATTTGTAAACCACACAGTAAATTAAGGTCATCAGCTGTTAAGAAAGCTCCTGTGAGGTTTTCTGAGTGTAACTTCCTTTGGTTTCTCATTTGTGGCTGCCCCTGAACATTGCTGGTCTTTATAAAAATAGATCACACAAAACAGCCCATATGTAAAAGACATATAAAACTAATATAAAGCCTTTTCATTGAATAATCCTAAATAGAAAACTGCTATATTAATTAATGAAGCCTGCTCTCTGGATAGGAGTGCCACCTGGTTTGATACTGACTTTCCTATATTATTAAGTTTTTTCCCTAAATTGGCATCAAGCATCATTTTTACCGGTTTTGATGAGGAACTGTGGTCACACACAAACAAAGGGCACACAGGTTACATCAGCCAATGAAAAGACATAGCTGCATCTTTTTCCAAGTATAGCTAAAACCTGGGTTATTTCCTGTCTGGTGATCAGTGAGTGGCACACACAGAGCTGTTAACCCCCCTATTTTTTTTTTTTTTTTTTTGCTTTTCTCCTGTCACCTTATGGCATTCTCCTGATTTTTGTGCATTCTCCCAAAGCTCCACATTAAATTCTGGGTGTGCACGCACAGTAAGCATTCAGTTACGTCATAGTAAGCATTTGCACATGTGTGGGTAGCATTCAGGGTCCCCCCTACAGACTATTTACTGCCATGTAAATGCCTATTTGATAATAGATCACTCATTGTATTATTATAGTTTTCCTTAAAGTGCATTACCTTTTTACACAGGTTAGGAAAGTACAACACTAATTTTTAAATAAAACTCCCATTGATGTTATTGCAAAATAATTTACTTGGTTTTGCCAGCCAAATGGGTTTCCAGCTCTATCCGCCCTACTTAATATTTTCCGAAAGTTGTGCAAAATCTTGCGATTTTTCGTAGCGTTAAAACTTGCACGAAAAGTCGTGATTTTTTTCGTAGTGTTAAAACTTGCACGAAACATCGCGCCTTTTAAATTTTAACGCTACGGAAAAGGCGCGACTTTTCGTGCAAGTTTTACCGCTACGAAAAAATCGCAAGATTTTGCGCAACTTTCGGAATGGCTACGAAAAACTCGTGTTTTTTCGCGCAAATCGTATTGGTAACGAAAAAGTCGCGATAATTTCCGAAAAGTCGTAAAGTCGCCGAAAAATTGCAAAAAATACGAAAAAGTTGCAAAATGTTCGTTTTCCAATCGGAATTTTTCCAATTCGGTTGGAATTCGTGTCTTAGTAAATCAGCCCCTAAGTGGGCACTGCATTTATAGTTCTACCCCATGGTTTGTCTTTCACTAATGTATAGTGTGCTTGAGGGGCTAATAATCACTGTCTTACTGTATACAGTATGCTTTGTGTGTCAGTGCCCAGTGCTTGGGGGCCACATTCTGCCATAAAATGTTGGGGGGCAATGGAACAAGAGAGAGAGGTGAAAAGGCAGGGTTACAGCATCAGTCACATGGAGAGAGCGAGAGGCAGGTACTGTTTGCCCACCCAGCCATGGAACCCTGTGCCAGCTGCAACACCTTGTTTATCGGGCCCCGCAGTTTATAAGACCGGCCCTAATTGGGGTCCCTACCTGTTGCTAAAATACCATTCCTTTTGAGTTCCCAGTTGAACCAGCTGGGGTACTAGCAGCCAGAGGTGGCCAAGTTGATGCCGGCTCCCTCGCTCCCCTTTAGCTTTTTCGAGTTTCTTAACTTGCCTCATGGCAGCAGAGCCCCTGAGTTGAACAGAAGTGATGTCACGTTATGCAGCAGTGGTCAGGGCCAGAACTAGGGGTAGGCAGAAGAGGCACCTGGCTAGGGCACAATGGTGGGGGCAGACAGGTACCTCTTCTTTCACCTACCAACGCTTCCGGACCCTTTCCCCCCACTGTGCAGCAGTCCCGGTAACCCCCTTCACCCTGTTTGCGCATGCGCCGGTGCGCATGGGGGGGTGGGGTGGGGTTGGTGTTGGTGGTGGGCGGGCCAAGCCGACCAGATTGCCTAGGGCGCCTGCCTGGCTTAGCCTGGCACTCGCAGTGTTAGCGCTTCCTGCATAGTGGAATGGCTCTGATACTAAATAGAATAGCTCTTTCATCAATTGTTGAAGCCAAACAGATGTTTTACACCAGATTTATGCCTTTGGTTTGCACTCCCCTCTAATTCTAATGCATTTCAAAGGGTGCATTTCCTGGATTGTTTGTCATGTTTTCCCATATTTTGTGCAATAATTTTGTCCCTTTTTCCATAAAAATGCCTTTGTCCCCTGTGAATGTTTCTTTTGTAAACCATTTTACATTTTCTAACATTTTAAGTAATTTTTTTCACAGTCCTCACCAATTATATGGCAAAGCCTCAATGTTATGTCCACTCATTTTATGTTAAACTGCATTCTATGTTTTTTTTTCAGTCCTCTGACAAATGTAAATTCTGGGTACTTTGTATAATAATCTGGCCAGCGGAGTCAGGGCAATTACCATTTAGTGCAATTTTGAGTGTTTTGCCGCAGACCTGCCAACCTAAAAATCAAGTCACATACTTGCCCTAAGACTGCAGATCTTTATTTCATATATTCTTATCAGTTTGTATTAGGTCTGCCACCTTTTTTTTATTTAATACTGGCCTTTGGATGAGGGAGTAGGCTGTGATGTCACACAGGGGTGGAGAAATGGGCAGGACTGCCCTTATAATGGGGAATCCAGCAGCGCAGAGGGTCAGGGAAGGGAGAAATTTATAGGGTATTACAAATTTACAATGTATTAACAATGTAATTACCAGTAATTTCGGCCCTGGCCCTAACTGGAGATTTACTGGCTGGGTCGTTCAAATACCAGCCGGGTGGCAATGCTAATTTGGATTCCATGAAATGCTGTCAGCCCCAATCCTGTACATGTGCTTGTGCAGTAGCATTCCGGCCTTGTGACCAGACAGCCCTAAAGCCAACACTCTCACTGTGACATTTCTAATCCAGCCGAGATGGAAAGGGAACATGAAAGGGAACTAAGGGCAATGTAAAAGGTTACCAAAGTGAAACACCATTCAGGGCTGAATCGGCAGGTAAGGAGGTAGAAACAATAGGATTTCTACCTCCTTCTGCCGATTCAGCTCTGAAGGGAGAATTTTGGTCAGGCGCCTTCTATGGCGCCCGATCAAAATTTTCTAACCTGGCCGATCGACGAGCCGACCGATTTCAGCAGCTTCCTGCGACATCGGTCGGCTCGCTGACATACCATACACGCACCGATTATCGTACGAAACGAGGTTTCGTACGATAATATCGGTGCGTGTATGGCCACCTTAAGGCTGTACAGCCACATTACCAAGGGATACAGTACTCTTCAGCGCATTCGCCTGAATACAAGAAAGAGTGAAAATCAGTGAAAGGCCTTGAA
The DNA here is from genome assembly GCF_000004195.4 of Xenopus tropicalis. Taxonomy (NCBI): domain Eukaryota; kingdom Metazoa; phylum Chordata; class Amphibia; order Anura; family Pipidae; genus Xenopus; species Xenopus tropicalis. The sequence continues at coordinate 44,136,487 of NC_030684.2, read as the reverse complement.
ACATGCAACATTGTCATGTGACCTTAGCTGAAGAATCAGCCACTCTGTTAAAGATTACCTTGGAATGAAATGTTCCTGCTAGGACGAAAAGGTCAGAATGAATAATGAAGAAAAAAGAAAGCTAAACACATGTATAATGCCTGCAGTAATCTCTCACCAACTGAAACAATGCAGCCACACAAAAAAACACACACCAGTTAAAACATAATATGACATTTCTTACTTGAGTTTCTCCCTAGTGTATATTTTCTGAAAACTGCCTTTCATTACAGTCTAGGATTTTCCAAAGATGGTAGAGGTTAATGTTCAACAGTAGCTGGAGAGCAGCAATTTGTTTCAAAGCTTGTGACCTAGATATAATCGAGAACTCGTAGATAAAATACCACAGTACAGTAAAGAATTTACAAAGGCAAATTATGACCCACTCTCCTACTGCAAAGTAACAGCTCGAATTGTTCTAGAGCAGTTACAGTACAGAAAAAAAGCATCTCATTGGTTGGTATGAGGTAATAGAGTAAGGAAAACATTGATCTTGTTACTTTATAACCCCATAAACCTTTCTCAGAAATGAATGGTGAAAGAAAATTTAAGGGGAACTTAAGCAACACAAAAACCCCTAATATACCTATCGCTGTAACCTGTGTCTTCAAAAAAGTATGAATAAATACCATTTTTATAAGTTGAAATCCAGCTGCAAAACAGTTCTTCTCTGTCTGCATCATTTGAAATCCTGACAGGGGAGGAGGGAATTAAACATTGATGCTACAAATGTAAATACACCCATAAGCACTCACAGAAACGCTGCACTGACTTCTCTGTGAAAAGATTTCTTGTGTCTGTAATTCCTGTGATAGAGCAGGGATCTCCAACCTTTTATACATGTGAGCCACATTCAAATGGAAAAGTGTTGGGGAGCAACACAGGCATGAAAAAAGTTCCTGGGGGTGCCCAATACGAGCTATAATTGGCTATTTGGTAGCCTCTACATGGAATGGCAGCCTACATGGGATTCTGTTTGGCATTATAATGGATTTTTATGCAACCAAAACTTGCCCCCAAGTCAGGAATTCAAAAATAACTACCTGGTTTGGGGGCACTGAGAGCAACATCCAAGGGGTTGGTGAGCAACATGTTGCTTCCGAGCCACTGGTTGGGGATCACTGTGCTAGAGACATGCAGCTCTCTTCTCTCTCCCCTCTCCTGCTCCCCCCTCCCTCAAGAATGCTAAGAACTCACTCCCCCCCCTTAGGAATGTGGATCTGAGCCAATCAGCAGGAAGCTGACTGATAGTCTACTTTTGGCTACCATTTTAACTTACTTCCTTTTTCCTTGCTCTAAAAACAATTGACTTTCTGCTGCTAATCTTCTCTCACCAAACAAGTGGACCCAATATAGCCATCTGTGCATTCAACAAAATTGGCCTGAGCCAATAATTTGGCCCCTGGACTAAACATTGGATTATTATGGAGGCTCTATTGGGACCATCGGGAAAAAATTACATCAACGCACCAACGTGTTCCTAGTGGTACCATATGCTGCCAACTTGGTCTGGAGAGGACAAAAGATGTAGTATAAACTGGATTCAGACATGCACCAGATTCTGGATTTGGTTCAGCAGTGCCTTGCTGAACTGAATCCAAACCCTTATTTAATTATGTGACTTTTGGTCATATTAATATAGTATCTTGTAGATTATAAACTCTTTTGGGCAGGGCTCTCTTCACCTCTTGTATCGGTTATTGATTGCTTTATATGTTACTCTGTATGTCCAGTGTATGAAAATCACTTATTGTACAGTGCTGCGGAATATGTTGGCACTTTATAAATAAATGTTAATAATAATAATAATAATCACCTTTTCTGGAAAAAATACCAGCCTTTCTATATCCATGTAACACCAGAGTAAAGGTCCCCATACACAGTAAGATCCGCTCGCTTGGCGAGATCGCCAAGCGAGCGGATCTTCCCCCGATATCCCCACCTACGGGTGGGCAATATCGGGGAGCTTGAAGTTAAAAAAAAAAATAATCCGATCGTTTGGCCCTGGGGCCAAACGACTGGATTATGTAGGCGGCAATGGGGAAGTCGGTTCGGGGACCGCATCAACGAACCGATGCTGTCCCTGATCCGACTGGATTTTCTAACCTGGCCGACCGATATCTGGCCAATTTCATTACTACAGGGAATGTATAATCAGCAAATTATTACTGTCCGTATTAACTTTATGTGCACTGGGGCTGACCACCCACTTCTCTACCGATATCGGCAGCTTCTATCGGCCCGTGTATGGGGGCCTCAAGATCTTAAGGCCCCCATACACGAGCCAATAGAAGCTGCCGATATCGGTAGAGAAGTGGGTGGTCAGCCCCAGTGCACATAAAGTTAATACGGACAGTAATAATTTGCTGATTATACATTCCCTGTAGTAATGATACTGGCATGTCTGGCCTTGAAATGCCTGTTATGTATTTTATTTAGTAATTAGTGATGAGCAAATCTGAAAAATTTGTACTTCTTAAATAGATTGTGCTGTAAGAGCACTCTACTTATAGCGCCTCAAATGATTAAATGCAGCTAGCCCGCCCTTTCTACAAGTGAATAAGATACATAAAAGGCATTGTGTTTCTTTGATTATTCGACCTTTATGAAACCCTATCTAGCTTTGTCTGACAGGAGCGAGGTATTTGTCCATTGTACACCGAAACCATGATGTCAAACGTAGAAGAAATCGGGCTAAATCTATACACGATGCAATCGGATATCTATGTAATAAGTCCCTCTACTGCCTCCCACGGTAATACGCCAAATAGCAAAATAAAGTGTATCGGGGACACCAAGATGGCGGACGCGCACTTCCATTCCAGCAGGAAGCGGAACTCCGTGAAGTTGCCCTTACTTTCATTCTGTTTTCCCATCCTTTTCTCATGAACTTCCGGTTTATAACTCTACATTCTCAAGCTTACAATGTCGGATTCCGAGAGTGACGAAGAGCGGCCCTTTTCGCTAACTGGGTTTTTATTTGGGAACATTAATGAGGACGGGCAGCTGGAAGATGATTCTGTGCTGGATAAGGTGAGCCGCGCCGAGCCTAAACCTAAATCTAGAAATGGACAGCATTACTGGCTGAATGGAGCTTGGAAAAGGGTCTAACGAAGTGACTATGGCTGGGGTTGATAACAGAGACTGTACCATTTGAGGTAGTGTTGGTGAGTGAGAGTGCCAGCTCTGGGGGTGCTGGAGCAAGGTTATGTCAATAGGAGGGGTGCTAGGGGACTAGAAGGCTGTGTGTAGATTATGCAGGGAAGGGGATAAAAGAAAAGGGATATCTATGCTGACCAAGGGATAGATTTTTTAGGTGGGCAGCTGGAGCTGGAAGGACATTCTGCCAAGGGGGTCAGGCATCAGAAAATGTGCCAGTCTGCCTAGAGTGAATGTGCCCAGGGGAGGTGTTCCACAAGCAGTGGGGATCTCCTTTGAGAATAGCATGTAGGTAAGATCATTGCCTTCAGAATGGCCAAACCTAATTTCTGGTGATAATTGTGCTTCTTTTGCGTCTTCTAGTGTGTTGTCTAATTATGGAAACACACTGTGGAAATACACTAGTATGGCTGACTAATGTTAAGCTTCTGAGTGTACAGACAAAAATTTTGCACCATAATATGTGGTTGACACCTGTGTAAAACAACGCGTTGGCGCACAGCATAGATAATATATTAACGTCAAACCCCTGCTCCAATTGGACCGACTAACTCCTCTCTTTTGTGCTAATGATGAACTTCTTCTTATGACCCTGCAATGTTTTCATTCATCTTAAAAGAATATGTTGTTGAGTTTGTGATAAAAGTTCAGATTTTAATCTTTTTTTATTTATTTTTTTTAATATCAGGAATCGAAAAAACATCTGGCTGGTCTGGGAGCCTTGGGACTTGGAAATCTTCTAACAGAGATCACATCCAGCGTGGATGAAGGGGCAGAAACAGAAGGAGTCAATGTGGATGATGATGGTATAGTGTACACAGGACTAACAGTGTCCCATGTCTATTAATATTCATATTTACCCAGTTAATTTTATTAAGCAATCAAGTAGTAAAAAATTCCCACATCCCTTAGTTAATATAAAACAATTCAGTAATGCTCGTAGAAATGAATATTTACATAAGTGATTACATTGACAGTTCTACTTCCAGTAGCCTTATCAAAGCTGTCCAGTTGTCTGTGGGTTTCTGTACTGTTGCAAATTTGGCCAGCAGTAAATGGGGCCAAATGAACCTGTCCCTTGCTCAGGGTTTTCATAATACTGGAGATGGAAGAGTAAAGCTGGCCATACACGTGGCGATCTAACGATGTTTCGTACGACCCGCCACACACCATTCAGGGCTGAATCGGCAGGTAAGGAGGTAGAAACAATAGGATTTCTACCTCCTTCTGCCGATTTAGCTCTGAAGGGAGAATTTTGGTCAGGCGCCTTCTATGGGGCCCGATCAAAATTTTCCAACTGGTCCGATCGGCGAGCCGGCCGATATCAGCAGCTTCCTGCGATATCGGTCGACTCGCTGACATACCATACACGCACCGATTATCGTACGAAACGAGGTTTCGTACGATAATATCGGTGCGTGTATGGCCACCTTAAATGTTTCATATTTTGCCCATGCTTTACCAGGAGAGCTGACCTTCTGTTCAAGTTACAAACCATCTCTAGGAATTATTTTCTGTGTTAATGCGTTTCTTTGTCTCAAACATATGTTCCTAAGAATTGTCACTATATCAAATCCATTTTTCTCTCTTTAACTCATGATATAATTCCATACTTCTTTGGGTCTCTGGCAGAAAAGTCTTTATAATGTGTACAAGCATACACTAACTGTTGTGTTATTTTAGTCTATTGCCCATAATGGCTTACATATAGTTTTATAAATATGATATGGAATGAACTCTCACAATGTAGTTTTGCATTATTTTATATATGCTATTTAACCTGCAACATTGCTTTTGCTAAACTTCTGCATTTTTTAACATTCTTATGTCAGTTTGCCAATGTGCTACTGTTCTCTTACTGAGTAGCTTGTCATTGCATTCCAAACCAGTATTGGGCACAGAATACAAGCACATAAGAAAAGAAAACAACAAGAAAACCCCCCATTATATCCACCGTATGTCCACAAGTATCCACATGAATTGCTTAGAGATTTTGTTATCCTAAATAGAACTGATTTATCAGTTGTCTTAATATGAATATATCAGTTTGCTTTCTGATTCATTCTTCCTATACTTTATAAAGGCTGGGTTAAGAGCACTGATGATGCTATTGATTACTCTGATATCAATGAAGTGGCTGAGGATGAATCTCGTAGATACAGACAGGCCATGGGAAACCTTAATTTGTCCCGCAGGACTGGTAAGTAATACAGAGGAACACTGCATAAGAAGCAGCTTTTTGCACTGCCATTTTCAAAGAATAGCTGCAATCATTTATAGACATTAATGTTTATTAATCAATTTACTTACAGATGATGATGATGATGACTATGATGCAGACTGTGAAGATATTGACTCAAAGCTTATGCCCCCACCACCACCACCTCCAGTAACATGCAAAAAAGATGAGGACCGACCAGCAGTTTCTGCAGGTAAAAGTAAATGCCACAAAGGGATAAGCACAACGACAGGAACAACTAACAACATAACTCTACTTCAAGCCTTTAGAGAAGAAAAACAAGGATAGATATTCTGCTTTACTAAGCAAATGTTCAGTAATCCTGACTCTTTTGCCAAAGCAGATAGATTTTAAGGGAAGCCCAATCATTTTGGACAAACTAAAACTATTTTTACAAAATTCCACTGGTACCTTAAACCATTTAGAGGGAAGTTCAGGAGTCTACATCAGTGACTGTTGTCATTGTTATGAGCTTGTCTAGTGACACAAGTATTATTAGTTCTGTGTTGTATTATATAACCGTTTTAATAAATGTTCTGAAGCTGGCCCAGCATTTTGTACGTGGATGCATTCGCGGCCCCTTAGTAAGCCCTAAACATCTGCTAAACGCTCATCAAAGGTTAGTACAGTTACGACAAGAAGAACTTGCTGTTTTCCACTTGCCTTTGGATTAAATTAGAGAGCTTTATTTTGAAAGCACAACTAGACAAATTACATACAAATAATAGTACTAACACTCTGACCTATAGATGCTGTAAGTTTGTCTGTATTTGTGCACAAGTGTTCAGTTGCTGATAAAGTCCACTTTTAGCTTGCAGTCATGTTTCTATTACTGTTTAACTTTCCAGCCCAAGAAGATAATGATGGGATTATTCTCCCCTCCATCATTGCTTCCTCCTCCTCATCCTTGGAAAGGGTGGATTTCAGCAGTTCCTCGGATTCTGAATCTGAGATTGGCCCGCAAGACAAATCAAAAGAGGAGAAAAGGGAAAGAAAGCAGCTGACATTGCCTCTGGCTGGAATAATGCAGAGAGATGCCACCAAGCAACTCCCCAGTGTTACTGCGCTTTTCCCAGAGTTTAGACCTGGCAAGGTATAAAAGCATACTTTATGTTTATTTTCTTTTTATAACTTGTTTGTTTAAATTTCTTAGACAGAAAGCTAAGTTACATTTATAGAGTAGTGCAGACATTGCAATAGCCTAGGCTATGTATACTGCAGGAAAGACCATGCCCTCTAATAACACAGGTGAGTTATGTGGTTAATCTCTCTGTAATCATGGGGAGTAGTGCAGAGGTACAGTAGGCATAAAACCAGTATACAAAGTATGTGGTCAGTAATAATTTTGTTGTTGCTCAAAGTGGCACTGTCACTAGGTATGGGCCTTGGTCTATCTATTTATCCGGGGCTAGTTGTGCTGCCCCCGGGTGTGGTTTGTCTTTCTCTAAATGTTGTCCAGACTGATCAAATGCAGTCACAGCTGGTCATTCTATTGTCATTCTGGGCTTCCATTTGTTCCATCACAGCTCTAGAGTCCATAGCTGGCAAAGTATGTTGCATCTCGTAGTATATGTTGCATGCCTCCTGATTCCCTAAATCTTACCCTTATAGTGGTGGTGTTAAATATATGGAAAAGGATTTTTTTTGCGTTTGGGCACATGGTCCAGGAATAGTAGTCACAGCACTATCCATGGTTCCCAAAGTATATTAAATACTTAATCTAGAAATTATCTCTTTATTTGTTGTTGAATGATTTAACCATTTTTAGTGTGGTCTTGGAATGCAAGATTCATTGTGAATTTTCCTCTACAGGTCCTGCGCTTTCTTCGACTTTTTGGCCCTGGAAAAAGTGTATTATCTGTGTGGCGTAGTGCTCGGAGGAAGCGAAGGAAGAAGCACCGTGAAATGGTGCAAGAAACTCCTGCTAAGGAGGGAGAGGAGACAGAGGCTCCTGTGGAAAAGAAGTCTTGTTGGGAATATGAATATGCCCCTCCACCACCACCAGAGCAATGCCTCTCCGATGATGAGGTAAAGATAATCATTACCCTATATTAGCAGCAGTGTTCAGAAGGAAGGCAATGTTTACTAGTACATACCTCATAATAAACAGTGACACAAAGACTAGAAAAGCCTTGCTTACTAAAGATTATAATCTAAAAGAACATTTTGAATGTATTTGGGACTTTCAGCTACCTGAACCTTAGACAGGTAAAAATCATAGAGCTCCTATTCAGTGTTGGAAGGGACAGCCTTCTAGTTGCCAGAGTATGTAGCCTAAAGTAAAAGTGTACTGAGCTGTGCAGGAAAGGAATAAGGTATGTGGTATCAGAGACTTTACAATCAGGGGTAGAAAGGTAACCAAAAGACATGTAAATACTAATAGTGAATTGAAAAATGAAAGAATAAGTAGGGGGTGAGAAAACCTTTCTAGGAGGTACAAAATGTTTTTGAGCTTTGGGGCTAGTTAGGAATTGCAATGAATAATCACTATTAAGAATATGATTGTAAACAGAACTAAATTTAAGTTCCTGTTAAGGTAAGTTTCATTTCATTCTTTGTAGATTACCATGATGGCTCCTGTGGAACCCAAATTCTCACAGTCTACGGGGGACATTGATAAGGTGGCAGATACAAAACCCAGGGTAGCTGAGTGGCGCTATGGGCCAGCACAGTTGTGGTATGATATGCTTGGAGTACCAGAAGATGGTAGTTCTTTCGACTATGGATTTAAACTAAAAGAAAATAATGACACAGAAGAAAACGAAATGGTATGTAACAGAAAGGGTTTCTTCTTAGCAGTTATCAAACACCTTGCATGTTAAATAGATTTTATATTGGCAAGTTATGGATTTGAAAGAGAATGTTTTCTGTGTCTGTTCACGAGATATAGTAATATAGATACAGATAAAGTATAGTAGCTTAGAGTGCTGTTCTAAGCCATGTGATGCTTATTAGCAGTATTTTGCTACTATGTAGGAGCTTTGTTAGGGTTGCATAGCCACCATTGCAGTGGAACAGCCCTATTATATTACAAAAGAAGCCAAACCTTCTCAGCTGAACAAGTGTAGGTGGGATACCCATAAACAGGAAGCAAGGATAAAGACTGCATATTGGAGAAAGCTTTTGTGGGTTCTCCTGGCAATAATAGGTATGGAAAGTTAACATTCTCATATTTTTCTAATAAAAAGAACAATATAACATTTATATATTAGGAGTGAATCAGCAGATTGAGACATTGTATCCTTGTCAGCATTTTAAGACTTTTCTTAAAACAAATCTTCAGTTGGCATTTCTAAGAATCTTGTGTCTTTTACTTATTTATTTGCAAGATGTTTTCCTGTTGCCTGGACACCTCAATGGAGAACTTTTTTTTGCTAGGATTGTTGTTAAAGCAGAAGGAAAGGCTAATAAAGAGTTAATCTCAAGCTGCAGGCATACCTTCAGTTGTCTCAATAGTGCCCTTAAGTCTCCCCATATTTCACCAGTTCAGAAGATCTGAAGCCAAACAGGAAGAAAAAACGCTGAGCTGTGTAAAGAAATTTCCCATAATGCCTCACTCCTGCACAGACACCCAGACCAAGTTGAACATGCTCAGTTAGTAAGGCTATGAGTCATCTTCATGCTGATTGGCTCAGATCCACATTCCTAAGGGTGGGAGTGAGTTCTTAGCATTCTTGAGGGAGGGGGGAGCAAGAAAGAGCAAAGAACAGAAATCTGCGTGTCTGTGGCACAGGAATTGCAGACACGACTAATCTCTTTTACCTTTCTGATAAAGCTTACTTAGTTTTTACCTTTCCTTCTCCTTTAAATGTAAAGGGGAAATAAAGGCTTCCCACTAAAGTTAGGAATTCTAATTCTGATTCTATGTTTTAATTTGTATGTATTACTTACTGTTCAGGAACTAAAAGCTCTACTAACCCCAGCCACATCTGACAACAGTGTCTCCATTCATGTTCTGATTGCTCAGGGTCCAACTTCACACTCTCCTCACTGCAGTGGGAGCTAAGGCTAAGACAAGTACAGTCGGCACCTAAAAGTCTCACGGATAGGCACCTTGTGTACTCACTGAGGCTGCAGATATTTCAGCATGTTTGGAGAAGGTTCTTTCCGATGTGGGAAACAATATTTAGAGAATGGAAACAGCTTACATTTATGCCCATGAAATTCACTTGGTGAAATCTGATTGGTTGTTGGTGGCTCAACACACCTTTTCTATTTTTGAACAACAGTCCCCCAGTGACCAACTGTGATAAGTTTGGGGACCTTCACATAAATAGTATGAAAATGGCAGCATTTTAAATTTAAACCAATGACATTTAACCTTAGTCCCTCAGTGATCAACTGTGAAAAGTTTTTAGACTCTTTAAATTTCCCCATTAAAATCAAGGAGATAATCTGATGCTGATGGGGGCTACAGCCACTTTTTTTTAAACCTTGAATTATTGTCACCCAGTGACTAACTCTGCAAAGTTTGGGCACCCTGGTATAAATTGTATGAGAATAGCAACATATTAATTTAAGCCAAAAAAATTCATTGGATGAAATGTGATTGGCTGTTGTTAGTAGTAAAAACACTGTGCAAAGCTCGAGGACCCTGATTTTGTCGCAATGGCAGCAATTTAAATTTCCCCACTGAAAGTCAATGAGTGACATCTGATTGGAGGTTGGTGGCTCCGCCCACGTTTTCTAACCTTGCACTGCCGTTACCCAGTGACTAACGCCGCAAAGTTTAGGAACCCTGGCATTAATATTTAAAAAATGACAGCAGTTTAAGTGTAAAAGTCAATAGGGGAATTGTGGTTAGTGGATGTGCCTTTTTTTTGTCACCCAGTGACAAACTTTGCAATATTTGGGCACCCTGGGATAAATAGTGTGAGTATGACATCATTTTAAGTTTAAACCAATTAAATATAATGGATCAAATCTGATTGGCTGTTGATGCCCCCGCCCACTTTTTCTGTTTTTGTACTGCAGTCCCCCTGTGAACAACTGTGAAAAGTTTGGTGACCTTGGCGTAAATAGTATGAAAATGTAATGGTAGAAACCTGACTGGTGGTTGGTAGCTCCACCCATTTTTTCTAACCTAAGTTTAGAGGCCCTTTAATAAATATTTAGAAAACAGAAGCAGCTGACATTTAACCCAATAAAATTCAATGGATGAAATTTGGTTGGCTGTTGGTGGCTCCACCCCATTTTTTTCTAACCTGAATCCATAGTCACCCAGTGACATACTGCAAAATTTGGGGATCTTAGAAATAAATGTGTGAAAATGGCAGCAGTTTATATTTCCTCATCGAAATCAATGATTAAAATTGTCTGATCGGTTGTTCGCAACTCCGCTCACTTTTGGGCAACCAACAAATATCATCTTTTCATTCAGGCTGACCCCATGAATATGTGACAGGGAAGATTTTTGCTGCCAATCTTACAGCTTTAAGGCTACACTCACCAAACTTGAATCAAAGTCAATGGAAACATTGGGGTGTTCGGAGTGGCGCAACAAAAAGACGGGGGGCGGGATCACTTAAACAATCACAAACAACCTGCTCTGCTATAGGGCAAAGAAGTGTTGAGAATCTGGGTGTTAAAGGGGGCATTAAGAATAAGAAGCGGAAGAATAAGCTGAATATAAAATTATCATATGACCATGGTGTAAAAATCCTGGGCCCTTCGTTCAAATTAGGCTAGCAGGTAAAGTTAAACAGTCACCTGTTGTCGGAGTGTGGTCTGTTTGCCAAAAGCTCTGAACCCGTAGATTAGGGGTTTAAGCAGCAAATATGAAAAAAATAGCTTCATGTACACCAGATGACCATCGGATGTTTTTCATCCATTAAACAATCCATTTTTATAGATGAATATAACCGAGTTTTAATTAACATTGGATGGTCATCTGGTGTGCATGTAGCTATTTTTTGGATATTTGGGAGAGTAACCCTTTCACTGCCAGCCAATTTGGTTACTTGGAATTAAGGGTTAAAGGAGAAGGAAAGGTAAAAACTAAGTAAGCTTTCTCAGAAAGGTCTATGTAAATAAATCCATAAACTGCTGCACTGAGTCCTCCATCAATAAACCCCACAGCATTTCTTTCCTTCTTTTATGTACACATGTTCTTCTGTATCAGACTTCCTACTTTCAGAAAAATCCTTTAGGGCACGGCACGAGTCTGCTCAGTTTGCCCCTCTCTCCCCCTCCCTTTTCCTCTTCCCCCTCCCATCCCCTCCCTCTCCCCCTCCCAACTGTGCTATAATCTGAGCTACCAGCAGCCAGAGCTGCAGCAACGAAGCTACTGAGACCAAGCTAAAATGGCAGCTGCTATCTTAAACAAACAGGGCTGTTTACTCAAATATGCTAAAGCAGTCTACAGAATATATATAGCATTCTACTACTGTGACTAATCTATTGGCAATAAAATGCCAAAACCTTTCCTTCTCCTTCAAACCTTGCTTTTTGTGGGATTATTTCAGTGAGTCTTCAGTAGCTACTTTGTAATAAAGACTTGCCTTTTTTATATTCTTGAATATTTGTTGTCCTTGACTGAATTCTTCATCATAGAAATGTACTGAGCAGCGCCATCGATTTGGCAAAGATGTGCAGCTGGTTTGGTGGCAGTAAAAATGCGCCTAGTGAGCCAAGCTGCAGAGCAACATGACAGCTGCCTTTGAAAATACAGATATGATTAAGAAGAAATGGAAAATAGATTGAATTTATAAATATAGTATATCACCCCAGATCAGCTGCATTTGCATCTACTTGTTTACCACTTATTCATTAGAAGGCTCACTCTATGGCCCCTTCCCTCTTTAATGTATCGCCTCTGCCTGCTGCCAAGAAAAAAGTGTTCCCCTTTTTATAACCCCACACTCTTAATACAAGGGTTGGCCTATGTTTCAAGCAGGTGGTGGATGGAGCGAGCACTGTACATCTTTATATCATTTGGATCAATAGTTTCCTACTACTTTTATATTTCTCGGCTGCATTCTCCAACTTTTTTTTTTTTTTTTTTCTCATGCATGTGTGATTTTAGTGGGATATATGGGTTATGTCGGCGCTGTACACTTTTTCCATATAGTGGGCCAGTCAGCCAATATTCCAAATATTCACAGGCCAGATTAAAGCGATAATATTAAACAAAGACATTTGTGGAGCTTTGGAAAGCCTCGGGGCCATAAAATAATGCTTGGAGGGCTGCCAAATGTACTTATAAATACGGCTGTAAGGCTTCTCTCTCTTAAAGGTGCATTTCAATAATGCTACTTTTACCTTCAGTCCTTTATTGCGTTGATTACATTTGTTTAGCATTTCACATTTACTTACATTTTTTACAGTTTTATTTTTGCATTTTAGCCTTATACATGCATTTAGTATGAAAGGGAATGAGGAATGAAATACAGGGAACTTTCCATGACTTAGCAACGCGTATTCCTTTCCACCGGCAATTCACTTTATTGCCTGTGGAAAGGCATTTTGGGGAGATTAGTTACCCACGGTAGCTGAGATTAACCATGGGGGACTAATCTCCCTGTGGGACATCACCCTAAGGGCTGTGACAGGGGGGGGGGATTGGCCGGCACGCGACAAATCTCCCTTGTCGCTGGTGACTTATCTCCCCGATATGCCATCCCACTGGCTAGAATGTAAATTGCCAATGGGATGGCATATGCGGCGCAGCGATTTGCTGAAATTGCCAAAGTTGCCTTGAGAGGTGGGATGGCATATTGGAGAGACTGGTTGCCCGCGAAAAGGGAGATTTGTCGCCCGCCGACTAATCTCCCCGTTTGTCACAGCCCTTGGGGCTCTGGCACACGGGGAGATTAGTCGCCCGCGACAAAACTCCCTGTTCGCGGGCGACTAATCTCCCCGAGTTGCCCCCCAGCGAGATTTTACGCAAATCGCCGAAAAAGCCTCACGAGGCAACTTCGGCGATATGCGCAAAATCGCGCCACCGCGTGTGCCATCCCACCGGCGACTTACATTTTCGCCGGTGGGATGGCAGGGGAAGGCAACTCGGGGAGATTAGTCGCCCGCGAACAGGGAGTTTTGTCGCGGGCGACTAATCTCCCCGTGTGCCAGAGCCCTAAATGTTGTGTGTTTGCTTCAGAAAGACAACAATTGTTTATTTAAGTAAGGTGGAAAAAAGGTGAAAAGGCATAGATAACATTGCAGATTAACTCTGTAGAATACAAGGTGTTTTACAGAGTTTATCTGTAATCTAACTTGTACACAGCTTTGTTTATATAAACTATAGTAGTCTTTCTGGAGCAAACACACCACTTTATTTTTTAATTTAGCACTTTTTTTTTGGTGTTACTGTTCCTTTAAGTTAAAAAAACATAGACAGGAGCATATGATGACATTCTGTTTTAGTTGGCCATTGCCTGCTGTTTCATATGTGCGGCTTAAGTATGCAATTCTGAATGCAGCCCATTTGCTAATATCTGGAAGTGATTAAAGTGTGGGACCTGTTTCCATTTTGACCAGACTGGTAACCCTGGCTAAGGCCTGCACAGCTGAAAGCACTGAAGTAGTCTTAGGGGCTGATTTACTAATCCGCGAATCCGAATGGGAAAAATTCGGATTGGAAAACGAACATTTTGCGACTTTTTCGTAGCCATTATGACTTTCGTGAATTGTCGCAACTTTTTCGTATTGAGCGCTCGAAAAAGTCGCAAAATACAGATCATTACGAAAAACGCATTCGGGCGCTTTTCTGATGTTCGTGGATTAGTAAATGTGCCCCTTAGTATACTGCAGGCATGGTTTGCTATACAAATGTTTGGCAAGAGGCTCAAGGGTGCCTGCCACTGGAACTTCTAATATTGTCAAGGGGTTGTCAGGTTTAGGAGCAAGCCCCCAGTGTGGCTGAGTTGGTTTGCCAACAAGTATAAACTCACCTCACTTTGTTTGGGTTTGAAGGATTTGAAATGAATAAACAGGTGATCTCCAGCCCATAAGAAATTACATACTATGGTGTCTACTTATAAAATCACTGGGAGCAGGGAGCAGTGGGAGAGCTGTGGAGTACGTCCATCTTGATATTGACATTCAGTCATGTTTTATGGCTTTATTTTAAAAGTAAAAGTTAGATGGTAAGTGCCGAGGGATGCTGCCTCTTCACATAGGCCATGAGCATTCAGATACGCATTATACTGCTCATTTACTTCAAGAGACAAAGTATACATACAGTGGTGTGAAAAACTATTTGCCCCCTTCCTGATTTCTTATTCTTTTGCATGTTTGTCACACTTAAATGTTTCTGCTCATCAAAAACCGTTAACTATTAGTCAAAGATAACATAATTGTACACAAAATGCAGTTTTTAAATGAAGGTTTACGTTATTAAGGGAGAAAAAAAACTCCAAATCTACATGGCCCTGTGTGAAAAAGTGATTGCCCCCCTTGTTAAAAAATAACTTAACTGTGGTTTATCAATTTCAATTTTCAATTTCAATATCAATTTCTGTAGTCACCCCCAGGCCTGATTACTGCCACACCTGTTTCAATCGAGAAATCACTTAAATAGGAGCTACCTGACACAGAGAAGTAGACCAAAAGCACCTCAAAAGCTAGACATCATGCCAAGATCCAAAGAAATTCAGGAACAAATGAGAACAAAAGTAATTGAGATCTATCAGTCTGGTAAAGGTTATAAAGCCATTTCTAAAGCTTTGGGACTCCAGCGAACCACAGTGAGAGCCATTATCCACAAATGGCAAAAACATGGAACAGTGGTGAACCTTCCCAGGAGTGGCCGGCCGACCAAAATTCCCCCAAGAGCGCAAAGACAACTCATCCGAGAGGCCACAAAAAACCCCAGGACAACATCTAAAGAACTGCAGGCCTCACTTGCCTCAATTAAGGTCAGTGTTCACGACTCCACCATAAGAAAGACACTGGGCAAAAAAGGCGCAAACCACTTTTAAGCAAAAAGAACATTATGGCTCGTCTCAATTTTGCTAAAAAACATCTCAATGATTGCCAAGACTTTTGAGAAAATACCTTGTGGACAGACGAGACAAAAGTTGAACTTTTTGGAAGGTGCGTGTCCCGTTACATCTGGCGTAAAAGTAACACAGCATTTCAGAAAAAGAACATCATACCAACAGTAAAATATGGTGGTGGTAGTGTGATGGTCTGGGGTTGTTTTGCTGCTTCAGGACCTGGAAGGCTTGCTGTGATAGATGGAACCATGAATTCTACTGTCTACCAAAAAATCCTGAAGGAGAATGTCCGGCCATCTGTTCGTCAACTCAAGCTGAAGCGATCTTGGGTGCTGCAGCAGGACAATGACCCAAAACACACCAGCAAATCCACCTCTGAATGGCTGAAGAAAAACAAAATGAAGACTTTGGAGTGGCCTAGTCAAAGTCCTGACCTGAATCCTATTGAGATGTTGTGGCATGACCTTAAAAAGGCGGTTCATGCTAGAAAACCCTCAAATAAAGCTGAATTACAACAATACTGCAAAGATGAGTGGGCCAAAATTCCTCCAGAGCGCTGTAAAAGACTCGTTGCAAGTTATCGCAAACGTTTGATTGCAGTTATTGCTGCTAAGGGTGGCCCAACCAGTTATTAGGTTCAGGGGGCAATTACTTTTTCACACAGGGCCATGTAGGTTTGGATTTTTTTTCTCCCTAAATAATAAAAACCCTCATTTAAAAACTGCATTTTGTGTTTACTTGTGTTATCTTTGACTAATAGTTAAATGTGTTTGATGATCAGAAACATTTTGTGTGACAAACATGCAAAAGAATAAGAAATCAGGAAGGGGGCAAATAGTTTTTCACACCACTGTATCTTATTACAGGTATGGGACCTGTTATCCAGAATGCTTGAGACCTGGGGTTTTCCAGATAAGGGGTCTTTCCATAATTTGGATCTCCATACTTAAAGTCTACTAAAAAAAAAATGTAAACGTGAAATAAACTCAAAAGGGTTGTTTTTGCCAACTATATGGATTCCTGCAACTTAATATTTTGTAGTTGGTCCCAACTGTTCTTTTTTTTTTTAAAAAAATTTGGATTATTTGACTATATTGGCCTCTATGGGAGATACCAAATAACTCTATATACACAGCTCTGATTTTAATTGCTTTTACCAAAACATGGGAACAATAATGTGTTCTTTTAGTGCTGTTTAATAAGGTTATGTTTTAGACTATTTCAGCAGTTAGCCTCTAATGTTTGTCACAATTTGCTTTATGCCATACTAAAACTATAGGCCCCACTATCCACAAATGAGAGGTGCAGTTTGATTCTTCCTCTCTTTCATGTGCCCTTTCTTGGGTATCACATTATTCAAATAAAAGCCTCTTATAATGTGCCTGTAAGGTTCTGTATAGTCTGCAGTGGAAAGACTGAGAAGAAATGATATTAAGAATAATTTCTCTTCCTTGACAGCAGACAGAGGAGCCAGTAGAAGCCCCAGATTCCCCCACGCAATTCCTGGATGAGCATTTCCTGATGGTAACCCAGCTGCAGTGGGAAGATGACGTGATCTGGAACGGGGAAGACGTAAAGCACAAGGCGACTAAAACACAGAAGGCAAGCTTGGCTGGCTGGCTTCCTTCTAGCATGACCAGAAATGCAACTGCATACAATGCCCAGCAAGGTACTGCACCATATATCCTCTTCTCACAGGGATCATTTTATAAAGCAAAATCCTAAAGTCATTTTGTTTCTATTTAAAATATGTTATTCAGGGTTGAATCGAACAGGATCTTTGTTGAATCTTCCAACTCCGCTTGTGCAGAAACCAGCAATGCCAGGAGCACTCATTTCTGTGAAAGGAAAAGAGAAACACCCTACAGAACAGCAAGGTAGGAAGTGCTTGAATTCTCTTACATTGTCAGGGTCACTGACTACTCAGTCTGACCTTCTCACAACACTGTTATAGATATTTACACATTGGGTTCTAGAATTGTTTTATTGTTTCGCTGACCACATATTTTTTTCTTACATTGTGGTTCATTTCTTTTCTAAAAAAACCAAATCAGCCTATGGTAAACACAAAGTTCATTGGCAGAACTGAAAAACTAGGCTGAACCAAAAACTGATTAGTGTCAGGTCACTGGTAACATGTAATAGCACAGCCCTATAATTCCTGCACTTCTGATGAGTGATTGGCTAATTGATCTTTGAAGGCTGTTTAGAGCATTGTAGCCATTTATATCCGGCCAATGGTAAAACAGGATCACTGATCCTATATTGGATAAGGAGTCAGAAAGGAGATACTATTTAATTCACTCTGATAGGATAACTGGTACTTCAAGTGGGTTACATGCCTGGGGAGCTAGTGTAAAAATGAAACTGGGTCAATAGATAGGCTGTGCAATATCAAAAATGTTTCTTAAATGGTTAGTTAACCAAAAATGTAATCTATAAAGGCTGGAGTGAGCAGATGTCTAACTTAATAGCCAGAACACTACTTTCTGCTTTCAGCTCTCTAACCTCATAGTTAGTAAGTGACTTTAGGGGGGGGCCATATGGGACATAGCTGTTCACTTAGTTTGCGTTTGATCCTTAGCAAAAGGTCAGATTTAAAAGCAAACAGTTATGTCCTATATGCCCCCCCCCCCTCAGATCACTGATTGGTTACTGACTTTTAACAGGTTAGAGAGATGCAGGGAGGAAGTTGAGTTCTGGCTAGTATGTTAGACATCTGTTCACTCCATTTTGGCTAACCATATTGAAAACATTTTTTATTTTGTACAGCCTATCTATTTACCCAGTTCATTTTATTTCACTGAACAATTCCTTGAATGCATTGCAATGTGGGAAAAAACCTACCACATTTATTAGCCAAAGCCCCCCCCATGCATTCTTTCAAGGGAACCTCCTGTTCCTTAAAGGAGAAGAAAAGGTAAAAACTAAGTAAGGTTTATCAGAAATGTCTATGTAAATACAGCCATAAGCACCTACAGTAATGCTGGACTGAATCCTCTATCAAAAGAAACACAGTATTTATTGTCTCTTTACAGGTATGGTAATGCTTTCTACAGAATAAATGTATTGTTCTAGGTGGCACTAATGTGGCAAATCTATTGGCAGTAAAATGCCAAAATTACTTTCCTTCTCCTTTAAGTACAGCAGTTCCCTAGACAATGACCTGTGTGGTTAAAATGTTTAGAGATGTTTATTTTGTACTATAGGTATATCTCTGCTAAACATAAATGTTTTCTTTATGCAGCATCTATAGAGGAAGATCGTCCATGGTTTTCTATTTTCCCCATTGATAATGAGGAGCTAGTGTATGGACGCTGGGAAGATAACATCATTTGGGATGACCAAGCCATGGATAGGATACTGGATCCTCCTGTGCTGAATTTAGATCCTAATGATGAAAACATCATATTAGGTTTGTTACATATATTATTAAATATTTCATTAGATATTTATTTTTCCTAGACTATTAATTTGCTGTCATAAATCTCTAAATTATTACAGAAAATAGTGGACATTTTGTGTGTGTGTGGTTGATCACCTTATTAATGTTGAAACAAGTCCCAAGAAGTGGTTATAGATGACTTACCCACTCAAACACTCTAGGGCAGTGATCCCCAACCATTGACTCGTGAGCATCATGTTCCTCACCACCCCCTTTGGTGTTGCTCCCAGTGGCCTCAAAGTAGTTGTCCATTTTTACATTTCTGGCTTGGAAACAATCAGAGCCTTCTGCAGGCTGAGTGTGGCTCTAATGTGAAATAAAAGGTTGGGGATTCCTGTTCTGGGGAGAGAATTTACATAACAGATAAACATTTTAAAGGAAAAGTAACACAAAAAAATTTCAAGTAAAAAATGTATTCTACCCTGCCCCAATAATTGCCCTATCCTGAAAACCATTTATTATTTTGAATGCTGTAGTACAAAATACCTGTTAAAACTTAGCTTCCGGTCATTTGAAGAAAGGTGATACGGCGATGCAGGTGAAGTATCAGGGGAAGCGTCCACTATGCGGCGATCGATTGATCGAGCCTAGCCTTCCTTCTGTATAGGAAGGAGTCAGGAGAATCCATTCCTGGACTTGAGACCATTCCTGCACTTGAATCAGTGCTCTTTTGTGTCTGCACCTGGAGCCACTGCATTGACCTGGGGGCAGGCACACAGGGTGGATTTAGGCACAAAGTGCTTATGCTCGTGTTTCGAAGCTGAAATCTGCTCCTTGTGCCCTTGACCCGGGCCGACACAGTGGTTTCAGGTGCAGACACAGAAGAGCACTGCTCAGCCCTGTGTTGTACTAGCCAAACACCTTTACAGAATCTTTGCTGAAATAAAGCAAATGGAAGATGAATATATATTTTAGCTTTTAATATTTTCTATAGACAAATTTATAGGGATAATTTATAGGGATAAGGAAAAAGAAAAGTTAAACTCTAGTTTAATGCAAATGACACAGCAGTATAAGGGGCCTGAAAAAATGGCAGCATGGTGTGTTGGTGTGTGATTTGAAGGTGCTTTATACTATAGATATTTGTACAAAAAGGTAGAATTAGTGTTTTTGATCAACAGAAATACCTGATGAGAAGGAAGAGACTACATCCAATTCACCTTCTAAGGAAAGCAAAAAAGAGTCTTCTTTAAAGAAGAGCAGAATCTTGTTAGGAAAAACCGGAGTCATCAAGGAGGAACCACAGCAGGTAGGCAGTGGACATATATATATATATGTATATGTATATATATGTATATATGTATATGTGTATATTGCTGGCAAAATGAGGAGATATAAGGACAGAGAGCCGCACACACAAGGACTTAGCAATTGATGAAAAAAGTTTTAATGAAAAAAATCCAACGTTTCGAGCACTAAATGTACTCTTCTTCAGGGACAAACCACTGTTTGGATTTTTTTCATTAAAACTTTTTTCATTAATTGCTAAGTCCTTTTGTGTGCGGCTCTCTGTCCTTGTGTATATATATATATATATATATATATATATATATATGTGTGTGTGTGTTATATATATATATATATATGTATATATATGTCAGGAAAATGACGGCACTCACAGGAATTTTTACATATATATATATATATATATATATATATATATATATATATATATATATATATATATATATATTATAATATAATATTGGCGAATGTAATAACAAGATATTGGTTCGATTTTGTGGTAAAATCACCTGCTTGTTCTATTGTACAGAATATGTCCCAGCCGGAGGTGAAAGATCCCTGGAATCTATCGAATGATGAGTTTTACTATCCTAAGCAACAAGGTTTGCGTGGAACATTTGGAGGAAACATAATTCAGGTTACAATGATGCACTTTTTTTAGAGACCCTATATCTTTATTATAATTTGCTGTTACCATTATTAAATGTGCTAAATAACTGTTTTGCTTCCCTGTTCCTGGCAGCACTCTATTCCGGCTGTGGAGCTCAGACAGCCATTCTTTCCAACCCATATGGGCCCGATGAAACTCAGACTGTTCCACCGTCCTCCTTTGAAAAAATACTCTTTTGGTGCTCTGTCACAACCAGGGCCTCACCCATCTCAGTCTCTGCTGAAACATATCAAGAAAAAAGCAAAGGTATTTTATCTGTGAATGTAATCCTCCTCCCAGTTTGTTTATATCTAAATAAGTGATTCCCAAACTGCTCTCGATATTATTTGAAATATGGATGAATGGCTGAATCAAAAAAAAAAAATAAACAACTGGGTCAACTGAAATAGAACTCCCGGTAAATGAGGAGAATGCTCTGCATTTTTGTTCCTGAAAAATGCCATTAAGTGAATAGAAGAAGCAAGATACAAACTGAGGAATAAAGGAGAAAGGGAAATATCATAATTAAGGAAACAGAAAAGCCTCAGTAGATGGGATTAGGGACTCTATACTCTATACCTCTTGCCCCAGGCTAGCACTGCTCTTGATTAAAAACCACACTGGCCTGGAGTAGTTTTCTGCAGAGTGGGCCACTGCCATCTTTCCCTAGGTTTCCGGATATCCCCTGTACGAGTTCAGGCTTGGTGCATGCACAGTACAAAGCTGTTTGGAAAACTTCTGTAACACGCTGGCATTCTTAGTACTGAATGTGTAGAGATGCAGTTTAATATTGGTGGTTAAAGAATGCTGAGTAAAATAATAACCAACCATTAAAAGTCTTTTACTTTTCTATGGCCTTAGATGAGGGAACAAGAGCGGCAGGCATCTGGAGGTGGAGAGATGTTCTTTATGCGCACATCACAGGATCTTACTGGCAAAGATGGAGACCTCATTCTTGCAGAGTATAGTGAAGAGAATCCCCCTCTTATGATGCAAGTTGGCATGGCATCAAAGATAAAGAACTATTACAAAAGGGTGAGCCAACCTTTATGTTTTCTTATGGTATTCTAAATTAAGCTGTTTTTTTCTATGGTACTTAAAATGTGGTTTATGGTTCCCCAGAAACCAGGGAAAGACCCAGGAGCACCTGACTGTAAATTTGGTGAAACAGTATACTGCCACACATCACCGTTCCTGGGTTCCCTTCACCCTGGACAGCTGTTGCAGGTAGGTGGCTATTGGTTGGCAAGCTACGGTGTTCTGTTCTAGACTTGTTCTTCACACTACTTTTTCATTTTCCATAGGCCTTTGAAAATAATCTGTTTAGGGCTCCAATCTACTTGCACAAGATGACTGAGACAGACTTTCTGATCATCCGCACGCGGCAGGGATATTATATTCGCGACATAGTGGATATTTTTGTGGTTGGGCAGCAGTGTCCCCTTTTTGAAGTTCCTGGACCTAACTCCAAACGTGCAAACACCCATATCCGTGATTTTCTTCAGGTAAACAAATGTGGCATGCAGTTGTTAAACTTGGATTTAAAAATATAGTTACTTTGTTTTAATTTAATATTTGTTTCTTTATAGGTGTTTATATACCGCCTGTTTTGGAAGAGCAAGGACAGACCCCGTAGGATTCGTATGGAGGACATAAAAAAAGCTTTTCCATCCCACTCTGAGAGCAGCATCAGAAAAAGGCTTAAACTCTGTGCTGATTTTAAACGTACAGGTAACACTGGTACACTTATACAGCACTTTACAGAGAATTTTTATCATTTGTATCTGTTCCTGCTTCAGTAAGGCTTACAATATAAGGTCCCTATCACACACAGTAGGGTGAGTTTCATCAGGAGGCAATTAAGCTGCTTGTATGCTTTTGGAGTGTGGGAGTACCCAGAGGAATCCCATGCAAACACAGGGTAAACATACAAACTAATTGCAGATAGTACCCAGGCCAGAATTGATTTCAAGACCCCAGCTCTGCAAGGCATCATAGGTTAAGCCACTGCTTGACTTATTCAGCATTTCTTTGTGATTTAGGAATGGACTCTAATTGGTGGGTGTTAAAGCCAGACTTTCGTTTACCAACTGAGGAAGAGATTCGTGCCATGGTTTCTCCTGAGCAGTGTTGTGCTTATTACAGTATGATTGCTGCTGAACAACGTCTGAAGGCAAGGCTTGTCATTTGAACTCACATTACTAAAGGTCTTTAGGTCTAGTGAAGGTCTATAGTGAATTTAATGGTTCTAATTACTTTTAGGATGCTGGCTATGGAGAAAAATCCTTTTTTGCGCCTGAAGAAGAGAATGAGGAAGATTTTCAAATGAAGATAGACGATGAGGTGAGAAGAGGGAAATATGGTTGTATATTGTACTGGCATTTAGGTGATAGTTATTTAGTATTTTTTGTTTTTTTCTCCAGGTGCGTACAGCTCCCTGGAACACAACAAGGGCATTTATTGCAGCCATGAAAGGAAAGTGTCTGTTAGAAGTTACCGGAGTGGCAGATCCAACTGGGTGTGGAGAAGGCTTTTCCTATGTCAAGATTCCCAACAAGCCCACTCAGCAAAAGGTGCATATAATGGTTACCTATAACTGATTCATCTTCCCATGTTGCTATTCTTTCTTTGTTATGATGACCCATTCAGAAATATGATCATCGGATGGCTGACTTTTTATAAAACTCATTTGTCCTTTTTTATTTTGTTTGTTTCACAGCAAGATGACAAGGAACCTCAACCAGTCAAAAAAACTGTGACAGGAACAGATGCAGATCTGCGCAGACTCTCACTGAAAAATGCTAAACAGCTTCTGCGCAAATTTGGTGTGCCAGAGGAAGAGGTAAGGGGCACAACATCACTGGTAATTGGTTGATAAAAATTAAGAGCCAGAAAATCTCCATTCAGATTTACAATAAGTAGTTCACCTTTAGGTTAAGCTTTAGTATGTTATTGAATGACCTTTTCTTAGAAACTTTTCAAATGATTTTCTTTTTTTTATATTTTTTATGTATTTGCCTTACTCTTCTACCTCCTTTCAAATGAGGACACTAAATCTGGCAGCCAAAACCATTGCTCTTTAAGGTTGCAGTTTTATAGTTATTGCTACTTGTTATTACTTATCTTTCTACTCAGTCCCCTACTATACATATTCCACTTTTAAGGCACTTCCAGGTAAGCTGGACCCTAGCAACCAGATAGCTCCTGAAATTCCAAACTGGAGAGCTGCTGAACAAAAAGCTAAATTATTCAAAAACCAAGTGCAAAGAATATCACTGCCTACATTGTACTAAAGGTAAATTACCCTATAAATGAGTCTTTAAAAAGAATCCATGGCCTGCTTGACTATTTTCACGTAATGAATGTATTAATGTATTTGTTCTGCTAATCTGCACAGATGAATATGCAGAGAAGGTTGCTACTTTAGGTTCTCTTGTGGGTTGGTTTCAAATTCACTATTTCAAATTTAGCTGCACAGTGGCAGCATATTATGGAGAGTTTTACAGAGAATGTTTAAATGTTTGTACTGCTCCATACTTTTGTCTAATTTCATTTAAAAATCTAGCTTGCCAGTATGGCATGAGAGGAAGATGGAGCCCCCAAGAGAAACCCACATAAATATAGAAAGAACATGAAAACTCCACATATACTGAACCTGCTAATTTCTCTTTGTCCTCCAGATAAAAAAACTATCCCGTTGGGAAGTGATTGATGTTGTACGCACAATGTCGACAGAACAGGCCCGTTCAGGCGAGGGGCCAATGAGTAAATTTGCCAGAGGTTCCCGTTTCTCAGTAGCAGAACATCAGGAAAGATATAAGGAGGAATGCCAAAGAATTTTTGACCTTCAGAACAAGTAGGTTATTAAAACAGAAAGAATGCAATAGATTTCCCATCTCGAATGCTTACTTCTTTGGGCATATAAAACGTAGTGGAGATTAGCAATATATGGCCTACGTTTGAAGAGAAAGTTAACTTTTAGGAACATTTTGCAACTGATCTTTTTGTAATGGATTTTGAATAGTATTCTGATGATCTTTAGTTTGAAATTAAAACTGGGTGTATGTATCAGTATTATTTTACGGTATGCTGTTCTGTTTTGAAACTTCTCTATTCCTACCTGTTTATGGAGTCCCCATCTTCCCCTACTCCAACCATCACACTCAACCTAAGGTGGCCTAAAGTTAGCCAGATGTAGATCAGGCAGGTTTAAAAATCTTGTCGGGGCAAGGAGCACATCAGCGGTAATGCGGTCTCCTCGTCCTGACAGCCTGTATCCTGTCAATGTGATCCGATTGTTTGGGCCTCAAGATGGGCGTATTGGGGAAAGATTTGCTCATTTTGGCAATGTTGCCAAACGAGTGGATATTTCAGTGTATGGGCACCTTGAATTGGGAGTGAAAATTAAGACCCGATAGACTGGAGCACAATATCTCCAGCCTCCTGGGGTTTCGAACCACACGAAAACATAATGTGATGTTTGCATCATCCACAGAATTATACAAAGTCAAAATGCAAATCAAATATATATAATGGTAAGAGATTAGAGTTAACAAAAAAACAGCCTAAAGACAAAAAAATGAGGTCTCATTTAACAACACTGGGCACATTTGTACCCAGGAGTTAGTGAGAAATGGACCTTTAATCATTTAAAGGTAAGCAGCAGTTGTGGTTTTGTTTTCTAGGGTGTTAGAATCTGCTGAAGTTCTGTCTACTGACACAGACAGTAGCTCTGCTGAAGATAGTGATTTTGAAGAAATGGGGAAAAACATTGAGAACATGCTGCAAAACAAGAAAACTAGCTCTCAACTCTCTCGAGAAAGAGAAGAGCAAGAGAGAAAGGAGTTACAGCGAATGCTAATGGGTGAAGATAGCGGGAATGATAAGGAGAGAAGCAGAAAGGACAAGAAAGAAAGAAAGGGACTAGGTAAGTAATTTATCTGTGTATAGTCGTTTGCTGCAGGACAGTATCTGCCATGTAGGCCCCATGAGCATGTGTCTATGGTGGCAGCTTCAGCAGGGGGTAACTACCGTATATACTCGAGTATAAGCCGAGTTTCCAGCACCCAAAATGTGCCAAAAAATTAACCCTTGGCTTATACTCGAGTCCCTCCAACTAACACCCTCTGTTACCTGATTCCCTGTGCTCTCTTCTGCGTGACGATCCTTCCTGGTTCCTTGCCCCGCCCCCCGGCGTGACGTTGCACGCTCCCTGCTTCAGCTCTGGTGTCTGTGTGTGTAATAGGGGGAGGGAGAGCAGGCATGCACGGAAAAGCTCAAACTGGCCTGCTATTTATCTTTATGTGTGGCAGAGCTCTTTGATGCAGGCAGACAACGGAACGGTGAGTGACAGAGGGAGGGAGAGAGGGAGGGGGAACTCTTTAAAGTAAAACTCACACTGAGTAGGGGGGAGCCTGGCTTCTTGCATACTCATTCCCTGCATGTGTTTGTTCAGTAAGATTGATAGATCCTAATTTTATTGGAATTAATTTTGATTATTGAAACTTAGAAGCTGCTGCATTTCCCATCCTAGGCTTATACTCGAGTCAATAGGTTTTTCCAGTTTTCTTAGGTAAAATTAGGTACCTCGGCTTATATTCGGATTGGCTTATACTCGAGTATATACAGTATATGCTAAATACATTAACCTTGCAGGACAGATGAACCCTTTGAGAATGCTCCAATTGCAGTGAGAAAGGGGTAGGCTGAGGTCTGGTGTCTAGATCCGCACCTAAATGCAGCCCTGGTCTACTGTTGTTATTTTCTTTTTAAGGCCACTCAGTGTTTCTCAGTTGACATGTTTCAGTAGGATAAGAAAGTATTATCAAGGGTTAGAGTATTTTTTAGAAAGACAAAATTATCAGCACAAGGTGTTCACAGGTGGTGTATCTGAGAAATGCACTGGCCTTCACTAGCCAGTAGGTGGATCCCTTATCTTCAGTTTCTGGATAACTTTGTGATCCAGCCTAAAATGCTATGGGGATTTGAAAGGAACTGTGCTTTATGCTATATGTTCTTGGCTGCTGACCTTCTATACATGCTCTCAACTAACGTGATTTCTGTGGAACTGCCACTCCATACTGGATTCAGGATTGGCCAATAACATTGTAGACATTATTGGTCACCAGAGTACAATCCGCTAAAAATCTTGTTTGCAGGCTGATGATAATACAGGTTGGTTAAAAATAATCAGTTTCAGAATCAGAGGTGTGCATCCATCTTAGAGGTAAATCTGTGAGATGTCTTAATCAATATGGATTTTTCTTGCAAGTTTGTTGGACAGACTGCAGCCTACTCAAACACATTTATATTGACATTATACTGTCCAGTTGTCGTTAATTATATAGGACCAGTTTTTATAAATATTTAGGGCACAATTAAGGTCTAAGGGCATAATGAGTGATGCAAATGTATAGCTCAACACAAAATTAACACTGTATACCAACACACTAAAGATATATTTTTTGCTTTGTGTACTGCACAGTGTTCATTCAGCCATTTGCCAAAGTGAGAATCTCTTTATAGCCAGCAGTGGGGAAACTACATGGGAAGCAGACCTGGCAACTGTGAGGGGCATTTTTTACCCCTATCTGATGATTCAGCATTAGTGTTATGGTGTTTGGGCACCTTCAAATGCGCCCTATCAAAATTTTCAGTCCTGCCTGATCGACAAGACAACAGATACCCAGGGCTTTTACTGATAACGGTCGCCTCGTTTACCACCATATACACACCAATTTTTGTACAAAACCTATAAAGATAACAAAGCTGCAGTTGGAAAGGGAGATTTCATTTGCCATTAATTCCAATTTTCGTTTATCTCATGTGGAAAAGTGTGATTATCTGCTTTTTATTATTGTGCTTTATGTTATATAAGGGCAGTGGGACACAGGTAGAATAGTGGCCCGGGATAAATCTTCACTATTGCAGGCGACTAATCACCCTGACATGCCATTCCACCGGCAAGAATGTAAATCGCTGGTGGGATGGTATACGCATCACAAGGAAACTTTGGAAAAACCATAGCAACACGTGTGCCATCCCAACGGCGATTTACATTCTTGTAAACTACCCCTTTAAGGTTTCTAAGTGCAGCGCCACATAGTTCTTTTTTTATCTAAGGTGTTTCACAGCATAATGTCATGAGGTGCTTCTAAATCACCCCCTATTGCTTTCTATGGCAATCACCTAACAGTGCTGCAAACGCACTTGACCTGAGCTTGATTCCTGTGTCATGAGTAATGCTGCTTAGGAGTGGCCCCTTGAATAACTGAGAGCTCAACAGCTTTGTATGTCATTTTAGTATGATGTGGTCCATGCACATTTGGCGTGTCAGATGATGTGCCCATCACATAGAACAGGGATCCCCAACCTTTTGAACCCCTGAGCAACAATCAAACGTAAAAAGAGTTGGGGAGCAACACAAGAATGGAAAATGTACCCGGGGGTACCAAATAAGGGCTGTGATTGGTTATTTGTATCCCCTATGTGGACTGGTAGCCTACAGTAGGCTCTGTTGGGCAGTACACATGGTCTTTATGCCTCCAAAACTTACCAATAAAACAAAAATTCAAAAATAAGCACCTTCTTTGAGGCCACTGGGAGCAATATCCAAGGGGTTAGTGAGCAACATGTTGCTCCCGAGCCACTGGTTGGGGATCACTGACATAGAAGAAGGTACATAGCACTGTCTTTTATGGCTTAAGTTTTGTAAACAGTGGGTTTCAGTTATGATCTATGACAGTATGCTGTCTTATAAAGACTGAGAGACCCACCTTTAAAGCATGAGTGAACTGCCTTGTTATGTTAATACACATTTCTTTTCGGGAGCTAACTCAACTATTCTAATGCCACCCCTGAAAGGTGCAAGTTCAGCCGCATCAGGTGGATCTCACAAGGATGATGACACTGCTTCTGTGACAAGTTTGAATTCGGCAGCAAGTGGCCGTCGCCTGAAGATTTATCGCACCTTTAGAGATGAAGACGGGAAAGAATATGTGCGCTGTGAAACCGTGCGCAAGCCATCTGTTATCGATGCCTATAGCCGTATTCGCACCACCAAAGATGACGAGTTTATGTAAGTCTCTATAACTGGAGTGATGGGTCTGTTAAATGTAGTAAAAGGAAGTCAGCTGCTTTTAAGGTTAAATACTTCCTGACTAATATTATTACTATTACGTTTTAAAGACGGAAATTTGCACTTTTTGATGAGCAACATCGTGAAGAGATGAGAAAAGAGAGGAGAAGGATACAGGAGCAGCTCCGTAGGCTGAAGCGGAATCAGGAAAAGGAGAAACTGCGGGGGCCGCCTGAGAAAAAACCCAAGAAAATGAAGGAGCGTCCTGATCTCAAGGTACTGTTAATTTGCTGGCAGCAAGGCTGCTATGAAAATCTCTGCTACCCCTGTTCTTGGGCATCTGTGTATGAGCAAACATTATTGTTCTACTCCCAATGCAGCTTAAATGTGGAGCCTGCGGAGCTATTGGCCACATGAGAACAAACAAGTTTTGCCCACTGTATTACCAAACCAATGCTCCCCCATCCAATCCTGTGGCTATGACAGAGGAACAGGAGGAGGAGCTGGAGAAAACTGTAATACATAATGACAACGAGGAACTAATAAAAGTGGAGGGCACTAAAATTGTGCTAGGGAAGCAGCTTATTGAAAGGTAAGGGGAATTCCTGCGGAAAGCAGTTTATATTTTCAGTTTTTTGTGGCTTCATTTTGTTTGAGTTTGTTTGTTCACTTTTGAGTTAACTTTTAGTATGATGTAGAGATTAATATTCTGAGACAATCTGCAGTTGTGTTCATTTTTATTATTTGTGTCTTTTTTAAGTTGTGTAACTGTTTGTTCAGCAGCTTTCCAGTTGAGAATGATAGCAGCTACTTGGTTGCTAGGGTCCAAATTACCTTAGCAGCCAGGGAGTGGTTTGAATGAGAGACTGGAAGTTTCCTCCTGCAGGCATAGGCCTTTTCATTGGTGGAAAAGATTAGTCACCCATGGTAGCAAAGATCTGTTGCAGGCGACTAAACTCTCTGTGGGACATTACCCTTAAAATTATTGCTTAAAATGGAGTCTGTGGGAGATGACCTTCCTGTAATTTGGTGTGCTTTCTAGTAGGGATGCACCAAATCCACTAATTTAGGATCCAGCCCATCCCCAAATCCTTTGGGAAAAATTTGGCTGAATAACAAACCGAATCAGAATTTGCATTTACACTTTAAGCACAGTGAAAAATGTTCAGCTCCTGTGTTTATATAACAAAAAGTCAAGTGATTTTAAGGATTCGGTTCAGCCAGAGGCATGGATTCGGCTGATAATTCTAGATAACGGGTTTTCAAATCATGGATACCTAAAACCTGAAATACACAGAGGCTTGATAAAGGGCTGGTTTAAGCCCGAAACGTTGCTGTGTGCACTTGAGTAAAGTCACTTTTTTCTACAACATTTCCGGAGTGCTGCTGTTTTTTCATTTTATCCTAAAACCTGAAATACACTGATAGTTACTTATTATCTACCAAGTGTTGCATTGCTGTTTCTCATTTGTTATCTTTCATGTTTCCCTTTGCAGTGCTGATGAAGTGCGTAGGAAATCGCTGGTTCTGAAATTCCCCAAACAACAGTTGCCTCAAAAGAAGAAGCGCAGAGTTGGGAGCACTGTGCACTGCGATTACCTTAATGTAAGTCATTTGATTTGTCCACATTGTCTGATACTTTTTGTTTGGGCCTTGCTAATAAAAAAATCATTTTCCATGAGTGGGGCAAAAGCAAACACATATATTGTTGCAGTGTGCTATAGTCAGTTAATTGTAAAGGAGATCTATTGTTAAAAATGTAAATGGATTTTTTGGTGTCCCATACAATATGATCAGTTTTTTTTTTTTTTGCTACTAAATTTTACAGCTAATGTTTGTCCTGCTTCCCCCTGTGCCCTGGCAGCCATTCATTCCCCCTGTGCCCTGGCAGCCATTTGTAATGATGTTCTGGCAGGTGCCAGCTGTGCTGCTTAGGAGGAATTTTTGGCTCCAGCTCCACTACCCAAAAGTATGAAAATTACTGCTGTCTGTTTCTCAGCAATGCTTCTGTCTGTTGCAAGGCCAAACAATAGCAGCTCTCATACTTTTGGTTTTCAGAACCAGCAGGGCAAAGGGGAAGGCAGAGCAAAATGTAGCCTTTATTTCTGCTAAATGCTCAGTTTAGCATTGTGGCCCTAATTGGGGTGTTTCCACCAAGAAAAATTTAGGCCGATGTTTCTCTGTAAATATCCAGTGCACATGTGAGTATAACAGGAGAATTACAGTCTCATCATTTCTAAGAGGTATGTGGCAGCATTAGGCGGTATTGGTGGCTGTGAAAGTGCTTGGTCTGATGTTAGCCTAATGCTGTTATGCATCATTAATGTGTTCTGAAACAACATTTGGGGAAATAGATAACACTACTGAATGTGCCATCTAGGGCTGTTGTACAGGTATATATGAAGATTGTGCAGAGAGGAATATGCTGTGTACAAAATCACTTTTGCCTTTTTAATTCCATCCATCCAGCAAAATAATGGCAGAAAAAGCTTCTTAGGAAACGTGACGTCTAACAAGCTGCTTAACACTAGATGCTTATTGAAATGCTGTTAGTTTAATAGTTATATATTTATTTCTTTCAGCGTCCCCACAAGTCTATCCACCGCCGAAGAACAGATCCTATGGTTACCCTTTCTTCTGTCTTGGAGTCTATTATTAATGATATGAGAGACATGCCCAACGTAAGTCACATTGCATTACTGGGAGAGGGCAACTCTGCACTCATTGGGGCAGTTTTCTCACAGTATTATTTGTTAATAATCCCTCCGCTTTTTTCTGTCTTTCTTTCTATAGACCTATCCATTTCATAGTCCTGTTAATGCAAAAGTTGTGAAAGACTATTACAAGATTGTGATCAATCCCATGGATCTCCAGACATTAAGGGAGAATGTGCGCAAGAGAATGTACCCATCCCGAGAAGAGTTCCGAGAAGCAGTGGAACTAATAGTAAAGAATAGCATTCTGTACAATGGTAAGAATAGAGCATCACAGAACATCTTGTTATTTAGGTAAAATGCACACCATAACAGTTCTTAACTGTAAAATGAGCTATGTCATCATGTTCTGTTTCTAAAATAAAAACATTTCTATGCCCTCTAGGGCCCAAGCATTCATTGACCCAAATATGTCAGGCAATGCTGGAACTGTGCGAGGAGAAACTGAGGGAGGTAAGCAAAAATATGAGCGAACGGCACAAACAGTGGCTCACTGTAAAGCTAGAAAGGCTAATACATTTAGAGCAATGGCGTTTATGTTGCTTGCAGCAACCCTTGCTTGCTGGCAGGTAGAAAATTGCAGAAAAATACCCTCCTATAAACTATAATTGTAATAGCGCTGAACCTGCCGGCACAGCTTATTTACTAGACAGATACAGAGTCATATAAGAAAGGTTAGTGTTGAGAAAACAGGTCACCAGAACACTTAGGGACAGTGAATGACTTGACTGAATTAAAGGGTCACTAGCAAAAAAAAAAAATGAAAATCCTTATAAAAAAAATATATAATCCTTTACATGTCTGTGCACAATATGCAAATAAGCAGAAGGTAATGGTACAATATATATTAATGTGTATGAAGCCCTTTTAAATGTTTGTGTTAGGGCAAGGGTCAGTACAAGAGAGGGGTGGGGCCAGCATGAACTAGCTGGTAAAAACATAGGGTTTTAACTAATAACGACAAAACTGCCAATCTCTCTTTTTAGAAAGAGGACAAGTTGGCTCGTCTGGAGAAAGCTATTAACCCTTTGCTGGATGATGATGACCAGGTTGCCTTCTCCTTTATTCTGGACAACATAGTTACACAAAAGATGATGGCTGTGCCGGATGTGAGTTGTTTTTATTACCTTTTTAACTATACAAAATATAACTGGGCAAGGCACCTAATGTATTATCTGTGGGTCAGCAGTGTTCAAAGCAGTGGCCTTGATGACCTATATGATGTTGGTTGACCATGAAAACGTCAATTGTATCAGACCTTTACTAGGGTATGCTTGTTATGTGTCTCCCTGTAGAACTGAGCAGTTGATGTTGTTTCAGGGAGCCTTTACCCACACTGAACCATGAGCCACATAATACATGGTAGAATGTAAGGCATGCTTGAATATGTATTAACCCAGTTTCTGCTCTTTAAAGTGTTCACCATATGTTAAGCTACAGACCAGGCAACCCAGAAATCCAGATTCATCTTAGTGGTAGACACAGTAACTGAGAAGCACATTTGGAATGCAAGTGATTGGCTGAGTTCCTGCTCTTAGGGTGAGGGCACACTGGTGTACGGTCTGCTGCCTACAAACAACAGGCAGAGAGAAGTGGATCTGCTTCTATATGCTTCTATGTCTAGCTGCACTGACAGGCACAGCACGGCATGAGTGTAGCTAGATGGAGTGGAGATCAGCCCAAAAAAGTAAAAGTGCCCAATGTGCCCTCACCTCTTAAGGGTAATTTCTGCCCACTATAGGTTTCCCAAGATACCCATGTAGCTTGGCATTTAGACCTTACTTTATTAATTTACCTGGGCAGATAAATTTCTGGGAAATTCTGATCACATTTGGAAACTCCTTACAGTATTTATAGAACATACTGATTCTGAATCAAAGCCACAGCCTTCTCTAAGTGTTTTTTTAGAAGAGAAAAGATAACCATTTTTGTTGGTGAATTAATTATTCAGATGGAATCACTTACCCCTGTAGTTTCCTCAGTTCAATAATTGATACCTGGGCAACCACTTCTCTTACTTCCACAATCAAAATATTTCCCAGTTAGAAAAAAATTAATCTCTATTAAAATCTTGGATAGATTCACAATAATTTTAACTAAGTGCCCAGTGTAAAATTTTGGCTATGTAGGCCCTGGGAATACCACAAAGAAAGGGAAGGTAGGAACCCAGGGGCTGCGGTCTCAATTGTTACCTTGCCTAGGATGGTTTGAAAGAGCTATGTAACCTGACAAAACCCCAAACTGTGAACCACTGCCCTGACATGCATTTCGCCAACGGCTTTATCAGAAGGCAAAAAGGCCTTTTTATTAAAAGCTGTTGGCGAAACCCGTGTCGGGTCAGTGGTTCACAGTGTTGTTGGCTTTAAAAACAGCAAGTCCTATAGGGACTATATTGTGCTGCTGTTTATACTTTCTCTCAAAACTGTTTTTACCTCCAAGGTCCTAGAGGTTTGCGGTTTTGTCAGGTTACATAGCTCTTTCAAACTAGCCTAGGCAAGGTAACAATTGAGACCGCAGCCCCTGGGTTCCTACCTTCCCTTTCTTTGTGGTATTCCCAGGGCCTGCATAGCCAAAATTTTACACTGGGCACTTTGTGAGTTAAAATTATTGTGAATCTATCGCTATACATTTTTTTAACCACCGAGATTTTAATAAAGATTACATCTGAATAATTAATTCATCAATAAAAAGGGTTAATTTATCTCTTCTAAAAAAATTTAATTTGCCTTTTACACCCTTGTTGGTGTGTGATTTCAGCAGGGAATCTTTTCCCCTTTTCCTATGCCGCCTATTAGTGATGGCATCATTACATGTTAAGGTCCCCATACACGGGCCGATTCTAGCTGCCGATATCGATCCCTTAGACCGATTCGGCAGCTAATCGACCCATGTTTGGGCACTATCGATGGACCTGCCCGACCCATATCTGGCCTGAAATTGGCCAGATCTCTATCGGGCAGGTTAAAAAATCTAGTCGGATCGGGGACCGCATCGGCTCGTTGATGCAGTCCCCAGACCGACTTTGCCTATACCCGTCTTTATAATTAGCCTGGATTCTCCCGATATCGCCCACCCGTAGGTAGGGGAAATCGGGAGAAGATCCGCTCGCTTGGCGACATCGCCAAGCGAGCGGATCTGAAGGTTGGCGGACAGATGGTTTTGGTTTATATTTTCCCTATGTTCTCTGTAAGTTCCTTTTTATCATTTGCACTGTCACTGCAACAATGCCCTATTCTGTAACATTTCTCTTTTTTGTGTGTGACTAGCAATTCCAGTTACGCTAGTTTTAAGCTTATCCTATTCACTCAGATTTTTCTACCTCAAACTATCACCAATTGTTGGTGCCCAGAACTTTCCAAAATAGAAATCTATATTTGTCTGTTTGTCTTCTTTTCTTTTGTCCTTCCGATTCATCCCAAATTTTGGCAACCTACCATGAACCTTCTGTCTGTTTGTTGTTATACTTTGTATTTATCTATTATTATCTTAATAACCCCCTGTTTGTATGAATGTATTCTACTGTACAGCACTGTGTACATAAGTAGCACTTTATAAATAAAGATATACATACATACATACATACATACATATATTGCAAAGAGCAGTGTGTGGATCAGGTCACAAAGGGTTTATTGTGCTAGCAGCTGTTTATGTGTTTGAGTCACAGTGTTTGAGGAGGCATTAAATCATGCAGCCAGCACTGTGTATCCTGGACACGTGTTAAATAAACAATACAGCATACATGCAGAATTAGTATCTTACTTTTTACACCAATTTCTTTCTATGCCGGTGCAACAGTGAGCTATCTTCCCTCTACAGTTATGGAGAGAATGAGCATTTGGATCAATACCCTCTCTAGCCATTTTGCACTGATTACTCTACCTAATAAAACATAATTGGATGAGTTCTGAAGCAGTGATTAAGTACTGAGATTACTAACACTTTTGACCCTTTTTATCAGATCATGCTATCTGTAATGCAGCTTTGCTCCCCTTGGGTTCCTTGGCCATACCCCCATTAACTTCTCCTTCTAGAAGTGGTCTCTTAGGGCTCTGGCACACGAGGAGATTAGTCGCCCGTGACAAATCTCCCTGTTCGCGAGCGACTAATCTCCCCGGATTTCCATCCCACCGGCGAAAATGTAAATCGCTGGTGGGATGGCATACGCGGCGGCGCGATTTCCTCTCAAGGCAACTTCCGCTATTTCACTGAAATTGCGCCGCCGCGTATGCCATTCCACCGGGGAGATTAGTTGCCCGCGAACAGGGAGATTTGTCGCGGGCGACTAATCTCCCCGTGTGCCAGAGCCCTTAGGGTAAGAGTTGGGGGATAGAATCTATTTGCTGTTATAGCACAGTTTTCATGTATCTGTAACCATATAATGATCTAAGGGGAGTCCTGGCAAAATGTTAGATAATTTTCGCTGGTGGGGGGTTGAAAAGAAGCCAGAAACCCATAGGTATTATAACCCAGCACTTGTGACCTCCCCATTCACTTCTTGACATTTTCTGAAGATACATGCAAAAGAAAAATTAAAAATGAAGATACAAAGGTCTTTTACTCATCTGTAAGACTACTTGTGTAATGTTTACTCAGTATGACCTTCAGATGAAGTCATTTACTACAGTTTGCTACAAGTGTTTTTTTTTTTTTTCTTGCATACCCGTAGTTTTGCGTTTACAGAGTTTATCCTGCACATTTGGACAGTTGGACAGTTAGTTATACTTTGCTTATGTAATTAATTTTTACTTTTTATTTCTGCAGTCTTGGCCATTCCACCACCCAGTGAACAAAAAGTTTGTTCCTGACTATTATAAAGTAATTGTTAATCCAATGGACCTGGAAACAATAAGACAGGTGAGCTGTGGGCCAGTCATGCCAACTGCTTTTACTCTTATGCCTACATTTGTATAGTATGCAACTACATACATGGCAGTTTTATAATACAAATCAATTGTGTGAGGTTCATTTTAATACAGCGATGGCTTTGTAGTATGCTGGGTATGTCTCTGGACTAGCCAATCCTCTCCCATGTAACTCAGCTACACACTATGACTATAACTAATTATTGCCCCAAACTCTTCCATGAAATTTAAACAAGATTGATTAAGTGAAAATGTACCTATTTAAATGTTTTCTTATACACTACTTTGCAGATTATACGGGAGGCTAGTTTCTTAAACTGTTTCTAGGTTTTATATCACATATTGATACTTACTTTTCGAGTCTGTTGTTGCTAGCATAATAAAGATGTTTCTGGGGAAAAACAGAGGAAAACATTAAATAATTGATAACTCACTTAAGAATACACAATAAGGATCACTTGCAAATTAGTGCACCACTGTCTAATTCACCCAAAAAGATAATTTCACTGTGAATGCTTTCATTAGTGGCACATGGGGAGATTAGTTGCCCCACGATAAATCTTCGTTACACTGGCGACTAATCTCCCCAAAATGCCATCCCACCAGCAAGAATGTAAATCGTGTGTTGGGCATGTCAGGCCTAAGCCAGAACCGAAAAGGTGGCAGTGTTAGGTCTCGGCGGGGAGGGTGAGCAGAAGCGCTCAACCCGAACCCCGCCGCAGCCCACAGGTGTTGTGTCGAGGTTGGCCCGACCTTAACCCGCGCGTATCGGGCCAGCCCGCACATCACTAATTCTTGCCTGTGGGATGACATGTCAAGGAGATTAGTTGCCCGTGGTAACGAAGCTTTAACGCGGGTGACTAATCTCCACATGTGCCACTGCCCTAAGGCTACAGCCAGGGCGGCCTGGCATTCTGTGGATTCTGGCAATTACCAGAGGGGCTCCTGTAAGATGCCATAGACACTCACTATTTATTGGGCTGCTGGGGGGGCTGTTTGGGCCTCTGTGTACTTGAAATGCCAGGGCCTATTTTGATTGCAAGTCCAGACCTGGCTACAGCCACACAGGGCTGATCCTTGGCCTGCGGATAAACGTAGAACAAGAACCAGCCCCTACACTTGCCTCAACCTTCTTATTTGCCTGCACCCAGAGCCACTGAACCAGCCCCGGGTGTAGGCACACAGTGGATCTTGTTTTTTAGCAACAAAATCTACTCCCTGTGCCTGCACCAGGCTGACACTGGATCCAGATGCATTTTGGTAAAACTGTGTGAGAATGAGCTTTCTATCGTTTTTAACACCTTTACATTTATTGATTTGCAGAATATTTCTAAACACAAGTATCAGAATCGTGAATTCTTTCAGGCTGATGTTAACCTAATATATGCAAACAGCATAAAATACAATGGTGAGTGTGCAGAACAATGAGCTTTTGGCACAACTCCTGTCTTTTCTAGTACCCTACCCTTTGCTCAGTTTCTACTGCTTTCTCATTTTGTGTTGTCTGCAAGTAAAATATAATTAATGACTAATTTATTGGCTCTGTAGCTGCTGCTTCATGTATTCTTAGCCAGATACATGCTTTTAGGAACACCCTCCTTTAAAAATCTTTCTGGTTAGGACAGTGGCAGTCCCTGCGGAGGGGGATCTGCAGAGAAAGGAGGCCCAGTGGGAACTTTAAAGCCCCTGCTCCCACCTAGTGTACAACCTGCGATGCCCCATTTCTTTCCCTCCACCTGTATATATACACATCACAGGGGGTTATCTATAGTTATGCCCATTGGTTAGGAGTCAGTTTGGGCAGCAATAAAAACAGTTGCATGTATGTATAACAATAAAGTTTATCTATACTGTCCCAATGATTAGACAACTCCACTATGTCTATGAATGTTTTGCTTACACACAGTTATCATCAGGCAGGTTTCTTTTTCTTTATTGTATGCAGGGCAAGACAGTCAGTAC
Organism: Xenopus tropicalis; assembly: GCF_000004195.4. NCBI lineage: Eukaryota > Metazoa > Chordata > Amphibia > Anura > Pipidae > Xenopus > Xenopus tropicalis. The sequence goes on along the minus strand of NC_030684.2, from coordinate 44,098,155 downwards.
AGTAAAACCGCTCAAGAAATTGTCAACATTTGTATCCAGACTTTGTTGGAGGTAAGCACAGAACATGTTGTTCAGCAGCCAGCAATGTGAAACTAACGCAGTCTGTAAGAATTAATTGAGTTTAAAGACTGCAATTATAACCCATTGTAATCTAGGATTAGAAAGATATTTTGGTTTAAAGCCTTGCACTTATTAGCTATGTCTGCAAAATTGAGCAGCATGATTCCATGAATAAATATACTGTACATCTAATTGCACATTCAGAAATATTAATATGCTGATTTAGCAAGTGGTTAAAGAGCTGCCTGCCTGTAGGTTGCAGAAGCCTGTTATGTGAATGTATCTAGATATCAAGTCTGACTACCATGTGTGTTTGTTAGTATGATGAGCATCTGACACAACTGGAAAAGGACATCTCCACTGCCAAAGAGGCAGCCTTGGAAGAGGCGGACCTGGAAAGCTTAGACCCAATGACTCCTGGGCCTTACACACCACAGGTTAGTATGCTAAAGGCGTGACAAGTATTTCTTTTTCTTGTGAATGTGACTCTGAACCGGTTCTTTTCAATGTTTGTATATACCATTCTACAGAAGGCAGCAACTAATCTGATTGTCAAGTAATACAAATTCTATCTTAAGGTGGCCATAAACTTAAGCCAGAGTATTGAAGGGTGTGCCGGCTACAGATGATTATTTTTTGTATACTCATATTTAGAGCTGGGCGGTATGACCAAAAATTTATACCACTGTATTTTTCAAAATGATATCGGTGTCACGGTATTTGACGGTATTTTTTTTTCCATGCATGATTAGGTGTTAACCCCATTTCCTTATAAATTAGAGAATAATTACTGCAGTATTGAAAATCAGAGTCAGGCAAGCGAAGGATCGGCAACAGAAAGTCGTAAGGTAAATCAGGCAGGCTTAGTTTCCCAGGCAAGGCCGCAGACAACATAGCACAGGAGGAGGTGTTTGATAGCTTTAAATACCCCCCACGCATGCGCAGAACCGGCGGCGTCAGCGCGTCACGGATGTGCACGCTTTGACATGTATGTGCGCTTTGACGCACGTGCACCTGGACACGCGTGCACAACGTCCCGCGGACAACGGGATGCGCGAGACCGGGCTGCACGGGTGAGTACCCTGACACCCCGGTATTGTGGTATCTGAAAAAAATTAATATAGTTTTAATATATATATATATATATATATATATATATATATATTACTATGAAAGAAAATATATATGTATTTATGATTTATTTATGTATATGTATTGCAAAGTGTGTTCTTTTTCATTAATTAATAACTGGTGCCATTACAGCCTCCCGACTACTATGATACAAATACCTCACACAGCATGTCTCGTGAGGCCTCCTTTTACCAAGATGAGAGTAATTTGTCTGCTACAGAAATTGCCACAGCCTCACTAGAGAAACGAAGCCTGGTAAATTATCCTTAATTACTTTTACCCATTAAAAAGGGGTACATTTTTTATTAGCAAAGAGACTTCCTACCTGACACTTTTCCTTATCTAGGAGACTTCCTACCTGACACTTTCCTTTATTCAAGAGATTTGGAACCTGACACTCCATTTTGAAGTGGAAATAATTTCAAGTAATGCTTTCTGTTCTCTACAGATGAGATTAGGAAGGTCCCGTATGGGTGAGGATGATTCTGATGTTGATATAGAAGGGTATGAAGATGAAGATGATGGAAAGCCAAAAACCCCAGCTCCTGTGAGTGTTTCTTCATTAATGCTGCCTTCATTTATTGGTGTCTTTATTATACTAATTTTTTTTTCCCCCAAACCAGGAAGTTGAAGATGCTGAGGAAGATGAGAATTCAGTACAGCAGCCTCAAGCAAGCGTTCTCTATCAGGATTTATTGATGTCAGAAGGAGAGGATGATGAGGATGATGGAAGTGATGAAGAAGGAGATAATCCCTTTTCCTGTAAGTTTCTTCTACCTCAATGAACTATAACTCTTTTTTGTTATTATGCCCCAGTAGACAGCTGGCTGTAAAAATAGTTAAAATAAAATTAAAGGGTCTGAAAGATGTTAGGATGTTGGGAGTTGTAATTCATGAGAGACACCAGGTTGTGTGTTCTATACCTCTGCTGCAAAGCAATACATGCTTCTTCAGTGTATTCACTTCTAATTTTCAACCCAATAGGCTTTGTGAATGGGCCCCGGCCTGTTCTTTGTGCCCATTTGAGGGTAGGACTGCACCACAGTCTCATAACCACAGTCAGACAGCCAATTAGTCTTTGTTTTTAAGCATATGAAGGTATTTGTTATTGTATGCCCGAAAGACTCTGAACATATGGAAGTATATTTGTGAGTTGGGGTTCTATTGCTTGCAGAGGCATTCCCCATAGAGCTTACATAATTAGCAACACTTCACAACAATAACAAATTATTAAATGATTTACAATAATAAAACAGTGGATCCTTATTTAACGTAATAGTCAAGGCTTACAGAACATAAACGTAGTATCTCTTGACAGAGAATAAAATTCTGCAAACTCCTTAGCAGATTCCCCCATACAGCCCCATTAACTTGGATGGGTTCTGTTCTCAAGCTAGCCTTGGTCACTACTACCCTGGCCTTTAGGGTAGAGCCACCTGTTTGGCTGTAAGAGCAGTTCTTTGTTTTTCTGTGCAATATTTGTTTTCCCTTTTACTCCCATACTCCTTCCATATAAAAGTCTGTATAAACCCGGTGATTTCTTTGTTCAGACTTCTGACTCCTTGTGGGCTCAGAATCCATGGTACTCATGTCAAATAAACTTTGTCTTTCACCCCAAGTGGTTTCCGATAACCGAATTTCCTTACAATTTAAAGGAATAGGGAAACAACTGGCACACAGTATTGCTGAAAAGAAATGGTGATAATATTCAGAGCTGGGCACCCCAGGCAACCCAGCTGCCCCTGGTGCCGCTCCAGTGCTCGCTCCCCCACCCCATGCAGTGTCACCGTGTGTGTGTGTGGGGTGAAGTTGCAGGGAGGTGGGGGCAGTGCACACTGGAGCAGTGCTCACAAGCCACAGTGGGAAAGAAGGACCCAGACTAGGGGGAGGTGGAGGAAGAGGTACATACCTACTGGCCCTGTGGCAGAACATTTAAGAGACAGGCAGAGGCTAGAAAGATATCTTGCTCTGATTTTAACGTAAAGGTCAGTAGCAGGCAGTTTGATATGTTTATATAGATTCTATATAATTTATACATCAATCAGTCCCTGCCCCAGTGGAGCATTCACACACTCTGGTTAATTATATCAGGAGCCCATTAACCTGTCTGTGTATTTTTAGAATAAGGGAGGAAACCTACAAAGACACAATAAGAATATACAAAACTCCTTGCAGATAGTGGTAGAAAAAGGAGGCGCTGCAAGGCAGCAGTGCTAATCATTGCACCACTGTGCTGTTCATGAGGAGAATTGATATAATGATAGTATTTTATTACATTTTTTTGTCTCTATAGCAATTCAGCTCAGTGAGAGTGGCAGTGACTCCGATATTGAGTCTGCAGGGATTAGGCCCAAGCAACCCCATATGATGCAGGAAAATACCAGGATGGGGATGGAAAATGAAGAAAGTATGATGTCTTATGGAGAAGGAGCTGATGCATCACATGTATTGGAAGACAGTAACATCAGGTAACCTTTGGTTTTATTGCATAGTGATAGATAATATTTAATCTCTGCTGGACTCTTATCTCCTAGACATTTTTTTCAGTGTGTTTTAAAGGAGAATGTACTGTGCTGATTATGTTGTCACCTCTGACTCTACTGCTGGATTTAGCCACAAATGTGGCTAATTTTTTTCTATATAGAGGCCTTGCCCCCTAAAGCTGCCACCCTAGGCACGGGTGTATATATGCATATATAGTACAACCCTGCATTGGGATTGTAGTCATAAAGTGATATTGCTTTAAAAAAAAATGTTTCACAAAATTTAAAGAGCTACAACTTGACAGCATGAATCCATTAAAATTGTTGGCTTTTCTGCAGAGTGTATTTTATGTAATGTATATAGCCCTACTAGGATGCTCAGTACAAAAAAAATAATTATTGGATGGACATCACACAGATTTTGCTTACCGTTTGGTTAATGTTCAGATAAACTGTTTGACTCTAGATCAGTGCTGTCCAACTGGCGACCCCCCTCTGTGTGGCCCCCCACCTGTCTGGCTGCTTTGATGGCTTACTCTTGTGTAAGCTTTAAATGGTATCAGTACTGTGATTAACTGCCCCCCTGCATGGTTCTCACCTCAGATTCAGGCTGTAATCAGGCTGTATTGTTTAAACATGTAATCCCCTGTGTTGTTCACACCTTTTAATCTCTGCATTGTTCACCCCCTGCAGTGTTCACACCTCAGGCTCAGGCTGTAATCACTCACATTGTTCCCCTGTTCACACTTCAGGAGCAGTAGAAACCCACAAATAATCCCTGCACACTACAAAAAGAACATATACTGAGGTGGTACTGCAATTAAAAAGTTTTTTAATATATAGTTATTGTGCAGACTGTAGGAGCAGTGCCAGCATTGTGTCACTGTAGGCTGCCTGTGTGTGCCATACGCACAGGCATCATAGGGCAAGCAGAGTATGGCACACACAGGCAGGGTAGGGAAATCAGAGTATGGCACACACAGGCCAAGTATGGCACAAACCAGCCAAGTATGGCACAAACCAGCCAAGAATGGCAAACACAGTGAAAGTATGGCACACGCAGGCAGGGTAGGGAAGGCAGAGTATGGCACACGCAGGCAGGGTAGGGAAATCAGAGTATGGCACACACAGGCCAAGTATGGCACAAACCAGCCAAGTATGGCACAAACCAGCCAAGAATGGCAAACACAGTGAAAGTATGGCACACGCAGGCAGGGTAGGGAAGGCAGAGTATGGCACACGCAGGCAGGGTAGGGAAGGCAGAGTATGGCACACACAGGCAGGGTAGGGAAGGCAGAGTATGGCACACACAGGCCAAGTATGGCACACAGGCAGGGTAGGGAAGGCAGAGTATGGCACACACAGGCAGGGTAGGGAAGGCAGAGTATGGCACACAGGCAGGGTAGGGAAGGCAGAGTATGGCACACACAGGAAGGGAAGGGTAGGGCAGGCAGAGTATGGCAGGTTTTTGCTGTACTACAACCATTAATATGGGTATGGTCATGTGATAACATGGGTGTGGTTTCAAGTGGGTGCGGTTTCAAAAAGGGGAGTGGTCAAAACTGGCTTCCATTATCAGCCCTCCACCACGTAGGTCAGAAAAATTCCGGCCCTCGGTACAACAGAAGTTGGACAGCACTGCTCTAGATGATTCAATTTGGTCAGTCTGATCCAGTTACGGCAAATATGATCCAACTGAACACTAAATAGCTTAATTTGTTTAGGGGGGTTATCGACTGTGCTGGGACTCCGTGGGCCTGCACTACCATGCAGCATTCTAGGGGACATCTATTCAGATTAGAGCAATTTGGACATCAGTGATCACATTGTATAAAGTGACGGATTAAAAAAAAAAAAAAAAATACAGCATATCTGACAGACTTTATGATATTTTTGTAATTTACATTCATTTTATATAATTAGTAGTGTCTGTGATATTTGCTATTTTAGATTGCTAATTGCTTTTAGCTTAACTGAGAGTCAGCATCCCTAGGGTTAACTGACTATACATGTTATTAGCACTGGACAAACTTTACTTGTATTGTTGTCCATAACAACCAATCAGATCTTTGCTTTTGTTTTCAAAAATCTAATTGCTGATTAGTTGCTATGGGCAACATCACCAGTGAAGTTTGTCTCTTCACCGTTCATGTGAAAGCCTGGTATTAACAGTCTAAAACTGCTAATACCTCAGAAACCACTAAATAAAAAGAAATTAATGTGAACTGCAAGTGCTCAAAGTGTCACTCTGAATAGATTTATATGAATTAATTTTTGGGTTTCTTTTAATACCATATAAGCCGTGGGTAAAAAAAAAAATTACGCATGTTCTAAGAAGGTATATTGAATGTGTTTTTCTTTAATATTATTGCATCTTCAATTTGGAAGACACTTAATAAATAAATTTTAATCTCATGTTTTTGCATATCCTTTACAGTTATGAAAGCTATGAAGAGCCAGATCCAAAATCCAATACAAGGGACACTAGCTTCAGCAGCATGGGAGGTTATGAGTTATCAGAGGAAGAGGAGGATGAGGACGAGGAACATCATGGACCTAGTGTACTCAGCCAAGTGCAGCTGTCTGAAGATGAGGAGGACAGCGAAGAATTCCGGTCAATTGGAGGGGACAGTGACATAGATTCTGACAATGAATAAAAATTAGAATTGCCATTCTAATAATTTTTTATGCAGTCTGTTGTACAGCCAGTAGTTTGTAATTTTCTACTTCCTGGAATGTTCCGTCACATGCTTATCTGTGTGTACAGTACTTTTCTGCTCATATTTACATTGACACATGTGACTTTGCCCCAGCTCAGTAAAGCATAAAGAGGATTATACTAAGTTGACATAGGGATTTCTCACTGTGACTTTTCATATGTTTAAGGGGGAGGGGTATAACTCCTAAGATGTAGATTCTGGCTTTTAAGCGCAGTGATTTGCTGTGTAAAAGCTACACTTAAAATCATGCATGACCAGAATCAGATATCTGGGTTACATTTATAATGATCAGTAGGATTTTGCAAAATGGGACTGCTATCTGGTTTTACTTTGCTTGAAACATTCATATCCGGGCTTAGAAACAGGCCTGGACTGGCAATCTGTGGCAAATACAAGAGGGGCTGCTGCCATTCGCTGGTGGGGGGCTGTTTTGGGCCTCTGTGTACTTGAAATTCCAGGGCCTATCTTGAATTCCAATCCAGGCCTGTTTAGAAGCATATACCCAAAACGTAATTTATAGTTTAGGATAGTTTCTGTATCAGAAACTCATCCTGAGCGCTACAGTCTTTTACTGTATAGCTGTGTAAATTCTTTAGTGTAAATATATTCTCATTTTTTGCTTCAAAAAAACCCCAAAAAACTTGCATTGATACACAAATAAAAGGAAACTAGTGAATATTGTTTTTCTTTCTTGGTTCTTATATTGATGTATATTGCATTTATTTTTATTAAAAAGTTTCCATTATTGCTGCCGTGTCTGTATGCTTGCTACATAATCATATGGTTATTACCGTATTTTTCGCCCTATAAGACGCTCCGGAATATAAGACGCACCCAATTTTAAAGGAGAAAAATCTAGAAAAAAAAGATTCTGAACCAAATACTGTAGTAAAATATTTTATATCAACTGTATAAAGTTAATTGTCTCTGGGCTCGCACATAATGAGGCTTCCCCCAGGGCCCCCCCACAAGCATCCTTCAGCTTCCCCCAGCCCCCCCAAGTATCCTTCAGCTTCCCCCAGGCCCCCCCCAAGTATCCTTCAGCTTCCCCCAGGGCACCCCCAAGTATCCTTCAGCTTCCCCCAGGGCCCCCCCCCAAGCATCCTTCAGCTTCCCCCAGCCCCCCCCAAGCATCCTTCAGCTTCCCCCAGGCCCCCCCCCCCAAGTATCCTTCAGCTTCCCCCAGGGCCCCCCCAAGTATCCTTCAGCTTCCCCCAGGGCCCCCCCAAGTATCCTTCAGCTTCCCCCAGGGCCCCCCCCAAGTAACCTTCAGCTTCCCCCAGGGCACCCCCAAGTAACCTTCAGCTTCCCCCAGGCCCCCCCCAAGTATCCTTCAGCGTCCCCCAGGGCCTCCAAGCATCCTCCAGCTCCCCCACGGCACCCCCAGCATTCTTCAGCTTCCCCCAGGGCCCCCAAGCACGTTCCATTTCCCCCCTAACCTACCCCCACCGGCCTCCGGCTCCCTTGATGTCTTCCTCTCTGTGCCGCGGCTCCCAGCAGCTTCTGTGCTTTTATAAGGTTGCGCCCTGTGCGTGTGACGTTACGGGCGCAACCTTATAAAAGCGAGGATGCGGCAGAGAGCTGCGGCACAGAGAGGAAGACAGTTCGCCGTATAAGACACACCAACTTTCCCCCCCCAGTTTTGGGGAAGAAAAAGTGCGTCTTATACGGCGAAAAATACGGTATACATCATAAAAAGTATCTTTTACTTGGAATAAATAATCCCTTCTTGGCCATTTCAGTTTCACTGGGGCAGTATTGTTGAAAATGAGCTGTTTGGGAGGTATGTGTACAATGGAGGATAAATTCTCATTTTACACTTTTGGTCTAGAAAACACAGCTGACTTGCAGGTTGGTTGCACATTCCAGTGCAATGCCCTCTGCTCTAATATTGTCCCACTGGGCTCAAACACTCATCATTTTGCAAGTGACCTGAAAGATCCTTCTAACAGAGCAGATATTTATAGAACTCAAATTGTACATAAAACCAAATGTGTTCAGAGTTTATGGGTTTTGTATTATTCCACATTTTTTACATGTTGAAGTAATAAATATCAATTTATTCTAAATCTATAGTGTTTGGGACTTCTATATATAGTAAATAATGTACCCCCTCTTGTAAAATATAAAGATATTCCACCAAGGACTTCCATGACCATAACTTTATACAGGTCATGAAACGCCAAGGTGACTTTTAATATCCTCATTTTATAGCATTGTGTGCATTATTTATTATAATACAGAAGATTTGATGAGTCGTGATAAAAATTACATCACTAAACACCGATTACAACTGATGACCATTTACAAGGCTATAATTTACAATAAATTCATGGCTCTTGTTTATTATATGTGTATATATATATATATATATATATATATATATATATATATATAAATCTAGTGAATATTGGTGCACACCGGGAATCATTTTAAAAAAATAGCTTTTATTGTAGTAAATACAATACAGGACAGGCCTGTCCTGTAAATGTATTTTCTACAATAAAAGCTATTTTTTTTTTAAATGATTCCCGGTGTGCACCAATATTCACTAAATTTTTATTTTTAATGTTTAAGTGGTAGCACCTGGGTCTTTTGACCATGCTTAGGAGTGCTGAATCAAAGTGTATATATATATATATATATATATATATATAGTGATTTTTTGCACTACAGTTGCATTTAAAATAAAGTTACATGTACAGGTATGGGATCCCTTATACGGAATCCCGTTATTCAGAAAGTTCCAAATTAAGGAAAGTCCATAGACTCCATTATAAGCAAATAACTCTAATTTAAAAAAAAATGATTTCCTTTTTCCCTGTAATAATAAAACAGTACTTTGTACTTGATCCCAATTATGATTTAATTAATCCTTACTGGAGGCAAAACAAGCCTATTGGGTTTATTCAATATTTAAATGATTTTTTGCAGACTAAAGTTATGGAGATCCAAATTACAGAAAGATCCCTTATACAGGGCTACCCCAGGGGAACCTTGTAGCTAATGCCTTGTCCAGGGTTCCCATGCACCAACTGGCGCAGCAGCAATCAACATGAAACAGGATGCAGGCAGTGGCTATAAAGCACAACTGTACAGAAATGCAAGGAGCACCTTTTGACTTAACTACATTTAATGAATGGGGGTTTTAAATGCAACACACAGTAATATTTGTGGAAGCACACAATGACCCATTAGGTAGAAGCAAAGAAACTGGGGTAAAGTAAGAATTGGATTTTTGGGTGTTGCTATTTTCCCTTTCAGATATTAGGCCCACACTGGCAATCTGTAGATTCTGGCAAATGCCAGAGGGGCTTCTGTAAGATGCCATAGTCACTCACTATTTATTGGGCTGTTTGGGTCTCTGTGTGCTTGAAATGCCAGGGCCACCTTGTGAATATCAAATAATTATTTCCTATAAACCACATCACCTTTTAATATTTTCCACGTTCACAGCTTTCCCTTAAAAAATATGGCGCACCGTGAGTTCGCACGCCGCCATTCTGCGGCCCTCGTCTTGCGCATGCGCACAACATACCCTATTTGTCGCATTTGCTTTGTGTGGAGGGATACCTTGCGGTTATCCTGTAAACACGCTCTCAGCGTTAGTCGGTATTTGGATGTTGCCGAAAATATTATGCTACACTAAGAGATCATTTTTATGTTATAATTGAAGTAAAACGTCCAGACGGATCATCTGGAAAGCCGCTCCTAAAATCGCGGATTGATACGTCGAACTACTTTTCGAGGAAAGCGTTCCGATATTACCACCCGGCGCCATTTCACAGGCAAGACTGACAGGCCGCTGCAGAAACCGAATATCGACACTCCACCACCGACATGGCGGCATCTGTGGGCAGTGTGGCTGATAGCACAGGTAGGATTTTTTTTTACAATTTAGACGTTATATACCAAAGCCAGATGGGCCTTGTATCAGTGGCTCCGGTAACGTGTGAGTGGGGGTCAGTGATAACAAAGCAGTTCTGAGGGCGCAGCCTGCATAGCCAGAGTGTTAGCAGCCAATGGCAACTGTACGTGTGTAGATCTTTGGCCAGTCCTTAGGATAGCTTTAGGTAGTTGTTGGAACACTACAGCCCCCATTTAAGGTGATGTTTGGGATGCAGGGAGAGTAGTTCTGCAACAACTAGACCTCTGAAGGTTGCATGTTGCTGGCTTGGATTACCTACCCATAGAAGCAGTGTTTAGCCCATATCCTTAGACGTTTATAACAGTAATTCTACTAACAGCAACAATGGGCTTTCTGCCAAACAGCCTAATCGTTGTTATACATTCATTTATGAGATATTTATTATCCCATTATAACATAAAATACACTTGTACTATAGCAGGCTGCATAGTTCAATAGTCTCTAAATACTGAGTTGCCATACATTATAGGCTATAGATAGATTTGTATGTATAGACACCTGGCAGGGAAGACTGGGTTAAGGAACAGTAACACCTAAAAATGAACGTGTTTTAAACTAATAAATAATGTACTATTGCCATGCACTGCTAACACTGGCCTGGTTGGTTTAAAAACCCTACTATAGTTTATATAAATACCCTGCTGTATAGCCATGGGGGCAGCCATTCAAGCTGGAAAAAAGGAGAAAGGGCACAGGTTACATAGCAGATAACAGATATGCTCTGTAGAATACAATGGTGTTTTATCTGTTATATGCTATGTGCCTGTGCCTTTCCATTTCTTTTTCCAGCTTGAACTGCTGCCCCCATGGCTACACAGCAACATAACTATAGAAATTATAATAGGGTTTCTTAAGCAAACATACAACTTTTACCAGTGCAGGGCAACAGTACATTATGTTTTTATTACTTTGATACATTTTCATTTCTTAGCGTTAAGGTTTCTTTAAGGCTTTGTATGTGAAAAGGTGGCCAGGTTAATGGAACAGTTAGGCACACTTCTTGGATAGTAAGATTTCTTTCACTGTTGCTATGACAGAGGGAACATGTTTGCCCCAAAACCTTGCGTGACATGGCGAGATGTGAATTGGGCACACTGAGAAAAAAGTGATGCCATTGATAATGCAAGTGTGACCTCTGTGAGAGAATATGGTGGGGGCACGGGACATGATAGTGAGAGAAAAGATGTATCATGCTGTTGATTATATTTGTATGTCCCTGTAGTTGCGTATGACCTGCCAGGATAAGTATTGGGACCACTGGGGCTGTGACAGTAAGAGGAAAAAGACAATATATTCTGGATAACACGTTTATTCTTATAGTTGTTTCTGTTCTGACAGTATGAGTATTGGATCACTGGAGGTTTGGCAGTAAGAGGAAAAATACATCATGCCATTGGTAACACTTGTATGTCCCTGTAGTTGCGTATGACCTTCCAAGATGAGTATGGGAACCATTGGGCTGTGACAGTAAGAGGCAATAGACATTGTCATTGATAAAGCAATATGTGTCTTCATGTAACCTGGCAAGATGAGTATTGGGGGGCACTGGAGCTATGGCAGTGCTGAAACATACGTCATACTAGGAATACATTGTGTCCCCATAACTGTGTGTCACTACTAGGGTGAGTATTGGGGGCTCTGGTGTTATGGCAGTAAGAGAAAATACACATTATGCCATTGATTACGTGTATGTGTAGAGCTGGGCGGTATGACCAAAAATTTATATGACGGTATTTTTTTTTTTTTTTCCATGCATGATTAGGTGTTACCCCATTTCCTAATAAATTAGAGAATAATTACTGCAGTATTGAAAATCAGAGTCAGGCAAGCGAAGGATCGGCAACAGAAAGTCGTAAGGTAAATCAGGCAGGCTTAGTTTCCCAGGCAAGGCCGCAGACAACATAGCACAGGAGGAGGCGTTTGATAGCTTTAAATACCCCCCACGCATGCGCAGAACCGGCGCCATCAGCGCCTTGCGGACGTGCACGCTTTGACATGTACGTGCGCGCTTTGACATGTACGTGCGCTTTGACGCACGCGCACCGTCCCGCGGACAACGGGACGCGCGCGAGACCGGGAAGCACGGGTGTTTACCCTGACACCCCGGTATTGCGGTATCTGAAAAATGAATATAGTTTAAAAAAAAAAAAAAACAACCGGTATTCGGTATTAAACGGTATATCGCCCAGCCCTATGTATGTGTTCTTTTATCTGCATGCGACATGGCAGGGTGTGTGTTGTGCTCACTGGAGATTTGGCAGTAAAGAGAAAAACATCATATAGGGATAACAATGTTCCTGTAGTTGTGTATACTGGGGGCACTGGAGCTACAATAGCGAGGAAACATATTGCACTAGGAATAACAAATTGGTGCCCTTTTAACAGTTGTATGAGTTGGGTTTTTTTGTTGTGATTATGTTATTTGTTCAATTTTAACTTCTGCTTTCACCACCAGGAACATCATGAAAAGTTGAAGTAATATAATGTTTTTCTCAGAATGACATGTGCTTGCAGTGTGTTTTCATAGTAATGCTGTTAGTTCTTTGTATCTCGGCTAGTGATTCAGTATGGGATGTATTCACTCACGCTTATGACTCCAGAGGGATACTGTTAACATTTACTGCAGCGCCAAGCATGCATTAACTCTATGCATTTAAAGTCAGGTGAACCTGGGGAACCCTAAATTCACTCTTTGATAAACATATCCTTTACCCTTGCACTGCAATCGTTGCATTAAAAATTTATGGCACATTTATTCCTTTAAAGCGGTTATAAACCAAAGCATAGAATTTTCCCAAAGGAATATATAATTCTAAGCAACTTTACAATATAAATACAATACGTTACATGCTTTAAATGATTGTCAAAGCTTTTTGTAGATGTTGTTGCTAATAAAAGCAGTGTCTCTAAACTTTGATTTTCTCTACACTGTTGGTTTTGACTATTGAAATAATGTAATGCAGGGATTGGCAGAGTGGCATTGGAGAGGTGTATGAGCCTGGCAGCAGTATTCATTATGGACTGGAGAGGGGACAGTCTTTGGAGGGGAAGGCCAATTAATAGGGAGTTACAGTAGTCCAGGCGAGAGATTATAAGAGTGAATAAGAATTTTGGCAGAATCTTGGGTGATAAATTATCATATTTTGGAAATATTTCTTAGGTAAAAGTGACATGATTTGATAAGTGACTGGATATGAGGCGTGAAGGACAGGGCAGAATCAAGGATAACCCCAAGGCACTGGGTCTGGGAAGATGGAATGATTGTAGAATTGTTAACCGTTATAGATACCTCGGGAACAATTTTGGCGTTGGATGGGGGAAAGAGAACCAATTCAGTCTTAGAGAGGTTTAATTTAAGGTAACGTTTGAACATCCAAGTGGAGACAGCGGACAGGCAGGAAGAGACGCGAGTTAGAAGCTCTGGGTTGAGATTAGGAGAGGAAAGATAGATCTGAGTATCATCAGCATAGAGGTGGTACTGAAAGCCAAAAAAATTGATTCATTTGCCAAGTGAGGAGGTATAGAGAAAATAGTAAGGGGCCCAGAACAGAGCCTTGAGGAACCCCAACAGAAAGAGGCAAGGGAGAAGACGATGCTCCATTATAAGGGCCACTGAAGTTCAGAAAGGCACAGACAATACTGCTTTTAATTGCAATTTTAATGTGCTTTAAAATTTCTGTATTCTTGGAAGGCTGCTTAGAATTAAAATATTCTTTTATTAGGCAGATGGTATTTTTGGGTTTATATCTTCAAGAAGATATAATTTTTAACTGGTGAGTGTATTCTTTCTTGTTCCCGGCGCATTTAGAATAAATGATTCTTGGACAAAGGTTGTGTCTGCCATGATTGACACAGCTTCTTGCAGTAGTCACCCTAACCTGCCCTAGCCCAACATAACCCAACCTGGGCTGGGGCGTCACAATTATTTATATACCCAAGACTAATCTGCCCACCCATTAGCAGCAGAGTGGTATATGCCCACAGGGGGGTTGCTCTTGCCAGAAATTGTATTGTTTTCCCCTCACGGAGTGCAAGGCCTGTTGACGCACAGCTTTGGCAGGGGAAATTTATTTAGGTGCCCCAGCATGTACTCCCTGTGTACACTGTCACTCTTCCTGGTAAGTTTGCTTCTGGTTATTCATGATGGCTGTTAGATGGTTTTTCTCAGCTGGTTATAGTTTAAGGCCTAAAAGATGTTCATATTTTGTACCTGAGACTTTCCAGTGGTACTTTGCATTTTTCGGGGATTGATTTCCTGCAGGTATATGGACGTTTGCCAAAGCTTCAATTGTTTGTCAGCAGGCTTTAAATTTGACCCAAGTGCTTTATCTTAGTTTTGAGCTACATTAAAACATAATGGCTGCAGTGCTCTGAACTAACGCCACAAATAACATTTCCGCGTAGAATTTGTTACTTTGTAAAACAGGTATTTGTATTTGTCAAGTTTGATCTAGGGACAAACCAGATTCATACTTTTATAATTCTGGGGAACACTGAATCTTCCACAAAAGATTTGGCCGAATACTGAACTGAATCCAAAACCTAATGTGCATATTCAGACTAAAGAAGGGTAAAAAGTCTATTGTGAATACACGTGTAATATATAAGTAATAAGTGAATGCTAGCAAGGCATGGGTTATTGGCTTGGTTGTCCAAAATGGGGGCAGGATTTATGTTGACAGGTTTTATATTATCTCTGGTTATATATGATATGCCATTAAAGGAGACATATCCTATAAAAATTAAGAATGTACCAGAGAATTATACTCCTCCTAGATATAGAAGGAATGTGCTTAAAGTATTTCAGACTGATTTATTGAGAAATTCCACTAGTCCCACCCATCAGTTCCACTTCCTGCTGGCTGAATTCTCTGGATGAGCTGGGGAGCCGGCGGCCCTCCGTACACTGCACTATAAGATAGGAACCAATCAGCAGCTAGGCTGACCTGATAGGGAACTGAAGCCTGTCTTTGCTTGTGGGCGTGCAGGGCTGTGATTGGCTATCCTCCTCCTACTGTGCTTCTGGCAGGGACTGTTAGGACACGCCCACTCTCCATTTCAAACTCGGAGGGAGAAGAGATAGGATCTATAGGGAGCTCCAATAAAGGGGCCATTTTTACAGATAGGATTAATGTTTAGCACAAAGTGAAACCAGCACCTTTATATTATTCATAATTGCCTACAAAATTAGGGTTTCCCCATTTATCCAATATGTCCCGTTTAAGATGTGATTGGAAAATACTTTCACTGCTTGAAATAAAGGACAAAGAAAGTAAAATAAAGTGTGTGCAGAACTGTAGAGTATTAAGTGTGTATTGTATGCTTTGTGTCTTTCGGGGATCTGATACCTTGCCGTTATCCTTCACATTTTGTAATTTCTTGAATTTGTTCTCTTTTCACAATATTTTATTCTTTGAAACAATGCAACCTGGTATGTGATACCTTGCTTTTATCCTGTACATTTCATTATTTCCTGGATGTTATTTTTTCACAATATTTATTCTTTGAAATAATGCCAACCCACAAAGAAGTTTGCAAACTACAGACTATAGGTAATGTGAGCCTTTCTCTGTATGCAACATGATTTCATGCTCATACAAAAAATTTTTTGGGAAGTTTTTCATCTTTTTTTTTTTTTTTCTTTTTTTTTTTTTTTATCATTCACATTTTTTCTGTTCTTTTTATTTCCATTTTCTAATTTTTTTCCCCCCCTAAATGTTTTGATGATTCTCTAGAACCAACGAAACGTATGCTTTCCTTCCAAGGGTTAGCGGAGTTGGCTCATCGAGAGTACCAGGCTGGAGACTTTGAAGCAGCTGAAAGACACTGCATGCAGCTCTGGAGACAGGAACCTGATAATACTGGAGTTTTGTTGTTGCTGTCATCTATACATTTCCAGTGCCGTAGGCTTGACAGGTAAGAAACCCTTTTTGTGAATGTAATTCTATTCAGATATTGCCAGCCTGACACAATTTGTGTTATTCCTCATGAAAGGTTTAGCTATATTCTTAACCAAATCCTCAAATGAATGACAGAAACTGTTTAACGGCCTCGGCATTAAATCATATCCAATTATTTGTTGTTTTAACTCTGTGCAAGTAGTTTTGTACTTCCTTAAGTTAATATTATTGTAGTTACTTTTCCACCCAGAATGTAATAACAAATGGTACTAGGTTCTATAGTATTTGAGCTGAGACCCTTCTATATACAACATAGTTAGTTCTCACTCATTTTTGCCGTGATACCGAGGGCTGGATTGATAATGGAAGCCAGTTTTGACCACTACCCAACACATAATCACACACTTTAGGGACCATACAAGGACTATTTCCAAATGCGAACAAACTCCCAGAACAAAACCCTGCAGACAGGGACAGGCATAGAATGGCACACACTGGCAGCATAGGGTGGCAGAGAATGGCACACACGGGCAGCATAGGGTAGGCAGAGTATGGGGCACACGGGCAGCATGGGGTAGGGAGAGTATGGCACACACAGGCAGCATAGGGCAGGCAGAGTATGGCACACATAGGCAGCATAGGGCAGGAAGAGTATGGTACACACAGGCAGCGTAGGGCAGGCAGAGTATGGCACACGCAGGCAGAGTTTAGCAAACAGGCAGCATAGGTTAGGCACAGTATGGCGCACACAAGCAGCATAGGGCAGGCAGTATGCCACATACAGGAAGGGTATGGCAGGCAGAGTATGGCACACACAGGCCGTACATACAGTGACACAAGGCTGGCACGGCTCCTACAGTCTGCGGTGTAAGCAATGTGGGCGTGTACAGTCTTTGCCTGAGCTGTGAACAATGGAGGAACTAAAAGATGTAAACAACACAGGGTTTAAAGTTGTTTACAGCCTGAATCTGAGGTGTGAACAATGCAGGGGGCAATTCATCTCAGTACTGTTGCCATTTAAAGCTTACACATAGCTAAGCAATTACAGCATCCAGACAGGGGGGCACATGGGGGGGGGGGGGCTGCGTGCCGCCAGTTGGACAGCCCCGAGGTTCAGCTTGCTTTATGTTTAAAATTAGGTAATACAACAAAATATGATTTAAAGTAAGTTTTGGTACTTTTTTTTTTAATAGGTCTGCCCATTTCAGCACGTTGGCTATTAAGCAGAACCCCCTTCTTGCAGAAGCCTATTCGAACTTGGGCAATGTTTATAAAGAGCGAGGACAACTTCAGGAAGCTATTGAACATTATCGGCATGCTCTGAGGCTAAAACCAGACTTCATTGATGGATATATTAATCTTGCTGCGGCTTTGGTAGCAGCTGGTGATATGGAGGGCGCAGTACAAGCTTATGTGTCTGCTCTTCAGTACAACCCTGTAAGTTATTCTTTGTATGTTTAAATGGACAGTACCACTTATAAATGAATTCTTGAAAGTCCACATACAAATGGGATCCTAGGACAGCATGGAATTGTATGACAAGCTACAGCAGCCTTATGTCATTCAGTTGAAACCCACCCCTATGTTGCTCCAATACCTATTCCAATGTGGTGAATTCTGTTTTTTTTTTTTTTTGTGTGGGGGCAAGGGTATATAGCAAATAGGGTATATAGTTGGTTCAGTGGGAAGAGATTAATCGAATGTGATAGTGTTGAAGTACCCTCAGACCCTATAAAGGGTTAGCCTAAGCAAACATTTGCTTCCAAACCTTAACATACTTTATGCTGCTTTTGTCCATTGTGAGTGTTAAATGTGTTTCTGTATTTTAATCCTATTTTTGTCTTTCTCTTTTACCTTTTCGACAGGACTTGTACTGTGTCCGTAGTGACCTGGGTAATCTTCTTAAAGCCCTAGGTCGCTTAGAAGAAGCTAAGGTAGGTTTTCAGTATATTGATAATCAATGTACATGCCAATTCCAGTGTTGCAAAACCTTTGCTTTGCCTTAAAGCTTTATAACTAGTGTATACAGTAACATGTTAATCAAATGGAGCTGTACATGAAACGCATGATCCGAGGAGTATCGTTTGGTTACACAACACCTCAGGTTTGAGGAGTTGTTCATCTGGTTTCTTAAACTTTTACTATTTTTAAAGGCATCAGTCCTATCCTTGGTTTACTAAATTGACCAAATTCATCTGGAATTGGTCCCCTGCTCTCCAGCTCATCATCTGATGAACATAAGGGGGACTGCAAAGCCAAAACAAAAGGCCCATCCATTTTTCTCCTCTAGCCCCCTCTTCCCCCCAGTGAATGTTGCTTTTTTTATGGAAGAAAGGCTGTTTTAAAGTAAATGCACATCTGACCCAAAAACTTAGTTTGCACTCCTATTCACAGCAAAAGGACAGAGGCTGGTTTGTATTAAGAAAATGGACTGATAGAAAGAAACTAAGAATTTAAAGGTGGCTTCTAGCAGTTGACAGTTACAGACTTGGTAAATTGTAATCTATTTTTTGATGTTTTAACAGGTTTGCACTTGTTTGTAAACTTAATGTGAAATACAGCAGTCATGTTACAAGCCACCTTGTGCGTCTGCGCTGCTAGGAAAAGGGGTTGGGAGAAATTAGAGGACATGTGAAATCCCCCTGTTACTCCACACCCCACGCGCCTGCAATTGCTTGGAGTGCGAATGCAGAGTAGCTGTCCATGTGTAATGAGACCCATGGGGAGGGTTACCTTTTTATAGAATTCACTATTTAAATTGGTACCAAAAGGGTCAATTTCAGGTTAGCACATCCTTTTATTTTTTAAGGGGCTCTGATTTTTAATTACCTGTTATTGTGGTTCTCAGCTCTCCATTTGGACAACTAACACATATTGCACTTCACTGCTGCTTCGGCGACACTTGCATAGGAGAAGTCTGCGCTGGCATAGAAATGCTGATTTCTTTATTTCAGAGTTCTGGAAGCAACTAGCTTGAGAAACTGTTCTTTGGCAAGGATTTAAATATACATGAACAAGTTAACTGAATTCTTTCTCTGTAATCAGTGCATTTCCAATATCAAGCCAGCTGTTTCCTGGTTGTTTAAGAGCAAAATTAACATAGCTGTTAGAACCATAAAGCCTTTCTTCCAGTCGTGCACTTTTCTGCCCAAACTTCCTGCATGATAAACATTAATAAAAAGCAAGCTTGACATGTCCTTGTCTGAATCATAGAGCATATCCAAAAACATTTCACTTGCTTTGTTGAGATCTTTTACTAATTATATTGTTTTATTTTCTCTCCTGTTTTGGTTTTTACCACTGATATTGTATTTAGAAGGTTTCAGGTGGGTGAAAACTGCTATTCCATGCGTAAGGTGCCTCGCTGAAGGGAGCTCGAGGCCTGGATCTAGGCAGACATGCACCTCCTCCTCTTCCAGCAAGGAACGCACCGAAAAGTCACATGAGAAATATGGTAACGGGTTTGTAACTGCCACAACAAAAACCATTTGCTCCATGCCTGAATCCTTCTGTCTTGTGGCTTCAGAAACCGCTTAAAATATTTTTAGTAACATTTAAAAGACGAGACTATATACCATTAGCCACAATTCTTTAAAGGAAACTGAGTAAATATGTTTTAAAAGAAAAAAAAAACCGGAGCTAGTTTAGTTGTAAGCTTCTAACTCTTCCAAATGTTCATTATTTTTTTTCCTTTTTTTTCTTCTTTGTTTGGACTGAAGCGTTCTGCTCCTCATCATGCGCTGTGAGCCTGCAGTAGCGCAAAGGCTGCGCTACGATTTGCGCTGTGCGTGGGGATTAAATTGTGTGAACAGTCAACTTGATGGTTAACTCTTGTTTAAGGCCTCTGGGTTAAGCATTTCATTTGTGGGGAGCTCATTCATGGTTTAGTTTAAATGGCTTTAGTTCTGTCCCATGTTAATGCTTCAGGTTGGCTGTTGACATTTGCCAGCGACTCGCCGAAGCGCAGCAACTGCGTAGTTTTGCTGACTAGCATTGGGCCGCCTGCGAATCTTCGCGCCTGCGAATCTTCGCGCCTGCATTACAGGGACCCTAACCTGTATGCAATCTTATCATTTTTGGTTTTCGTGATGGCACCAATACCTATTTTCCAATGGATAAAACAACATAGAAGAAAAAGAGCTGCAAAGACATTAAAGTGCTGTTTATGGGATACCCCCATAGTAGTAGACCTTCTTCATTCTTTATTAAGGCATAATTAACAAATGAAATTGATACTGTATGGAACTTCTGTTTACCATTTGGAGAATGGTGGTTTGTGATCAGGAGATTTTATTCTTTTTAAACTCTAGACAATTAAAATATTACAATCCAGTGCACATCAAATCAGCTTAACTAAAAAATGGAGGCTTGCATTTAGGTAAGGGTTTGCGCTGGCGTAGGATTCATAGCTTGCGCAGTATTTGAAGCGCTAGCGAGCCTATGCTGCAGGGTCACTTTTTCCTGTTTTGAGAATGAATTCTGACATTTCTCTCTTTTTTTTTTTTGGAACCCCTCTCCTTCCTTTCCTGTCCCACCTTCCTTTGCTTTGATCCTTTAAAGGCTTGTTACCTCAAGGCAATTGAAACACAACCAAACTTTGCAGTTGCTTGGAGTAATCTTGGATGTGTATTTAATGCACAAGGAGAGATCTGGCTTGCAATTCACCACTTTGAAAAGGTATTTCTGTACTCATTCTTTGCCAAGTTATTTACTAGCTTTTCCTTGTCTGGTAATGCTTTTGTTAGGGGGAGAGACCCCCTTTACTATTACTAATCTTGCAGCAAAGGAACTGGGAATGCATATATTTACCTAATGTATAACTAAAGGGTGCAATTTCCAGACAAGCCATAATAGTGTAGTTGCTTATGTACAGGGCCATAGAGTTGAGTCCTAAAGTTTAGATATGCCTGTAGTAAAAATCTTCAAACAACATATTTTTCCAGCTTTACTGTTACCTTACATTGCCTGTGTTAAGTCAAATAATGTACCTAGAATTTGCTATGTAAGGTAATTTAAAAGTAATTGCTTTGCTACTAGGTTTTTTCAGCTTTTATTTACCATAATGGAATTTTAGGACTATTATTATTCATCCAAAAGTGTGTAACATGTAACATTTTATAAGTTTGTAATAGATGTATCCTACTTTTTGTTGCATTCCTTACTAAATTTTTTTTTTTATTGTACTTTATTGAAATTTGTTTTAGGCTGTAACTCTTGATCCCAATTTCCTGGATGCTTATATTAATTTGGGAAATGTGCTGAAAGAGGCTCGTATATTTGACCGGTAAGAAGACTTGTGAAGTTAAACTTGCTTGTTGCTGTAGAATCTGATTACAGGCTAATTTTTTAATTTTTAAGACATCCGTTCTACATTGATTGAATGGTTTATTTGTCCCCCCACAGAGCAGTAGCAGCATACCTGCGAGCCCTAAGCTTAAGTCCAAATCATGCTGTGGTCCATGGAAATTTGGCTTGTGTGTATTATGAGCAGGGACTTATTGATCTTGCAATTGACACCTACCGTCGGGCCATTGAGCTGCAGCCACATTTCCCTGATGCCTATTGTAATCTTGCCAATGCTCTCAAAGAAAAAGGCAGTGTAAGTACATTTTTTTTTAATGTGTTTCTTCTGTGTGTTCAAGTTGAAGCTACAACACTGATTTTTATTTTGTTTTTTCTTAAGGTGGTCGATGCAGAGGAATGCTACAATACAGCTCTTCGACTCTGTCCTACACATGCAGATTCTCTCAATAACTTAGCAAATATAAAGAGAGAACAAGGAAACATAGAGGAGGCAGTGCGGCTGTATAGAAAAGCTCTTGAGGTAAATATACTATTGATTGTTGCACTAGGAACATTTTAACCATGATGGATTTGTCCCTAAATTATTTTTCTGTCTGCAGGTTTTCCCTGAATTTGCAGCTGCTCACTCAAATCTAGCTAGTGTATTGCAACAACAAGGAAAACTTCAGGAGGCTCTGATGCATTATAAGGAAGCTATTAGGTACATTTAAAATAGGTACATGTTTTCATTTCCTATTACATATTGGTTAGTGGTGCGATTTACATTTTTGTTTCTGTTTTCTAGAATAAGTCCAACCTTTGCTGATGCTTATTCTAATATGGGAAACACTTTAAAGGAGATGCAAGATGTCCAGGGTGCATTGCAGTGTTATACTAGGGCAATTCAGATAAATCCAGCTTTTGCTGACGCTCACAGTAATCTGGCCTCCATTCACAAAGTAATTTACTTTCTAATGTGGATTAGCCTTTGGGGGGATTTGACAAAAATTAAAAAAACAGAAACGATAATTTATTTTTAACAATTTCAGGATTCTGGAAATATTCCAGAGGCAATTGCATCATACAGGACAGCACTGAAACTGAAGCCGGATTTTCCTGATGCCTACTGCAACCTTGCTCACTGCCTTCAGGTAAGAGTGTGTATTAATGGTATTCTGGATTATGATGTTTTGTAAGAGCTCAGTAATTGAAGTGAAGGAAAGGTGTAGGCATAAACTTGCCAAATAGTTTATTTTTTAACGTTGGATGTGCAGTTAGCATGTCCTTCATACCCTTTTTAAACTGGGTTTTAGCAAGTGAATAAGAGATGGGTTTTCTCTTCCTCTCAAGTGCAAAATTTATATTGAAATTTATAATTAAAAGGTTTGACTTCTTGGGTCTCTTTGTTTTTTATTGTGGCACGTTGACCAAATTTCTGACCTATTTTTTTTTTTGCTGTTTCTGTGCAAAAAAAAAAAAAAAAAGTAAAGTAACTTCTGCTACTGGGCTTCATTCCTTGCCAGACAATCAACTTTTTCCCATTTTTTTTCTTTACTATCTTGGATACTGTTTCCATCTTTTACAAGAATGTGGGTGACTATGGTTTTTGTTTCCATGACCTAATTTTTCCAGAAGAAATCCCACCCCATTTGTTGGTGATGATGGTTTGTCTCCCACATTTTTTTGCAGTGGGACAACACCACAAAAGACTGCAGTGCCCTTGAACGTACTTATAATCAGCAACATTACCTTGAAAGTCCTGCATTAATACTGTTTGCCTTTTATTTGTTAAAGGAACAGTAACACTAAAAAATAAAAATGTTTTAAAATAATTAAAATATAATGTACTGTTGCCCTGCACTGGTAAAAGTTGTGTGTTTGCTTCAGAAAGACTACTGTAGTTAATAGAAATAGCTGCTGTGTAGCCATGGGGGCAGCCATTTAAATTGAAAAAAGGAGAAAAGGCACAGGTTACATAAGAAGATAACAGATAACTGTGTAGAATACAATGGGAATCTGCTACTTATCTGTTATCTGCTTAGTAACCTGTGCCTTTTCTCCTTTTTTCAATTTAAATGGCTGCCCCCATGGCTACACAACAGGGTATTTATATAAACTGTAGTAGTGTTTATGAAGCAAACACACAACTTTTACCAGTGCAGGGCAATAGTACATAGTATATTAATTATTTTTATACACTTTAATTTTTTGGTGTTACTGTTCCTTTAACTTCTTCACTGGTATTTTAGAGCTACAACAGTATATCACAAGCCTGTCTAACTGTTGCATGCAATTGCTGCTTTTCTCTTCTAGTTATAAATATGGACTCTTGTTTCTATAGATTGTTTGCGACTGGACAGATTATGATGAGCGTATGAAAAAGCTGGTCAGTATTGTTGCCGACCAGCTAGAAAAGAACAGGCTTCCTTCTGTCCATCCCCACCACAGCATGCTCTACCCACTGTCTCATGGTTTTAGGAAAGCAATTGCTGAAAGGCATGGGAACCTGTGTTTAGATAAGGTAAGATTGCATTTTAAGATGTGAAAGATATTTTATCATTGTGCATATTTATGGAGTTCCATTATCATGAATTGGGTTCTTTTGAGCGGTTTCAGAATAGCACAAATTACTTGTTACAATTTGTACTATTTATATTGCAGATAAATGTCCTTCACAAACCACCATATGAACACCCAAAGGATTTAAAGGCTAGTGATGGGAGACTACGGGTGGGATATGTGAGCTCAGATTTTGGAAATCATCCAACTTCTCACCTCATGCAGTCAATACCTGGCATGCATAATCCAGATAAATTTGAGGTAAGGTGTTTTTTTTTTTTTGTTTTTTTTTTATGGTTCTACCTGTCATTGTATGGAGATGGGAGTATGGCTCAGTGCAGTTTAATGCTTTTAAATAAATTTCTGCTTTATATAGCACAGATCTACCTCTAGGTCCTTTTTTATGTAGTTTTTTTCCAGCCCAACATTTAAAGGTTAGATGGGCCTTACTACTTAAATTCCTGCTCTGGGACACTTAGTTGGTGCTGTGATGTACCCCAGCACAGACTTTTTAAATCTAAAAACTTGTTTAGGATAAATTTCTGTATACCTTGTACATAAAATAATATCTTAAGATGTGCTGAATTTGTTTCAGAAGCAGAGCTAGAAGCTGTTTTATTGAATAGAGTAACGTTTCTGCTTTAAGCTATGCACATATGAATCAATGCACACTAAGGTGGATGTACTAACATAAATAGGCTTACATTGGGTGTTTTACAAATAGATTTGCTTCTGACAGTTTTATATTTTTAATTTTTTGTTTTCTGGGTTTCTTAGTTTTCTCAGTTTTTGAATGTGTGTCATTATAGAGGTTGGTGATGCAGATGTTATGGTTGTGCTCATAATAAGTAATGGTGCTATCACCACAGTATTAAAAAAAAAAAATGCCAAAAAGTCAGGACTACTTGTATTCTTAATTACCTGAATATGAACATGCCCTTATTGACATCTCATAGGATCTGAATTTCATAGTATCTGTGGATAAACAAAATATAACCCTTAAAAACTGTAGATCCTTGAAGTATAGTATGATACGCCCATTAAACTTACTAAAATAGTGCTGCAATATCACCTTTTTAAGTTTTTTGTTTTTTTTATAGGTTTTTTGCTACGCACTCAGCCCTGATGATGGCACAAACTTTCGTGTAAAAGTGATGGCAGAAGCAAACCACTTTGTTGATCTGTCCCAGGTATTTTCCTTTTTTTATATCTGTAAAAAAGCAGTGGCAGAG
Organism: Xenopus tropicalis; assembly: GCF_000004195.4. Classification (NCBI taxonomy): domain Eukaryota; kingdom Metazoa; phylum Chordata; class Amphibia; order Anura; family Pipidae; genus Xenopus; species Xenopus tropicalis. The sequence goes on along the minus strand of NC_030684.2, from coordinate 44,072,859 downwards.
GGGGCTCAGCCTTGAGGTCAGTTAAGGTGAGAATTAAGAAAAATGGTGATTAGTCTCTTAAATCCACCTTCAAGCCTAATTTTAAGGTTGAATAGGCATACATTTGCTGATACTCTTGAAACAGTGACTGATACACCAATACTTCCTATATATACTCATTTCATGAACTAATAGGGGTCCTGACCAAAAGTTGGTCCTTCAAGGAGGAGCCCTAGCCAAAGGTGTTGGACCTTCAAGTTGGGCTTTTCAGTTTTCATTTCTGTAACTTGATTTGTGACAGTTGACCATCAACGTTTGGCCAAATTGCACACTGATCCAGCAGTTTTGTGATAACTGTACATTTATGCTTATAAAACATGAAGCTATATGCCAGAAATTTTAATTTTGTGGTTACCATTTTCTGGAATTCCTGATCTATTTCTCTTGTTGCTTTTCTCTAGATTCCCTGTAATGGCAAAGCAGCCGATCGTATTCACCAGGATGGAGTCCACATACTGATTAATATGAATGGTTACACTAAAGGAGCACGCAATGAATTATTTGCCCTTAAAGCAGCTCCAATTCAGGTATTTGGTATTCTGTTTCAGCATTTCCTCAACAAACTGATAGAACACGAAGAGAAGCCAGATTCACTAAAGGTCCATATTTCCTCATATTTAAGATTTTTTTTATAAAAAAAAAATTGGAGTATATCGACCAATACACTAAGAAATGCAGGCGCTTTTTTTTTTTATTATTGGCTTATCTTTTCCTTTAATATGCATGATTTGAAATTTTTTTTCATTATAAAGCCATGCCTCCCCTGGCGTTTATATTTTGATGTTTATATTACCAATAAATAATTGTTTATGCTTTTGGTAATGAACACCAAAAATTTACTGCTTTTTAGTGAAAGATTTGGTCCCTTAGCATCTTCATGGCCCTTCTTACAGATGTGGAGTTGGTGTTTGTGCGCGTGTGTGTGTGTGTGTGTGTGTGTGTGTGCCTATTTGAAAACTAATGCTAGAAATTAGGATGGCACCAGCCAGAGTACATTATCTAAAGGTTTAGTGTTGTATTAAAGTAAATGGAAATGTATGAATATGGGAAGACCTGTAAATGTGGGACAAAATAATGCTACAACATGCTGTGACCAGCCTTTGAGAGTTTTTACCCCCATTGGTGTGTCCCCTAATTCTAACAAGTTGTTGACCAATTTAGTGTTCTTTAGCTAAATGCTGTTGTATCTGCATCTCCATGCACGACCTATTCTTACTGACTAAAATCCTGCACTTAGAGCAAAGACACATGGGGCAATTAGTTACCGTGAATTTCCAAAAAGTTGCGCCCACTAATCCACGGGCAAAATTGTGCACACAGATTGTCGGTGCGACACTTACCGTCTATAAGTCGTGCCAACTATTTGCTCCCGTGTGTCTTCGCCCTTAAAGGAGAAGGAAAGGCTAAGTCACTTGGGGGTGCCAAAATATTAGGCACCCCCCAAGTGATTTAAATCTCTTACCTTTTACCCCGGGCTGGTGCCCCTGTTAAGAGAAAACTGCACCAGCCCGGGGTACCTTGAGCGAGCTCTTCCTCTTTTTTCTGCCGGCGAAATCCCTGGGCCGGCGCATGCGCAGTAGAGTGAAAAGCTGACTTTCTTGTTTAAAGGAGAAGGAAAGGCTAAGTCACTTGGGGGTGCCAAAATGTTAGGCACCCCCAAGTGACTTAAATCGCTTACCTTGTACCCCGGGCTGGTGCCCCTGTTAGGAGAGAACAGCACCAGCCCGGGGTAGCTGCAGCACTTCCTCCTTCCGTCTTAAGTCGCGCGCGCATGTGCAGTACAGTGAAAAGCTGAACTTTTAACAGAGAAGTCGGCTTTTCACTCTACTGCGCATGCGCCTATTATTTAGTCGTTCCAAAACGAAGGAAGAAGTGCTCCGCTACAGGTTCCCCTGGGCTGGTGCTGTTTTCTCCTAACAGGGGCACCAGCCCGGAGTACGAAGTAAGCGATTTAAGTCACTTGGGGGTGCCTAACATTTTGGCACCCCCAAATGACTTAGCCTTTCCTTGTCCTTTTAAGTTGGGCTTTTCGCGCAAGTGCGCGAAACAGGAAGAAGGAAGCGCTTGCTGCTACCCCGGGCTGGTGCGTTTCTCTCCTAACAGGGGCACCAGCCCGGGGTAAAAGGTAAGTGATTTAAGTTACTTGGTAGTGCCTAACATTTTGGCACCCCCAAGTGACTTAGCCTTTCCTTCTCCTTTAAGGTTATGCCACCTGTGAAAAAACTCCCCCTAAAGAGACAGAAAATTTTACTTTTTGTGCTCAAAATATATCGCTTTTATACACAATAAGGAAGATCTTTATAAAGGATAAGTTTGCTATCATTGTTTAAAAGTGAGGCACTATTATAACATCCTACTTACTCATGTTTTATAGGCAATGTGGCTGGGGTATCCTGGAACAAGTGGTGCATCATTCATGGATTACATAATAAGTGACATAGAAACATCCCCTGTTGATGTTGCTGAACAGTACTCTGAGAAACTTGCTTACATGCCCAATACATTTTTCATAGGAGATCATGCCAACATGTTCCCTCACTTAAAGGTATGTTTGGTGGTACTACGCTATTTGCCTGATGTGATAGTTTCTTTGTGTTAACAATCAGGAATATCCAAGAAAAATAAATTACTAGAGTTCAAATCGCTGATTCTTGTAAGAAAGTAAGTGGGGTCGGATGGTAACTACTGAGTGATATAGGCCTAGGAGGAGCTGAAATATTCATTTGTAATATCCACCCAGCCCAAAGGGGAATGAGTATCCAAAGGAACCTTCGGGGTTTTTGGGTTTTCTTGGCTTCTGGGAGACATTATTCTGTGTAACTTAGTTTGCTGGGAAAATCATTTTTTTAAATGAATAAATATGTTTCTCTGTCGTCACAGGGAACACTTGGGGTTAAGCTCCACCCTAAGTGTTCCTGTGGCCCCCTTTTGGCTACAGAGAAAGGGATTTAACGGCGAGAAGCAAAAATCCTATTTGCTGGTTTCTTAAATCCGCTTTCTTATGTACTGGACCTCGTGGTGTTAGAAATTTAATCATAAAATGCCACTCAAAAAAACGTTTTTCTCACACAATAGCTTGGGGGACACAGGGACAGTGGGTATAGCTCCACCTGCAGGAGGCAGGACACTAGGTAGGAATTAATAAAAAAAAGGAATGCTCCTCCCCTTCAGCTATACCCCACAGCGCAGCCCAGAGAGGCTCAGTTTTTTCTCCTAGTGTTAGGAGGTAGGACCAGGCTCAGAGCCTGCACCTAGGTCTCAGCCCTATTTAGGGCAGAAGATCCAGGACTAGCCTGGGCACTGGGGGTTGATCCAAGGCTTCACTGTGAGGTCTTTTCAAGATCCCCCCCCCCCAACGATGGATCCCCTTGGGGCCAATAAGCCGCTTCGGCGCGGGCCACCTGGCAACATTCCTGCCCTCCTTACAGGGTCAGACGGCCAGCCAAGGGAGCGCTCAGCCCCGCTCAGGGCTGCACGGGTGAGTCAGCGCCCCCCCCCCCCTCCCTACCAGTGGGTCCCGCGCTGTATCCCTCTTGCCGGCCGATCGGGTTCTCTCCTAACCCGAAGCGCCGGGGGCCCCATTCCGGCATTTTGAAAATGGGCGCGCTCAGTGCTGCGCTCCTATTGGCGCTCTTCTCCTGCTCTCTGTTCGCGCCCTCCGTCACTTCCGCCCGCCCACCAGCGCTCCTCTCTTCGCGCCATTTCTTCTCCGGCGCAGCTCCTAAGGGGAACGCTCCTTAAAGACACAGGCTTCCCTTGCGGCTTCTCCTCCTTGGCACAGCAGGTATCGCTCTACCTGTAGGTAGGTGGATTCTCCTCCCTCCTGTCTCCTACAGCGCACTCTCCTGTTTTTTCTGGGGCTCTTTTGGGGCAAACATGGCGGAGGGCAGCAAACAGCAGCTATTCCCCCGGGGCTCAGCCTCTTTGGCTAGTGTTAAATTCCTAGCCTGTGCCAAATGCAAAAAGCGCTTGCCCACTGGGCACAAGGAACCCATTTGTGAGGTATGCAGGCCCTCTGACACAGCCTTAGCAGCTCCTCAGACCAATGCCCTGGATTCTGCCGAGCCCTCAGATTCTAGTGCCCCTCAGCCACTAGACCAGGCTCTACCAGGCCCCTCTGCCACTAACCAGATTGCCCCTGACTGGGCCCTTCAACTTTCTAGCGGTATTCCCAGACTGGCGGATTCCCTTAACAAGCTGTTGGCAAAGCTAGACGCACCTAAAACCACTTCACACAAGCGTCATGCACCTCCTTCATCTGATGAGGAGAGCGACACTCCATTCACGGCAGATTCTCCCGCTCAACCAGATGCATCCTTAAGTGAGGGTGAGCTTTCTGGAGATTCAGATATGTTAGGCGAGGACCTACCCAAATCATCTTCTGAGGAAATTGAGGCACTTATTTCCTCAGTTTTAGAAACCCTCAACCTAGGGGATTCCTCCAACCTCGCCGATGCCTCTAAGCTTCTTTTCAAGAGGCACAAGAAACAGTCTGTTTGCTTTCCTTCTCATGCACAATTAGATAATATTGTGCAATCTGAATGGGATAACCCCGAAAGGCGATCTCAGTCCAACAAGCGTTTCCAACGTCTTTATCCCTTTCCACAGGAAACCATGGACACCTGGTCTTCTCCGCCAGTCGTAGATGCTCCGGTGTCGCGCCTTTCCAAAAATACGGCCCTTCCAGTCCCTGATGCGTCCTCCTTCAAGGACGCAATGGACAAGAAATTGGAGGGGTTCTTGCGTTCGGCCTTTTCAGCCTCTGGGACAGCCCTGCGCCCCACCTTCGCTGCCGCTTGGGTTAGCAGGGCAATTCAGTCCTGGTCCCAAACTCTTTTGGACAGCATCCTCTCGGGAGTACCTAGACAGGAACTGGTCCCCATGGTGTCCCAGATCAAGGAGGCTAACTCCTTCATTTGCGAAGCAACCCTTGATGCCGCCCAATTAACCTGTAGGTCCTCGGCCCTCACGGTAGCCGCTCGCAGATCACTTTGGCTTAAACTTTGGTCAGCGGACCTTTCTTCCAAGAAATCCCTGACTTCCCTTCCCTTTAAGGGCAAATTACTGTTCGGTCCAGATTTGGATAAAATCATAAGCCAGGCCACAGGTGGGAAGAGCACCCTCCTCCCACAAAACAGGCCCCGGCCTTCCTTTCGCAGGGGAAGATTTTTTCGTGGCTCCGGATACAGATCCTCCAAACCATCCGACTCCTCACAATCCTCAGCCTCCCGCGGCAGATTCAACAACAAGCCCCGCTCCGCCTGGCAACCCCGGAAACCCACCCACAAACAGACGGACAAGTCCACCTCTGCCTGACTATCCGTCCGTCCCTTTGCTGCAAGCCCCAGTAGGAGGAAGACTGCAGCTGTTCAGGGCGCATTGGCAGACTCACGCCCAAGACTCTTGGGTCTGCGAGGTCGTAACACGAGGCTACCACCTCGAGTTCACAGCACCCCCCCCTCACCGCTTTTTCATGTCCCGAACTCCCGGGGACCCACGCCTGCTCCAGGCATTTCAGACAGCTATCCAGGACCTACAGGCTGCCGCAGTAATATCCCCGGTACCTCAGACCGAGAGATTTCAGGGATATTATTCCAATCTGTTCCTTGTTCCCAAGAAGGACGGTTCCTTCCGACCGATCCTCGATCTCAAGGGTATAAACAAATTTATCCGTTACACCAAATTCAAGATGGAATCCCTGCGATCGGTTATTGCGGCCATGGGACCGCAGGAGTTCCTCACCGCGCTGGACGTCAAGGATGCCTATCTTCACGTCCCCATTTCCCCTCGCCATCAGAGGTTCTTACGTTTTGCCTACCGCAACCTCCACTTCCAATTTACGGCTCTGCCATTCGGCCTCTCTTCCGCCCCCCGCGTCTTCACCAAGATCATGGCGGTCACTGCAGCAGTGATCAGGTCCAAGGGGGACTCAATCACCCCCTACTTGGACGACCTGCTCATAAAGGCCCCTTCCTTCCAGACAGCGGAGGAGCACCTCCGACTATCCATGGGCATCCTACAGGACTTCGGCTGGAAGATAAACCTTGCCAAATCCTCACTTCGTCCAAGCCAGGTGATGACGTTCCTTGGTCTGACCTTCGACACCAGGGCTCAGAGACTCTTCCTTCCTCCAGAGAAGGTACTTCGCATTCAGGCCCTAGTCCGGCTGCTTCTCTCATTACCTCGACCATCTCTTCGGTTCTGCATGAAGGTTCTCGGATCGATGGTGTCCTCCATCGAGGCCGTGCCGTTCGCTCAATTTCACCTCCGGCCCCTACAATGGAACATTCTCTCAGTGTGGCACAGGAACAGGAGTCTCTCCCAACAGACTCTGCTCTCCACAAAGACCAAGGTGTCCCTGCGGTGGTGGCTCAACACCACCAATCTTACACGCGGCCGCTCCCTCGCCGATCCCACCTGGCGCATCCTTACTACCGATGCCAGCCTATCCGGCTGGGGAGCAGTCCTGGAGGGACGGATAGCCCAGGGCTCCTGGTCCCATTCGGAATCGCTGCTCCCCATCAATATTCTCGAGCTTCGGGCCATCCGCCTCGCTCTGGTCCACTGGCAGACTCTCCTCGAGGGCCAGCCGATCCGCATTCAAACGGACAACGCCACCGCAGTGGCCTATATCAACCACCAGGGCGGGACAAGGAGCCATCAAGCCTTCACGGAGACCAGCCACATCCTCAGATGGGCAGAACTTCACCACTCCCTCCTCTCGGCCGTCTACATCCCCGGCGTGGACAACTGGGAGGCCGACTACCTCAGCCGGCAGACGATGGACCCGGGGGAGTGGTCCCTCAAGACCAGCGTATTTCAGACACTCACACAGAGGTGGGGCACACCAGAGGTGGACCTGATGGCATCTCGAATCAACCACAAGCTACCTCGATACCTAGCACGCTCGAGGGATCCTCGGGCAGAGGCATCGGATGCCATGACAACACCATGGTCCTTCAGCCTGGCTTACATTTTTCCCCCGTTGCCCATGCTTCCGCGTGTCATCAAAAAGATCAAACAGGAAGGAGTGAGGACCATCCTCGTCGCCCCCTACTGGCCGCGCCGGACCTGGTTCTCAGACCTCCTGTCTCTGTCTCAAGAAGAACCGTGGCATCTACCGCAGGATCCGGACCTTCTTTCCCAGGGTCCCTTCCTCCACCCAAACCCAAGGTCTCTGCATTTGACGGCGTGGCTACTGAATCCCTGATCCTTCGGAGAAAAGGGTTCTCAGAACCCGTTATCAAAACTCTTCTAGCAGCGCGGAAGCCTGTATCCGCTCAAGCCTACCACAGGGTCTGGAGAATCTACCGGGACTGGTGCTCCCAGGAAAACGTCTCCTACCAGACTATCTCTATTCCAGCCATTCTGAGTTTCCTTCAGGCCGGCCTCGACAAGGGCCTAGCCCTGGGTTCCCTCAAGGCACAAATATCGGCACTCTCGGTTCTCTTTCAGGAGCGCCTCGCCCTCCTACCGGACATCAGGACCTTCATGCAGGGCGTCACACACATCAGACCCCCCTTTCGGTATCCATGTGCCCCCTGGGACCTTAACCTAGTCCTAAGGGCACTACAAGAGCCCCCCTTCGAGCCCCTCGCCACCATTCCTCTTATCTGGCTCACCCGCAAGGTGGTCTTCCTTCTGGCCATCTCATCAGCCCGACGCGTGTCCGAGCTGAACGCGCTCTCCTGCAAGTCCCCCTTTCTCATCTTCCACCTGGACAAGGCGGTACTGCGTACTATACCGTCCTTTCTTCCCAAGGTGGTGACCAAGTTTCACATCAACCAGGAACTCACCATTCCTTCCTTCTGCCCCAATCCCAAATCGCCGAAGGAAGTCGCTCTCCACTCATTGGACGCAGTACGTGCTCTCAAATTTTACGTTCACCGCACGGTGGAAATCCGCAAGTCTGATGCCCTCCTGGTCAGTCCCACGGGCACCCGTCTCGGGCAACCTGTCTCTAAGTCCACCATCTCCCGGTGGCTCAGAGAGACCATTCGGAGAGCATACATTTCCAAGGGAAAACAGGCCCCTCAATCGATCAGGGCCCATTCCACCAGATCTGTCAGTACCTCTTGGGCGTTCAGAAACCAGGCCTCAGCTGAGCAGCTGTGCAAGGCTGCCACGTGGACCTCCATCCATTCCTTCGTTAAGTTCTACAAATTTGACGCATTTGCTGCATCTGACGCACGCTTTGGACGCAAGGTGCTGCAAGCAGCGGCAGTCTAACTCCGACTCCGCTTCCTGCCCACCGCTCATTATGCTCAGGGGACTGCTTTGGTATGTCCCCACTGTCCCTGTGTCCCCCAAGCTATTGTGTGAGAAAAGGAGATTTTGTGATACTCACCGTTAAATCTCTTTCTCCTCAATGGCTTGGGGGACACAGGGCTCCCCTCCCCGGAAGCGGAATCCTCTTTGCGCCATCTGCCATGTTTTTATGTTACATTGTTATAACGGTTTGTTTATGGTTACTTTGGTTACCTCTTTGTTAGACAAAACTGAGCCTCTCTGGGCTGCGCTGTGGGGTATAGCTGAAGGGGAGGAGCATTCCTTTTTTTTATTAATTCCTACCTAGTGTCCTGCCTCCTGCAGGTGGAGCTATACCCACTGTCCCTGTGTCCCCCAAGCCATTGAGGAGAAAGAGATTTAACGGTGAGTATCACAAAATCTCCTTTTTTATTTTTTTAGTAGTTGTTTGTAAAGTATGGAAGGCATTTCTAAGAATACGACTACTACTAAAAAAATAAAACGTTTTTTAATTTTTTTAGTAGTAGTCGTATTCTTAGAAATGCCTTCCATACTTTACAAACAGTCTTTAATCAACTAAACTAAATCTTGTTTCCCCAGAAAAAAGCTGTCATAGACTTTAAATCCAATGGCCATATTTATGACAATAGAATCGTACTCAATGGAATTGATCTGAAAGCTTTCCTGGAATCTTTACCTGATGTGAAAATTGTAAAGGTGAGAGTTAACTTTAGATTTTTATCAAGCACCATTCTTTGCTTTTATGGAAAAACTATTTTAATTGCATTTAATGTACTTTACCATGTTGAGGAAGTCCAAATGTAAATCCTGATGTGTGAAATGTTCTGTAAGGTCTGTATTGCCTTCTATTGATTATGTCCTTACCTTGCCTTTTAAGTGAATATAGCCATATTATGATAGCGGGGGAGGTAGTGGTCAGGTATGGCATAAAAACAGTAGTTGTGGGTACCAAGAGATTGTATAAACTAGAATGTTTATAATATGACCCTAATTCAAAAGTTTGACATTTAGCTGCCCATAGTATAGGATATTGCTATTTTTGAGGTATAGTTGTTTTCTTTGCCTCCTTGCTTTCTTAAAAAAAAATTTTTTTCCCCCCTTCCAAAAGATGAAAGGCCCAGACAGCGGAGATAATGTTGACAATAACTCTGCACTAAACATGCCAGTGATTCCTATGAGCAGCATAGCAGAAGCTGTGATTGAAATGATAAATCGGGGGCAAATTCAGATAACAATAAATGGATTCAACATCAGCAATGGTCTTGCAACAACCCAGGTAAATTTAACAAAGTGATGTGGAATGTAATATAAATGATGGCTAAATATATAGTATAAGTATAATGTTCTTACCTATAAGTGTGGATCTGCTTCAAAAAGAAGCAAGCCTGGAATTTGAGTCATTGTATAGCTTATTCTGATTATGAACACCACTCCGTGTGTTTACAACTTGGACTATTGGTGTTCATTTAATTGTTAAAGTGTTCCCAGTGAAGGCTGAGGCTGACTGCTGTCAGAGTGGGGTTCTGATTTGTTGAACCGGAAGTTACTTTACTTATTATTTTCTAATTAAAACAATAGGCAAAAAATGTTGAAAAAGATGGCATAACAAAGTGATTTGAATATTTTAGATAAATAACAAAGCGGCGACAGGTGAAGAAGTGCCTCGTACCATCATTGTCACCACACGCTCACAGTATGGACTCCCTGAGGATGCGGTTGTGTACTGCAACTTTAACCAGCTTTACAAGATTGACCCTTCCACATTACAGATGTGGGCAAATGTAAGTATATTGTGTTATACAACTGCCATCAATTAAGGTTCTGTTTTATACCTTTTGGTTAGTGAAAGGCACAGCTAGGGGAAAATAACAGCATTTTTGGCCAAACCCTTGTGTGTAGGTTGTCTAGTGTATGTATCGGGTAAATGTAGCCTCAAAGAGCAATTGTTTTTTGACCACAAGGGTCAGCAACACCCACACCCTGTGGATTTACTTAATGCCAAATATATGTACTATGTTGGATCACATTTTGATCAAACTTGCTATACAGGAAGAGCAGATTCTATCTAGATGTGTTGCTGATAGCTTGCCATACCTTACAGTGATACATCATTATCATGTTTTCTCAGTAAATGGTGACAGGGATGTCATGTGACACTTTATCTAAACACAGTCAACTATTTCTTATCCTTATGCACTGCTTAACATCTTCCATTTGAAACTTTTTGTTTGTCCTAGATTTTAAAGCGTGTCCCAAACAGTGTTCTGTGGCTATTAAGATTCCCAGCAGTTGGGGAGCCAAATATCCAGCAGTACGCACAGAATATGGGCCTTCCCCAGTCCCGGATCATTTTCTCTCCAGTTGCTCCTAAGGAAGAACATGTGCGCAGAGGACAGTTGGCTGATGTTTGCTTAGATACACCTCTCTGCAATGGGCACACCACTGGCATGGATGTGCTCTGGGCAGGAACACCCATGGTCACCATGCCAGGTAAAGAGTCTGCAGAAAGTTTCTTTATGCAACAAAAATTAGTATTGTTTTAGGTAATTTAAGTTTTGGTGTGACAGATATTTAATTGTAGCTGTTAGTTATATGTCTCAAGAAGTCTATGAAGATTTTCATTCATCCAGGTCATGGTATATCTAGTATAAATAAATTTGAAGCAACTGGACTTGTTTGGTAATCATTGAAGACGTTTCACTACTCATCCGAGCAGCTTCTTCAGTTCAAGAAGTAAACATGCAGTTGGTGTTAAGCCAGTTAAATTGTATCTGCTGCAACCAGCATTCATACGCATACTGCAGTTCTGTGGTACCCAACTTCATATATACATGCTTATTGACCATTTTAATTATGAAACTTGTATGGTTTTTATATTTCAGTTTTAGCCTTATACATGACTGTGTTTCTAAGTTCCTCCTGGTTCTTGTTAGATTACAATTGCCTGTATACTGTATACTCCCTGCATAATAGGATTCTGCCCGTGTGGAAGCCAGCAAAGGATTTGGCTGTTTATATTATTTCATGTTAAACTAACTCAGTTTATTGCGCGAGAGGTGACCTGTTGCTTTATAATAATAAATTAGTAATGAAAAGATTAGACAGAATGTATTTTCCTCTGAAAGGGCATCTATTGCCTAAAATATTTTCTTTTCCCACCAGTGGTGCAGGTTAACAGAGCATGTGCTCCAGAAACAAAAGGATTTTTGAATGGGTGCTCTGACTCCTACACCGGAAGGAAGCTTGCGGTGGGGGTGACCAAGTTGGGGCACATACATGCACCCCAGTTTACTTGTTATGCCCCCCCTCCCCATCACATGCATAATAAATGAGCTGGGGCATTTACTTTATTTTAAACATGCACGTTCCCCCAGCATGCACCTGGGTCTGCACCCAGAGCTGGGCCCAAAGCTCTCTGTATGTGAGATTAAATAGAAAAATACTATATCCCTCATCTGTAGTAAGGGCTGTGCTTTAAATCTAGGTATAATAACCAGGGCTGTGGAGTCGGAGGCAATTTTGGGTACCTGGAGTCGGAGTCGGCAAAAAATGAACCGACTCTGACTCCCACTAAATTTAAATGGGAATAAAAAAAAAAATAAAGCAAGTTTAAATGTCCCAATTCACAAACAGTCATAATTAATGACTTCTCTGCTATAAGAATAAAGCCCACGTGAGTGACCATAAAGCTTTTCATTGACTGTATGAATGTATAAATACATTAGCATATTAAAAACAGAGGAGTCGGAAGTATCAAACTGAGGAGTCGGAGAATTTATCTACCGACTCCACAGCCCTGATAATAACTGTCAGCCCCACTTGGAAACCGTTACTGGGGAAAAAAATGTGTGTTTTGTTTTTTTTTTTTGTTTTGGTTTTTTTTTCCGAATATGTGATGTCAGTAACTTGAATTATACTCTGTATGGTAACATCTCTTGGTTTTCCTTGATTACATGTGTATGCAGATTTGATGGTATGGCTAACATTTACTGCATTTCCCTGTCTGTAGGCGATACACTTGCATCACGAGTGGCTGCTTCACAGCTTACATGTCTCGGCTGCCCCGAGCTAATCGCTAAAGGCAGGCAAGATTATGAGGACACTGCTGTGAAACTCGGAACTGATCTGGAATAGTAAGTTAAAAGTATTATGGTATAGGATTTATTCAAAATGTAACACTGCAAATCAAGGAAGGAGGAACATAATTCCTCCTGTCTGTTACACAAGTCTGAAAACAAAAGAAAAATCAGGCTAAAAGGTATGGGAAAGAAATACGCTCAGTGACAGCAGGGGAAACCATACCATTCATGGTTGTCTTTCATGGGCCCCCTGGTTACATGCCCAGAAATGGGCAGGTTAGTGCTTCCTGCTTTATGTATGTAAGGCTGGATTGCAGCATACACTTAACCAGCCATATTTCTGTTTTCAAAGTAGACAATTCTTTTTTCCTCATCACGTCCCTCGGCAGCAGAGGTAGAGGGTTAAAGGGGTTGTACACTTTTAAAGGACAAGGAAAGGCAAAGTCACTTGGGGGTTCCAGAATGTTAGGCACCCCCTAGTGACTTTAATCTCTTACCTTGTTAGGAGAAAACAGCACCAGCCCGGGGTACCTGTAGCAGAGCGCTTTCTCCTTCCGCCTTTGTTTTGGAAGGACTAAATGACAGGCGCATGCGCAGTAGAGAGAAAAGCCGACTTCTCTGTTAAAGTTCCACTATTCACTCTACTGCGCATGCGCGAGCAAGCAAAGCAGGAAGGAGGAAGCGCTCACTGCTACCCCGGGCTGGTGCTGTTCTCTCCGTACGAGGTCACCCCCAAGTGACTTAGCTTTTCCTTCTCCTTTAACTGTCAGTATGATGTTGAAAATGCTATTTTGAGACAATTTGCAGTTGGTTATTATTCTTTCTGGTTTTAAACTATTTGGCCATTCAGCAGCTGTCCAGTTTGTGCAAGCAGTCATTTTATTAATGAAATCTTATCTTTTGCAGCCTGAAAAAGATCCGCTCTAAGGTCTGGAAGCAAAGGATATCCAGCCCACTTTTCAATACCAAACAATACACAATAGATCTGGAGAGATTGTATTTACAAATGTGGGAGCATTATTCTGCTGGAAACAAAACTGATCATCTCATCAAGACTGTGGAAAGCACTGAATCTGCTTAACTCCCTGCTAGCTTTGAATCTATTGGCTAACCATGACGGGGGGCTACGACGCACACGCAAGCCGACTCGCTGTGCAACAGAATGGAATCATTGAAACACCCGCTGGTCTCTAGACTTTTAGTTTGCTTTTTTTTTGTTCTTTTGCTAAACCTCCATCAGATTTTGCAAGTTGCCATCCAAATATGACTTCATGGGCAGTTTTACTGGTTCATGTACATTTTTAGCCTTGTATTGCAGTATATTTGGAATTTGAGCTTTTAAACCTATAAATTTGTGTTTGTCTGCTGGCTCAAAAATCGCAGCTTGACTCTCCTAGCTAACTGTGCAGGTTTAAAGATAAAAAAAAAAACCCAAGCATCATTAATGGTGTTCTAGTCCTTTTTTATAGGTTTTATAAACCACTTGTAGCCTTTTAATGTCTGGCATCTGTTTACAAGCAAACTGGTCTGTGTGTTCTTTTGGTATAGATGAGATGTCTTTAACCCTCCCCCTTAAATTGTCTGCTTTATTTGAATTTCCTACTAGCTTATTAATCTGTGTGTTTAGTACAGTGCGCTACGGGCAGCGGCTTCCTCTGGGCCGCAGGTCTGTGTAAATACGGGAGGTTAGCGTGTGCAGTTTGTGTATGAAGAAATAAAGCAGGTTTTTCTGTGTATGTACCTTTAAATCTTGCACGGAGGCCACTTCCTGAAATGTTTCACTGGTGGAATGTTGGGAAATAATGAAACTCGGGCCTATTCATTTGTGCTGATCTCGTGTGGATGTGAAATGCATTTGTTTGTGTGAAAGAGAAAGCATGTGCTGCCATTCTGTAGGAAGGAAAATGCCTCGGCACAATGCCTATTTGGTTTAATAAAATATCAGTTGATCTTGTGGGTTTTTTGTTTTTTAAAAGAAATTGTTGGATATTGCTCTGTTTCAGATGTATGGATTTGAGTTTTCTTCCCTCAGTAAACTTTTCAAGTGGAAAATTCAATGTTTCTTGTGTTTATTTTTTTTGGTTTTTTTTTAATCGGTGATAAAAATGTCTATTGTGGCACAACTGTTGTCTTGGCATCACCTGCTCAGTATATAATTAGGACATAAAGACTTTCTGTATATAAAGCTTTAAGCATAACCGGTACTATTTGTCCATATATTGCAATATACTTCAAGCTGACCAGCTATGTCAAAGTATGTATCTTCTATCGTATCAAACATACATGTAACTGAAAACAACCAATACATTTCTTATAACACAAAAAGGCAAACCAAGTGGCACAACCACATAACAGCCAGACCAACAACTCTCCATCTTTGTATTCTGGGTTATAATAAACCTTTAGTAGGAACCTAAACTAGTATGAACCTACTCCCCAGTAACAAGCTGTGCATGTGATCTCTAGCATAGATGCATCTTCTGCTGCCTGATGAGGCAGTACTACAAGGTAATTTGATACACAGAACATGTATTTAAAAAAGGGCAGCCTCATCCTGGCTGGAGACTTTCATCTCACCATTAATCCATCTGCAGACACAAGGCCGGGTGTGACAAAGGCTCTCCCCACAGTTCCCCACCCTCTGGAAGGAACATGGAACGTATATAATATGACTGATAGATATATTACTTTAGTGTGAAAAGAAGGGTTGGGCAAGTACGTATTATCTAAACAAAAATGCACAGAATTCACCCTCCTTATGTGGCCCCCATACTCGGCTAAAGGGAATTCCTTCTGATTTGTGATGCACAGGTAACTATTTTCTAGGTGTTAAATTCCTTCCTCTATAAAATATATGGGTGTTCATATTGTGGGTTTAGCATCAACCAGATGGAAAAATTCAGGCAGGGCACAAAGCCGTTAAAGGGTGGTTCCTTTTAGTATGCCATAGCAAGGCCAAATCTAAGCAACTTCTCAACTGGTCATGATTTTTTTTTTTTTATAGTTATTTTATTATAAGACAGAGGGTGCTTAGTGAGACCCATGGCCCCTCTACCCATAGCTTGAAATCCACGTTCCAAGCAACCCATTGCCCCCATCTCCCCCCCCCCCACGTTCTCTATCCGTCTACCATTTTTACATCTAGTGCTGAGAAAGGGGGTGGCAAAATCGGCAAATAATAGTTGCACAGAGCTGCGGCCCTTAGTTACACCACTGCCTGTAGC
Organism: Xenopus tropicalis; assembly: GCF_000004195.4. Lineage (NCBI taxonomy): Eukaryota > Metazoa > Chordata > Amphibia > Anura > Pipidae > Xenopus > Xenopus tropicalis. Next base: position 44,057,249 of record NC_030684.2, on the reverse strand, counting down.
CAATGACTAGATGCTAAGTTACTGGCAGGTGATTGGCAGGAAATTCATTTAATGGCAAAACCAAAAAGCTGCCTACATGGTTGTGTAACTAGGGGCTGTGTAAGCAGAGAGTGTAAATAATACAAATATGTTGCACTATGAATACATGCTTTCAAAAAAAAAAAAAAAAAAAAGGGTTTATCTGCCAAGCACGTATGCTGTACTTTGTTTGGCAGATAAAGATCACGTGCCACCTCTGCACAGAGTTTGGAGCAATGATAGCCCCCTGGGCAACGAGCCAGTCATGTCAGTGTGACTATTGGATTAGATATTCTGACCTCTAGTTACCCTGTCGTGTTATTACCCTGTCGTTATTTTGTTGTTCATTGATTTGCACAATTTTTGTGGTTTTATTGCATTTTTATCCCTGTATTAGTATTCCTGATCTGTCTTTTTAGCGTAGCTTTGCCATGTGGTACTTTGGTGTACAAAAATAACTTTACCTATTTTGAATTCATCAGAATGTGTACTTTCCAAAAATATATGGTTTTCTCTTACAGGTGTCTGTGGGACACAGGGACCATGGGTATAGTATCTACCAGCAGGAGGCAGGACACTAGAGAGGAAGAAGAGGAAGAAGCCCCTCCTCCCCGATACTATACCCCCAGTCACTTCCTTAGTGAGCCAGTTTTTCTCTAGTGTCCTCAGGAGACAGGATCTTCAGCTCCATTCTGATTTCTACGGCCAGACTCTGGCACCAGGGGTTGTCCTATAGGGCCTCTTCAGAGTTCCCTCCACAGGCTCCCCCCTACGTGGGACTCAGGCACCGGGGCCAGTAAGACTCCTACGGAGCGGGCCATACAGAAAATCCCTGCCTAACCTTTTAGTGCAGAAGCTGTCCGGTCCTGCCACTCCAGTGTCCCAGCGTTCCAGCCCAGGTCAGTCTGTCAGCTCCCAGCCTGCCTCTCCAGCTCGCCCTGTTTGCCTGCCAGCAGCTGCCTCTTCTCTCCTAGGTGCCCCTCGGCTCCCTTGCGTTCCACCGCCATGCGTTCCACCGCCATGCGTTCCACCACCTTCATGCGTTCCACGTGACGTCAGAGCGCGGCGCCATTTTGTGTGCGCCTTCTCTTTGCGCGCTCTGTCTTCGCGCCATTCTCCTCCGCTCTCCATCCTGATCGGTCGGCCTGCAATCAGCTCCCGGGACACAGGACGGTATTCTGGCAGGAGGGGGGGGCACTTCAGGGGAGAATTCAGGAACAGGCAGGGCAGGGCTGGAACGGCAGCAGCGGGGGTTTTTTCTGACAGGGTTTAACCCCTTCTGGGCTGTTGTATTTGTTGGCTGTTATCTGCATTATCTGCTGGGCACTGTGAGGTTATCTTCCCTGCTGGGAAGCTCTATAGAGTTACTTTAAAACTCTTTTACCTTGTTTGATTTAAAAAAAAAAAAAAAAGCTGAACATTCATTTTTTCTCTGCTTCACTGCCTATTGCATTAAGGACTTCCCGTCCTTTTTGCTTAATCCCTGCTGACTGTTTACTAAGAACTGCACTGTATTATTGTTGCTGTTGTGTCTGTCATGGCAGAGGGCATTCCAGAGGGCCCCTTTTCCAGGGGGGTTTCCAGTTCCTCTAAAGTAAAATACTTAGCATGCGCCAGATGCTGCAAACGTCTCCCATCTGGCAGAAAGGAACCTCTTTGTTCCTCATGCTCTAAACTTCCGGCTGAGACTCCATCCCAGCCCCCGGCTGTGCCTCTTCCCCCCTCCACAGATATAGCAGGGGAGGACTCCATCCCAGCCCTGGCCCTGGATGCTCCAGCGCAGGCCTCTTCATCCAACCAGGACCCGCCTCCATGGGCGGCTCAACTTTCTTCAGGCATTCCCAAGTTAGCGGCCTGTCTTGATAAGCTATTAGACAGACTGGATAGGGAGGAACCGCAACCCACCAGGCCCCCTAAGCGGCAAGCGCTACTTCGCCTGGAGGACTACAGTGACTCAGAGTCACTACACGCCTCAGCCACTTGGGATGATAATTCCCTAAGTGAGGGAGAGATATCCTCCGATGGGCCGGACGACCCGGACAACACATCCAGGTCCTCGCCCGAGGCCATTGACGCTCTTATTGCGTCAGTTATATCATGTCTTGACCTCAAGACGCCAGAATCCACTGAGTCCTCCTCCTCTTCCTCTTCCCTTTTCAAGCGCCAGAAGAGGACCTCCGCCGTTTTTCCTTCCCACGACCAACTGGATTCCCTCATCCAGTCAGAGTGGGACCATCCTGAGAGGCGTTTCCAGACCTCCCGGCGTTTCCAACGCTCTTACCCATTTCCACAAGAGTCTTTGGAAAGATGGTCAACTCCTCCTTCCGTGGATGCTCCGGTATCCCGGTTGTCCAAAAACACGGCGCTTCCTGTCCCGGATTCCTCTTCCTTCAAGGACCCAATGGACAAGAAGATGGAGGGGTTCCTCAGAGCTACGTTCTCTTCCGCCGGGGAGAGTCTTCGCCCGGTTCTGGCATCCGCCTGGGTTTCCCGCGCGATACAAACCTGGTCCGATTCTCTCATTGAGGCCATCTCCTCGGGCTCTTCCAGACAGGAACTATCGCTCCTAGCTTCCAGGATTCGCAACGCTAACGAATTTCTCTGCGAAGCCTCTCTGGACTCTGTCCAGGCCATCAGCCGCACATCAGCGCTCGCCGTAGCTGCGCGTCGCTCACTGTGGCTCAAGCTTTGGTCAGCAGACATGTCCTCCAAGAAGTCGCTTACCACCCTTCCCTTCAAAGGTAAACTCCTTTTCGGTCCAGAGCTCGACAAGATAATCAGCCAGGCTACAGGAGGAAAGAGTACCTTCCTCCCACAGCCCAAAAACCGCCCTTCCTTTCGCAGGGGTCGTTTCTTTCGCCCCAAGGGCTCAAAGTTCTCCTCCTCCAGGGAGTCCTCATCCACAGGGGAGAGGTTCCACAACGCCTCAGGGAAACCGAAGTTTCAGACCCGCTCCAGGTACTCCTGGCAGGGTAGACGTCCTCAAGCCAAACCAACTGACAAGCCCTCCGCATGACTACCCCCAGCTGGGATGTCCCTCCCCCGTAGGAGGCAGACTTCGCCTTTTCCGCGAGGCATGGCTCCGTCTCACCTCCGACCCATGGGTACACAGAGTGGTGTCCTCAGGCTATCGCCTCGAGTTTCTTTCCAGCCCGCCTTGCAGGTTCTTCATGTCCCGACTGTCTCAAGACCCTCTCAGACAGTCCGCCTTCCTCGCCATCGTCCAGGATCTCCTGGACGAGAGAGTCATCACTCCGGTCCCTCCGGGAGAGAGGTTCCGGGGGTTTTACTCCAACCTCTTTCTCGTCCCAAAGCGAGACGGCTCCTTTCGGCCTATTCTAGACCTCTCGATTCAAGATGGAATCGCTCAGGTCGGTGATTGCAGCCATGGGTCACAACGAGTACCTCGTGGCCCTGGACATAAAGGATGCCTACCTCCACGTCCCCATTTTCCCTCCCCACTGGAAATACTTAAGATTTGCCGTCCAGAACCTCCACTTTCAGTTCACAGCCCTCCCATTCGGGCTCACCTCAGCGCCACGCATCTTCACCAAGATCATGGCAGCGGCGGCGGCCTCCCTCAGCTCACAGGGGGTCTCGATCACCCCTTACCTGGACGACCTCCTCCTCAAGGCACCATCGCCCTCCTCAGCGACGTCTCAGTTGAAACTGGTCACCTCAACCCTAACCTCTCTGGGCTGGAAAATCAACCTGGAGAAGTCGCGACTCACTCCGTCTCGCCGGATGCCCTTCCTGGGCATGATTTTCGACACCGCACTTCAGAGAGTGTTCCTCCCTCCGGAAAAGATTTCCAGAATCCAGGACCTGACACGACGTCTAATTCAGTCTCCATCTCCATCCATCCGCTTTGCGATGCAGGTGTTAGGATCCATGGTGTCCTCCATAGAGGCGGTGCCCTTTGCACAGTTCCACCTGCGCGACCTCCAGTGGAACATTCTGGACCAGTGGACCCGCACCAGCCTGTCCCAGCGGTTCCGGATCCTTCCCAAGACTCAGGCCTCCCTGGCGTGGTGGCTCAACTCATCCCACCTGACCAAGGGCCGTTCTCTGCAGGAACCACATTGGCGCCTCCTGACCACGGACGCCAGCCTCAAGGGTTGGGGAGCAGTCCTGGACCACCTTTCGGCCCAAGGGACCTGGTCGAAGACCGAAGCTCTCCTCCCCATCAACATTCTGGAGATCAGGGCAGTCCGCCTAGCACTTCTACACTGGCAGCACCTCCTTCGGGGTCAGGCCATCAAGGTGCAATCCGACAACGCAACCACCGTCGCCTATCTGAATCACCAAGGCGGAACCAGAAGTCGCCAGGCTCTCAAGGAGGTCAGTCTCATTCTGACCTGGGCAGAGACCCAGGAGTCCCGATTGACAGCCGTCTACATTCCCGGACTCGACAACTGGCAGGCCGACTACCTCAGTCGCCAACAGCTCGACCCAGGAGAGTGGGCCCTAAGCCCAAAAATCTTCCAGGACATCGTGGCACGATGGGGGCTCCCAACCGTGGACCTCATGGCCTCTCGCCAAAACCGACAGGTCCCCCTATTCATGGCCAGGTGCAGGGACCCCCTAGCCCTAGCAGCAGACGCTCTCACGGCCAGCTGGGACTTTCCCCTCGTGTATGTCTTCCCTCCTCTTCCCGTCCTGCCCAGAGTCATCAGGAAGATCAAGGCCGGGACCGGTCCAGTGATCCTAGTGGCCCCCTTCTGGCCCAAAAGGGCCTGGTTCTCCGATCTGGTCCAGCTCAGCAGAGCAGATCCTTGGCGCCTACCCCTGGACCCCGACCTTCTGACTCAGGGTCCAATCCGTCACCCGGACCCAGCCTTCCTCAGTTTGACGGCCTGGCTGTTGAAACCCTAGTACTCCAGCGCAAAGGGTTCTCTCCAGACGTCATTCGCACCATGATGGCTGCCCGGAAGCCTATCTCATCCAGGACCTACCACCGAGTCTGGAAGATCTTCAAGGAGTGGTGTGACGCTGCGGGTCATCCTTTTCAGGTCTTCTCCCTCCCCCGACTCCTGTCCTTCCTTCAGTCAGGGCTATCCAAGGGCCTCTCCCTGGGATCCCTCAAGTCTCAGATATCGGCTCTATCGGTCCTTTTCCAGCGCCGCCTGGCTACTATACCGGACATAGTCACCTTCCTCCAGGGGGTCTCGAGGCTCCATCCCCCCTTCCGTGACCCCGTTCCCCCCTGGGACCTCAACCTGGTCCTCACGGCCCTGCAGGGCCCTCCCTTCGAGCCACTGGCTAGCATCTCCCTGATGTGGCTCACCTGGAAGACTGTTTTTCTATTGGCCATCTCCTCGGCACGCCGAGTGTCCGAGATCTCGGCTTTGTCACACACCCAGCCTTACCTCGTCTTCCACTCGGACCGAGCAGTTCTCAGAACCGTGCCTTCCTTCGTGCCTAAGGTTGGTTCCTCCTTCCACATCAACCAGGACATTACCATTCCATCCTTTTGTCCTCAGCCATCTTCCCCCAAGGAAGTGGCATTGCACGCGCTGGACCCCGTCCGGGCGCTAAAATTCTACCTCCACCGAACTCAGGACATCCGTCAGTCCTCAGCTCTCTTTATCCTGCCAACCGGCGCACAGAAGGGTTCCTCGGCTTCTAAGGCCACCTTGTCCCGTTGGATCAAAGAGGCCATCCGCAGAGCACACATTGCCAAGGGTAGAACCCCACCTCTCCACATCAGAGCCCACTCCACTCGGGGAATCAGCACCTCCTGGGCTTTTAGGAACAGGGCCTCAGCCGAACAAGTCTGCAGGGCCGCTACATGGTCCTCTATCCATTCCTTTACCAAATTTTACAGATTTGAGGTTTTTGCGGCATCTGACGCCCATTTCGGGAGAAAGGTACTGCAAGCCGCAGTGGCCTGACCTCGCTTCTCCCACCCTTCTTACTGGGACAGCTTTGGTATGTCCCCATGGTCCCTGTGTCCCACAGACACCTGTAAGAGAAAAGGAGATTTTGTGATTACTCACCGTTAAATCCTTTTCTCTTAGGACGTCTGTGGGACACAGGGCTTCCCCCCCGGAAGCGGTCCTTCTGGAAAAGTTGTTCTGCCTTACCTTAGTTAAGTATTCGGTTATTCTGTTAATTGTTAATCCGTTATATGGTTGACAAAACTGGCTCACTAAGGAAGTGACTGGGGGTATAGTATCGGGGAGGAGGGGCTTCTTCCTCTTCTTCCTCTCTAGTGTCCTGCCTCCTGCTGGTAGATACTATACCCATGGTCCCTGTGTCCCACAGACGTCCTAAGAGAAAAGGATTTAACGGTGAGTAATCACAAAATCTCCTTTTCTGGGGGTCTCTGTATAGTTTGGGGGGTGTTATGGCACATAATACACTGACAGGGGGCTCTGTATGCAAAAGCTGAGTTGGCAGGCGAGAAATCCATATGCGCTATTTTCATTTTGGGGTCAGTACATACCGCAGACTTTGGTATATCTATGCATATCCCAATATGCATAGATACATCAAACTGTTCAGTAGACCCTAGGTGTTCCTATTTGGGGTGACTTGCCTTTGTATGCAAGAAATTGTACATTTTTAAGCAATTTTCTGAAATGCAGATTGCTGCTTTGGTGTAGAAAGGACTCTTTACCCATGTTGGATTTGTCAGAATGTGTATTTTCCAAAAATATATGGTTTTCAGGGTTTTTCTGTACAGTTAGGCACATTGGGCGGCTGAGTAAATTCATATACACTATTTTCATTTGGGTGCCTCTGTACATCACATATTTTGCTAAATCTTTCCATATTGGACATCAAACTGTTCAGTAGACCTCTGGCATTCACATTTAGGGTGATGTGTCGTTGTATGTAACAAATGTTGTCAAACAAATGTGGCAAATTGCGTTTTTCAGAAAAGTCATAAAAACCAATAACTTTAGGAAAGCTTTGCAGATTGGTACCTTGGTGTCAAAAGGCTTATTTACCCTTGTTGGATTTGGCAGAAGGTGTACTTTCCAAAAATATATGGTTTTCAGGGGTCGCCCGACATTTCTGCAGCATTTACGCCATGTGTTTATGAATTGGGTAAATGTAAGCAATGAAATTAGTGTGCACAAGGTATATTTTGGGGTGGTAAGTGCCATGTGCTTTGATAAACCTATGTACAGTGGGCATCAAACTGTTCAGTGGACCCCTGGCGTTCATATTTAGGGTGTTTTATTTGGTTACTTTATGACCTGTAGGAGATAAGATACTATAGACTGGAAGCTTTGAAGCGATTTTTAAAAAATTTCACAAATTTTGATAAAAACCAATAACTTAAGGAAAGCATTGGGACTTAGTAGTTTGGAGTAGACAGACAGTTGTGCCTATTCTGTATTCCCCAGAATCTGTTATTTCCAAAAATGTGTAATTTTCTGGGATAAACCTTCTGTTAGTGGAATTTTTGGCCTTGAAATCTAAAGCATGCAGCTTTCTGGAGCAGTGCTTTGGAAATTTCGTAGTGTACTGCTGGGAGTTTTTGACCTATACAAGTGAGAAATCTCCCTAAAACTATATATATTTGGTATTGGCACATTCAGGAGACATGGGACTTTCCAAATCAGTTGTATTTTTGTGCATAAAATAATTTTTGTTTCTGGTGTATGTGTTTATATTATGGAAAATATGAATTATTTTCATTTTTTAGACATTTAGAAGCCTATATCTTGTTACAGAATTGGAATTACACAAAAATTCTACCATATTTTGAAAGATTAGGTTGTCCTGAACAAAAACGATATATTGTTTTCCTGGGTAAACTAAAAGTCCCCCCGAGGAAAGGCCCCTAAAGTGAAACAGTGCAAAATGTTCAAAAACTGTCTGGCAATACAAGTTCCGCTTTGACCAAAACGGCTGGCAGTGATAGGGTTAACTTTTGGAGAGAAAGTTGTTCCAATTGTACTCTGCGCTGTGCATTTGTACATGCAAACACCCGTCATGACACTAGCATACACAACAAATTGTGACTCGCAAAGAAAATATTATTGCACACAAACAACTTGCCCCTTGCTCTGACACAGACACACAAACTATTTTAAAACGGCATTAAAGAATAATTTAAACATTAAATAAACCCAATAGGATTGTTTTGCCTCCAATAAGGATTAATTATATCTTAGTTGGGATCAAGTACAAGTACTGTTTTATTATTTATTTTTTAAAAATTAGAATTATTTGCTTAAAATGGGGTCTATGGGCGATGGCCTCTTTAAATACCAGTGGCGTAACCTCCCTTTTCAAGGTTTAATACATTTTTCTTTAGGCCTTGGTATCTTCCAATGAGCAGCAATAAGTTGTTAACACGCTGGATATAACCATAAGGTGTAATATTTGAAATAATGTATAATATAAATAGAATGTATAATGGGTCATTTTGTTTCCAAAGTCAATTAAAGGGTAAGTAAATCCAATTCTAAGTGACTTTTCCAATGTACATGAATTAAAAATTGCCATTGGCTTGAAAATGATTTTTATTTGTAGGTGTAACTGCTATTGAGAGCATTGCCTGCCCGTTGTAGTTACAATGTAGCAGAAGCCAGATGGCTAACGGATCTGTGAAACATCACGCAAGGCCGACCTGTACTTCAGTCTGAACTAGCAGGACAGAAAGGCACAGGAAAGCACTGTTCTCAGCTGTGAATATTTACAAATACCTTTAAAACTACTGAACATATTTAATAAATGTATATTAGAAACCTATTCTTTCATTATGCAATTTTTTTTTATCCCAGTCAGTAAAGTAGCCCTAATGGGGTAGGGGCTTTGTCTTGTTGAAAAAAGTCATTATGGCAAATGGAAAGAATTCTCTCCTCAAAAGGATAGGATTATAGGTTCTGCCCATAACACACACGATAGGAACAATTATCATACAAAACTCACCATGTTTCTTTTACCCATAATGCATTGTTTTCCCTAGAATTCCAGCTGGGGTGCCCCCGCCGGCTGTGTCCCCCACCGCACCCCCCTAACCCCCCGCAGAGGCCCCCTCCCAACATCCGGGTTTTTTCCTGGCAGCCCAGTCCGACCCTGATTCCAGCATATGATGATTAAAAACAAATCCAACTGCAGGTGTTTACAAACTGGATTAAAGTTGCAGCAACATTTCCCGTGAAAAACTATATACAAAAGAAAATTAAAGCCTGGGAATCGCTACTAATTGGCCCAATGGGCAGAATACATTTGATTAAAATGATTCTTCTGCCTAAACTAACATATGCCCTCATGCAAGCCCCATGTGTCATTAAAAAAGGGTTCTTCACTGCCCTAGACTCAATATTTAGGCAACTAATATGGGCCGGCACCCGCCATCGTTTAAGCTTGGATACCTTGATCAAGGGTAAATCTCGTGGGGGAGCAGCATTCCCAAATATATTTTTATACTACATAGCTGCCCAATTGAGCCATATAGCATCCTGGGTAGAGGATACAAATCACCAATCACTGTACCTTCTGCATAAAACATTGCTAGGGGTTCCCTACACCCCGTTTCAGTGGCTGCTTACTAAAGGCTCCCACCCAATAGCTTACCCCAACCAGGTTATCATGCATACATGTCGAATTGTGCAAAAAAACGCTGCAAATCATGCAATTTAAGAATATACTACCCTTGACCCCCTTGTGGGATAATGCATACTTTCCAAACCTAGCAAAATTGGGGAGTAATTCAGTTTGGGATAGGTGCAGTATTAGCACTATAGGCAATGTGTGGAGTGGAGGCTCTATGGTACCCTTTGACCAGCTTAAATATTAAATATACCACTTACCTGCACATCAATGGTTGAAATATATGCAAGTTAAAAGATGCCTAAATGCACAAAATCAGGGAAACGCTATTATCCTTGCTAACCATTCCCTAACTGATCGCATACAGCAAAGCTCAGCCTTATTTCTAACCTGTACCAGGAATTCATGCCATACTACATAACAAGCCCCCTGAAACCCTCAGGGATAAATGGGAAGGTGATATGGGCTGTTGCAGTGATGAGGAGTGGGACCAGATGTTGGAGTCTCCCCTCCTGATATCCCTAAATTACAGGGACCGTATGATCCAACTCTACTTCCTCCACAGAGCCTATTACTACCCTGCCAAACTACATAAACTGTTCCCAGGCTCCCCTTCAGAATGCCCCAGGTGTGGTACACAACAAGCCTCCTTTGTACATATGGTCTGGGGATGTTCAGTGCTGTCTTCATACTGGAATGAAGTATTTGACTCCATAGAGACAGCCCTAGGAATACAGCTCTCCAGATCCCCAAAAGCTGCCTTATTTGGTATAGATACACAAGAGACATTAACACGGTACCAAAGTGCCTTTATTAATGAAGCATTATTCATAGCAAAAAAGCTTATCACAAGGAAACGGAAGCAGGCCACTCCCCCGAGTCTTGCCCAATGGATTCTAGAAATTAAGCGTTTATCCAAGCTAGAAAACCTCATCTATTGTAAAAGGGGCAGCCCAAAGAAATACCATAAGATATGGGACAAATGGCTAGACTGGGTCACCTAAGCCCAAACCCCATTGAACTGTGTTAGGGACAAGTCAGTTTGGACTCAAAAGAGTTAAACCATAATAGAATGTGTAATGCTATGCTATGTAATAACTGTTTATGAACGTATTAATGTGTAACTAATAATACAACGCTATTATTCATGTACTGTACATATTGTTATTGTGAAGCTGTACTCAATAAACGCCTGAAGTTAAAAAAAAGTTGCAGCAACATTGGCTGAGTGGGGATTGCGGCGCATCCGGCGTGTGGCATTAAAACGCCATTTGCATGTGATTCTTTTAGCCTAAGGCTTTTGCACCTATTGATAGCAGCTCTTCTGGGGAATTACGACCAAGTTCAGGGTATCAGTAGCGCCACGGTATTGCAGGTGTCAATATAAACACATGGGCACGTTGAATGGGGCCAATACATGCAACATCTGCACCCATTGTAGTGCAGCCAAACAGGCCAGAGTTTGAAACTGATCTTTATAGAAATCAGTGTTTTGTGGGAAGCTCTTCCGTGTGTAATGGTGTTTGCAATAAGCAGGGAATTGTTCTATACTTCTTATTCTCCCTTATTGTTTTGGTATCTGTTTGCTTTATACCTGCAAGTGCCATTATCTGATATCTTTTTTAAAAAGATGAATGCTTTGCTGTTGTCCTTGAAATAACTTTTCCCCAGTTTATCTTATTTAATGCTCCTTTGTGTGATAAATGCAAGTATTGCAAGTATTTTGTAAAATCATATATCAGCCCTTATAGATGATTCTCTCACTGACTCCCCAAACTGATGGAGACAAGTAGTTGCTGTGGAACAACAATACAATAAATGCTACAGAACCTGCTAATCATAGAATTGTAGCAAACTGTGCACCTAATATCTAATAATGACCCCATTGTATCTAGATTTCTACCTTTTTTATGTGCATGTAAACTCTCAGGGCATTTAGTATATGTTTGCCCCTTCTCTGCTATGGAAACTTTATCACTTAATTCTTTGATTAGGATAAGTTTCACAAATGTGCTTTGGTGCCTTCTGTACATGGCTTATACTCACTATACTTACAGTTGAGTTAAGGTCCCCATACACTATAAGATCCGCTCGCTTGGCGATGTCGCCAAGCGAGCGGATCTTCACCCGATATCCCCACCTACGGGTGGGCGATATCGGGTAGCAAGTGGCTTTAAAAAATAAATAATCCGATCGTTTGGCCCTGATTACATTTGTGGCCATGGGGCCATGGGGTAGTTGGTTCGGGGATCAACGAGCTGATGCGGTCCCCGATCCGACTGGATTTTCTAACCTGGCCGATCGATATCTGGCCAATTTCAGGCCAGATATCGGTCGACCAGGCCGCTCGTTTCTGCCCATACACGGGCCGATTAGCTGCCGAATCGGTCCAAGGGACCGAAATCGGCAGTTTCTATCGGCCCGTATATGGGGGCCTTTACAGTAGGTAAGGCTGCTGCCAGATGTGGGGAATGGTAAATGCATGCCTAGAATCTGCCCCTACGCTACAAGAAGCTTCTTGCTGGGCCTGTGCTAGAGTCATTGAGTTGGTCCAGGCACAGGGGGCAGATACTTAAGCAAAAAAATTGTGCCACAATTAGGTGCAGGTCCATAATGACTCTAAAACCCTTCACCATCTTGTGGGCATGTCCTTGCTTAATTCTGGTGCTGGCCCTACAATTAATAACATCTATAGTATTTTTAAATTAGACCAATTTACATTTTTTATGAAGCATATATATATATATACAACTATATCACCACTCTGACTACAGATTCTATGTCGTATTGAACAGGGTACAATATATCAGCCAGTACATACAGTATCTCTAATTGTGGGGTTAAATATTAGAGACTTATCACCCAGGCACCCATTGCACCCTTGCCTCTCACCATATTATAAGGTTTTGCAGCAGAACATTGGTTCTAGCCCATGATAAATGTGAATGCAGGGAGTCATGGAATTCCTTTCAGTAAAACCAAGGATAGTTAAGTCATGAAGCCTTACAACTATTCACTGCATGTATCTACTCTTGCTTTAATAATATTTAAGGGTAAAATTATTTTACATTTACATTTGATTACAATGCAGACATTAGTATTCCAATGCAAAGCCAATTTTGTTGCACAGTGTACTGTTCGAATCACTTCTTCTATCCTGTCTCTTTAACCTGCTAAATAATTGCCAGGGTTCCTGGTCCTGACAGCCAAAGTGCAGATTTGTAGTTTTACAATTGTAGTTTTATTTCAGTGCTTTGGCCTCCTTTATTTGTCAGTTTATAAAGCCACTGGCAGGTTGCCCAACACTACACACACTTATAATGAAGACCCCCTAAAAATTACAATATGGGCTCCTTATATATCACCAGCTGATTAACTCCTTGTATAATAATTTAGAGAGGAAAGTCACTCAGTATTTAAACGCTGCTCATTATAAATGCAGTGTAACATTCACACTAAAAAATACATATTAAGAATTGCAACATATTTTACAGCTAAACCCCCATCTAATAACCAGATCTTGGCGTTTCAAGGGGTCCAGGGAATAGGGGGGCCCAAACCGCAGGGTCTGCTTTCTCAAAAAAAAAAAAAACCTTCCTAGCCGCTTTCTTACCTAGCATGGCATGAATGGGCAGGAAGTGGGGGGACACCCAAGCAGGAAGCAGGGTCCGGGTAGGGGTTGCTATGCATGTTGGGCTCCTCTGAAGATATTCTTGTGGGGTGGGGCTTGACGCATTGTAGTTACACCACTAAAACGACAAGACAACTGTTACAATAGAAATGTGTATACATCAGACATATAAATACTACATAATACAGAAGGTACAGAGGGCCCTTCTCAAAAAAAGCTTACAATCTAAAAATACATTTTGTATTATATGCTGCAAACTTGATTATACATATATATTTTATAGCCTAGATCAGTGCTGTCCAACTGGCGGCCCGCGACCCCCCTCTGTGTGGCCCCCCACCTGTCTGGCTGCTTTGATGGCTTACTCTTGTGTAAGCTTTAAATGGTATCAGTACTGAGATTAACTGCCCCCCTGCATTGTTCTCACCTCAGATTCAGGCTGTAATCAGGCTGTATTGTTTAAATATGTAATGCCCTGTGTTGTTCACACCTTTTAATCTCTGCATTGTTCACCCCCTGCAGTGTTCACACCTCAGGCTCAGGCTGTAATCACCCACATTGTTCCCCTGTTCACACCTCAGGAGCAGTAGAAACCCACAAATAATCCCTGCACACTACAAAAAGAACATATACTGAGGTGGTACTGCAATTAAAAAGTTTTTTAATATATAGTTATTGTGCAGCAGTGCCAGCATTGTGTCACTGTTGGCTGCCTGTGTGTGCCATACACACAGGCATCATAGGGCAAGCAGAGTATGGCACACACAGGCAGGGTAGGGCAGGCAGAGTATGGCACACACAGGCCAAGTATTGCACAAACCAGCCAAGTATGGCACACAGGCAGGGTAGGGAAGGCAGAGTATGGCACACACAGGCAGGGTAGGGAAGGCAGAGTATGGCACACACAGGCAGGGTAGGGCAGGCAGAGTATGGCAGGTTTTTGCTGTACTACAACCATTAATATGGGTATGGTCATGTGATAACATGGGTGTGGTTTCAAGTGGGTACGGTTTCAAAAAGGGGAGTGGTCAAAACTGGCTTCCATTATCGGCCCTCCACCACGTAGGTCGGAAAAATTCCGGCCCTCGGTACAACAGAAGTTGGACAGCACTGGCCTAGATCAATAGTTAGAGCTTTTAATATGGTGATAAATGTACAGGGTGTGATTTTACTGGCCATAGAGTGCAATGGGGAGGTTGCCCCTGGCAGGCCCAGCAGTACCAGCTGACTAGGTATATATAGGAATGGGGGGAAGGGGGGGTTCAGCACTCTGCCTACATCCAGTATGTAACTCTCCAACCCATCAGTGCTGCACTTGGGGCCCATGGGGTTTGGTTTAATGACGTGCTTATAAAATATATAAATATATATATATTTTGGCTGAAATAAGATTCTCAGTCCTTAGTGTATATATTTCTAGTCATTTTTGATTTTAGCTAGTCACTGAAATAGTTAAATTTTTAACAAAATGTAAGGAACGGGGAATTAATTATATACTGTAGTGTTTTTCTTCCAAGGCACTCAAAGCACAGAATTTATACAACCATCCTAGGCACACTGGATGGGTCTTTGTTATCAAAGGTCAATCATCTTACTTAGTTTAACTCAGGAATCCCCAACCTTTCTTACTTTGAGCCACAGTCAAATGTAAAAAGACTTGGATATATGTGCGAGTATTGATGTGATATATGTGCGAGTATTGATGTGATATATGTGTTTGTATTGATGTGATATATGTGTTTGTATTGATGTGATATATGTGTTTGTATTGATGTGATATATGTGCTTGTATTGATGTGATATATGTGCGAGTATTGATGTGATATATGTGCGTGTATTGATGTGATATATGTGCGTGTATTGATGTGATATATGTGCGTGTATTGATGTGATATATGTGCGTGTATTGATGTGATATATGTGCGTGTATTGATGTGATATATGTGCGAGTATTGATGTGATATATGTGCGTGTATTGATGTGATATATGTGCGAGTATTGATGTGATATATGTGCGTGTATTGATGTGATATATGTGCGAGTATTGATGTGATATATGTTTGTGTATTGATGTGATATATGTGCGTGTATTGATGTGATATATTTGCGTGTATTAATGTGATATATGTGCGAGTATTGATTTGATATATGTGCGTGTATTGATGTGATATATTTGCGTGTATTGATGTGATATATGTGCGAGTATTGATGTGATATATGTGCGAGTATTGATGTGATATATGTGCGAGTATTGATGTGATATATGTGCGTGTATTGATGTGATATATGTGCGTGTATTGATGTGATATATGTGCGAGTATTGATGTGATATATGTGCGTGTATTGATGTGATATATGGCTCAGGACTATTTTGTTTATCTAATGTTAGATAAACAAAATAGTCCTGGCACTGCCTTTGTGTTGTTAGTTTGAGAGTGGTTTTTGATATTCATTTTTTAAAACTGCACCAAAACTGCACTGCGTAGTCAAGGTGAGACCTTACCAGAGACTTATAAAGACCTTATTTGATTTAGTAGCCACGGTTTTAAATTCAGTGCTATATTCCTGGCTCGGAATAAAAACCAACTGCCGTTACTGAAATGAATCCATAGTGTCAAATGTGAAGCTTACTAGGTTGGCAAGTTTGCCATTGGCAGGCACAACAAGAATAGATTACTGGGTATATAAAAGCTGAAGACAAGTTGAATTTTTATGAAGAAACTTGGAAACCTATTGGCATATGTACAGCCCTGCAGCTAGAATGGAACATTTCAGAACTCTGTAACCTCAAAACTGCAGGTATACTTTGTTTTACTGTGCCTTGCACAGAGACTGCATGTGCTAATTAAGCTGTATGTCATGTCCCAGTTAAAAAACGACAGGGTTTTTATTTCTGCTTGGCAACCAAAGTTTACGCTGAAGGACATTTCCAAATAGTTCATGCTTAATATTAATGCAGACTTCATTAGTAACCTGAAGAATTCAGATAAATATGTTCCCCCTAAGACTGGCAGATGGACTTTGGTAGGAGATAAGGAAAGTTATGAGGCAGACTCTGGCATCCCCTGGGTAAGGGGATATCTGGAATATACAGTTTGAAAAAGTTTTATGGACAGAAAAGTTCTGAAACAGAAAATTTAGGCTTCCCATTAGATAACAAAAATGGACAAACCCTAAGAGAGGGTTAGTGAGCCCTTAAAATTAGCATTTGCCTGAGCGGACTTGTATGGTTCACTGATGTGTGGATAGAGTTGCCACCTGGCCAGAATTTAACCTGCCTAGCCGGTAAGTCACCAGTCAGGGCCGTCCCTCACTGTTGTGCCCTAGACAGGTGCCTCTGCCTACCCCTAGTTCTGGCCCTGCAAGACAGGATGCTTAGTGCAAAAAATTGGTGCAGAGAGCAATGTTTTTGTATACTTTCAACCTGTTATGCAATTTGCTCAGGTATTTGTTTCAAATAGAGCATGGAGACCTGCCTCTGCCCAATGAGTACTGCATGTAGCAGCTCTGTATTCATAAGGCGCAGGCAGAGGGGCATGTAGGTGTCATTCAGACATGCAAAGGTGGGTGTAGGGTGTAATGGAGCCCTGTGGGCATTGCCTTCCATATAGCAGGCGTTAAAGGGCTGCCATGCATTCACTGGCACTGCTCTCTGCGCTTAGTACTAGAGTTCAGTCCAGTAAACCTAGTTGATGACCTATTATAATATCACTTTAAATTATAGGACAGTGTAAGTGGGTGCTGATTAATGTAACAAGAATGGGCTGTGGGTTATGGCACCAGTATATGAGAAGGTCATTGTTCAGTCCACAGTGAATAATTCTCAGTTCAGTCCCTTATTGTCTGGAGTAGATGCAACAGAAAAAACAAAACTTTTTATGTGAAACAGCCATGTTAATAAATGCAGATTGTCTGGAAGTGTCTTCAGTTAAAGGGCTCACCTGGCCTCCTCTCTATAGTCTGAAATGAAACACACATAACATCTAACTGCTACAGGACTTATTGGTTGCTATGGGTAACTGCTTACTTTGCAAACTTAGTACCTTTTATTACATATATGTAGTAACACTTCATCCCATAAACCTTGCTTTGTTCCCTTTGTTTCATTTTTTTTTTTAAATAAAAAAGCCCTCGCCAGTCCATCCACGCCGCAAGGGAGCTCCCGCATGTGCATGATGAGCTAATCTCCCCGCTCGCTCATTATGTGCCGTAGCAGCAGTGAATACGACTCACTCTCCTACGTCACAGACATGCACATAATGAGCAAGCTGCCCACACCAGAAGCCCCCTCCTGGCGCGGTAGCCTAGAGCTGGCAGGGGTATTTTTTTGTTGGGTTGAAAACCCCAACAGACTGTTCTTCCACTTTGGCTTATTCTTCCGCTTCTTCTTATTATTATTATTCTTAGCGCCCCCCCATTTTCTAAATGCTACTCCTCCTACAGTTTTAGGGGTACAACACCCAAACTCCCCACACTTCTTCGCCCTATAGCGGAGCAGGCTGCTTGTGCTTTTCTAAGCGATCCTGCCCCCCATCTTTTTGTGGCGCTGCTCCGAACCCCCCAGTTTTCCCATTGACTTTGACAGGGAAGATTTTTAAACTGCTGCCACACTTACAGCTTTGAAGCTACACCCCCCAAACTTGAATAACATAATCATGGGGTCACCCCCGAATGAAATAGCGACATTTGTTGGATGACCCAAAAGTGGGAGGGGCCAACAACAGCCAATCAAATCAACCATTGACTTTTATGAAAAGTTGAAACTGCTGCCAATATTACACCTTTGAGGCTTCACTCCCCAAACGTGAATCACACAGTCATGGGCTCAGCCTGAATGAAAAGATGATGATTACTGGATGCCCAAAAGTGGGCGGAGCTGTGAACAGCCAATCAGATTTTACCTGTTGATTTGGCAGAAATCCAACCTGCTGCCATTCTCACAGTACTAATACCAGGGTCCCCAAACTTTTTACACTTGGTCACTAGGGGACTGCAGTTTTAGTTTTGAAAAGTGGGCGGAGCCACCATGGTTGAACGTGATGAACGTATGTCCTTTTTCAACCCAACTTACTATGTTACTATGTAACAGCCAATCAAATTTCACCTATTGATTTTTATTGGTTTGATGCCAGAGTTCCCAAACTTTGCACAGTCAGTCAATGCGTGACTTCGTACTCAAGGTTAGAAAAAGTGGGCGGGGCCGCCAAAAGCCAATCACATTTCTTTCATTGTTTTCAGGGGGAAAATTTTAACTGCTGCCATTCTCACATGTTTAATGTCAGGGTCCTCAAACTTTGCACAGTTTGTCACTGGGTGACTATGTTCCAAGTTCAGAAAAGTGAGCGGGGCCAAAAACAGCCAATCAGATTTCACCTATAGACTTCATATGTTTATATTTAAACTGCTGCCATTCTTTAAATATTAATACTAAGGTCTCCAAACTTTGCAGAGCTAGTCACCAGGTAACTGTGGTTAGAAAAAGCCACAAACAGCCAATCAGACTTCACCTATTTAATTTTTTTGGTTTAAATTTAAAATGCTGCTTTTCTCACACTATTTATGTCAGGGTTCCCAAACTTTGCACAGTCAGTCACTGTCTGACTACGAATTCAGGGTTAGAACAAGTGGGAGGAGCCACCAACAGCCAATCCATTTCCACCCATTAGATTTTGTTGGTTTATATTTAAACTGATGCCATTATTTGAATATTAATTCCAGGTTTGTTAAACTTTCCAGAGTTAGTCACTGGGTATTTGCCATTCAAAGTTAGAAAAAAGTGGGCAGAGCCACCAACAGCCAATCACAATTCACCTATTTACTTTCAATGGTGAAGTGTAAAATGCTGTCAGTATAGGAAAAGTGGGTTGGGCCACAATGTATCCATAATCTGATATTACTCTTGAACACTATCTCAATCTACCATAAGTCTGACACTTATCCAGTCAACCTCATTAAGCGTATGACTCAGGGCAGAAGCACCAGAGTCACTTGGATCATCTGGTGAGACTTAACACAGTACTGATTAACCCAGTTTACTGTTTTGCTTAACCATTTCTTCAAATTTCAACATCAACCATCTACTCATTTTAGCGCAGGACTCAGGGCTTAAGCACCTGGGTCCACCTTGTTACTTGGTGAGCTATCCACCACCTGTTCAATTAAATACTATATTAAAGATATAAAATGTGACCAGCAAGTCACGCAAATCCTAGATACTTTGTATGTGAATAGGAGAGCATAAATTCTTAGACTAAGGAGTCTCTATATTAATCTTTCCCATTTACCCTATCAGTGTGTTCTAGATTCTCTTTTTCCAACTATATACAAGCATTTACCTTTTTTAAACTTTATACACTATTGACTTTTATTGACTATCTTTATAAACTTTGATCAGCTAATGTCCAGAGAAGGAATTTTTACTAATATTTAATATACATGTTTGAAGTTGTATACTATACAGTCTTTAGATAGACCTTGTTTATTTTTTGGATTATTATAGTCATTACTTTTCTCACTAAAAGCTATATTTGTCTCACTTTGAATTGTCTAATATATACAATTTATCTTCTTGTTACGGCTTCTTGTTACGGCTTGGTTTTGACTTATGGAAGTCAACACTAGACAACAAAAGTTTGAAAAATTTTTTTCCCAAGAAAGTACTGAATTCACCCCTAATATACGTGAATACTTTTCATCCTTAGAAACACTTTCACTTAAAGAACTACGTCTTTGGTGGGAGATAGCTACTTTCGAAAAATATATTACCCTAGAAATGATTCCTAGAGGTTTAAGAATCAAAAAATTTCCAACCTCACTTACTGTTGATACTCAATTTATGGAGCAATGGAACAGAATACTGTCAGATTGTTCCCTGAACTTATTGGTAAATAAAAAAACAACAACTATATGATAAACTTATCTTGAATTGAAACAAACTCACAACCACCTTATAAACCACTCTGAATATATTAAGTTGTCAGATCTAAATAAAAAATTAGAAAACTTAGAAACAGATATCATGGACAATAAAACCAACAAATTCAGATGTGACAAAAAAAGACTATGAAATGAATTTAATATATAATTGGTCACAATATCATAAGAGACAAAAAGAAAAAGAAAAGAAAGAATGTACACACGAAAACCTATTCTTAAAACTACTAAAGACAAGAGGGTTAGTTTCTCGGGAACTGACTTTGACAGTCTAGATAGTAATGGTGAATCAGATCCCGGTGCCTGCTCTCCTTCTCCTTTATCTCCTCGGGCGGCTAGAGACTTCAGAACGAAGAATGTTTTCTCCGATGATGTGCCTAGACCGAGAAGCTTCCTACCTTCAAAAAACGATCAAGACAGCAGATCAAAATGGAAGAACAAAAAGACATTTCAATCAAGCGAGTCAGGAGAGGAAGAAAACATAGCCAAGACTTCGAAATACCCACTGAGGAACAAGGAGAAGAGAAGATTCTGAACCTTTCAGATAGGACTTTGAGCCCCGCGGAAAAAACTGTTTTAGAAAAAGGAGTTACCTTCTGTCCAACGAAGAATTTCAACCTATTTGACACTATAATGGACATAAATCGTTTCATACGTATGCTTTTGCTAAGAAAACATTTCTTTTCTGATAATTCTGCCAGTAATAATGGACTAAAACATGATGTGACTACTAGTAACCCTGTATCCCTTCAATTACATACCTCTAGCTTTAAAGAAATGACTTCAATTCTACATTTAGAAAGTTTACAGAAAGAAAGTGATCCTATAATAGGGAGAGTAGGAGTTAACCCTGCATATGTAAAAGAAAAATTTAGATCTAAATCAAACTATTATCCAGTTCACCTTAGGGATCACACTGTCAATTTGTTCCAAAAAAATGTAGAATTAGAATTAAGTTTACTGTGTGACAATTTAAATAAAGGAGTAAAATCCTCACACTTAGTGAATAACTTATCGTCTAAAGTAAAAAGAGCCTTGACGAACTTAGAGAAAGATAACACGATTGTAATAAGAAAAGCTGACAAAGGGGGTCTTATTGTAATCCTCAATAAAGAGGATTATTTAAGTGAAGCCCATAGACAACTTTCTGACAGGGAAACCTACAAAATCCTAGAAAAAAACCCTTTGACCCTCTTTGAAATAGAATTAGATGCTCTCCTTTCAGAAGTTCTAGATTTCAAAATTATAGACGAAAGGTTATTCTCTTTCTTGAAACCTGATAAACCTCAGACAGCAATTTTTCACTATCTGCCTAAAACACATAAGAATGAGAGACCACCACCTATATAGCGGGCATAGGCTCATTAGGTGAAAATTTATGTGAATACATCGACTTCTATTTACAACCATTAGTCCTTAGACTACCGAGTTATCTGAAAGACAGTAGCCATTTAATACATACACTTAAAACCTTTCATTGGGAACAAGGCATCTGTAAATGGGCCTCAATAGACGTTGTTTCCCTTTATTCATGTATTCCTCACTCTTTAGGCCTAGAGGCCGTCAAATATCACCTTATTCACTATAGCACACATGATGAAAATTTAATAGTGTTTATTCTTAAAGCCATACAATTCCTATTGACACATCATTTCTTTTTGTTTGATAATAAATATTATTTACAAAATCAAGGCACGGCGATGGGAGCTAAATTTGCTCCATCTTATGCCAACTTATTCTTGGGATGGTGGGAAGACAAACACATATTCAATGACAATATGTTTCACGAGCATATCCAGTACTATCGTCGCTTCATTGACGACATAGTCATCATATGGTCAGGCACCTGTGAACAATTTAAAGACTTCGTTACTCTCATTAATACTAACACCTATAATTTAAAATTCACATTTGAAGTCAATGAAAATCACTTCAATTATCTTGACATTAAACTATCTACTAACAATCACCATATCACAACTACAATTTTTCGTAAGCAATGCTCAGCTAACACCATTCTGAATGCAAAATCTAGTCACCCCAGACATCTAATTCGTAATATACCATATAGCCAGTTGCTTTGTCTAAAAAGAATTTGTTCTACAGAAGAAGACTTCATAGACAATGTTTATAAGACTCAGTGAAAGGGGATACACTTTAGACAGCTTGAATGCTGCATATAAACGAGCAGCTTCTGCTAACAGAGACTACCTCTTTAATAGATATACAATACAGAAAAATATAGTCACATCACCTAGTGATGCATCAGTGAGTACACAAGTAGTTTCAACCAAATTAAAAGAGACTCCCCCTTTTTTATCTTGTATACTTACCTACAGCCCACAATTTAACATAATAAAAAGAATTATAGATAACAACCTGGTTATTTTAAAAACGGATCCCATACTTAGATCCATACTTAACAAAGGTTTAAAGTTCATATCTAGAAGGACAGAAACACTAGGGAATAAGCTATCCCCTAGTATGATCCAAACTAACCAACCAGAAAGAACTTGGCTATCCAATAGGAAGTTTCAAATGTGGGTCGAGGAGATGTATTACCTGTAATTTTGTTACAAAAACAGATATTTTCTCCTCAACAGTTACTAAAAAGATGTATCCAATCAGACATTATATAAACTGCAATACAAGGTTTGTTATCTATCTTCTTACATGTAAAAAATGTCCTGAATATTACTGATATTAAATCATATACTTCAGTAGCCAGGCATTTTCACGAATGTTCGAATAGATCTTTATCAAACCTCTCCGTTATAGGTATTGACAAAATTATCCCCAGCCCTAGAGGGGGCAATGTAGTAAATGCTCTTATAAAGAGAGAAATAAGATGGATCTTTTACCTTAACACTAGACAACCAGACGGCCTCAACCTTGATTACGACGTATCGTGCTATGTATGACTACTTTATTATCTATGTATAAATATAAATCTGAGAAATTAACTCTACAATAGAATCTTAATAACTAATACCTTAAAATGGTCTATCTAACTTTTTTGACTAAACAGGGTATATACTCTCTGTAAAACACCCTTTCTTACTTACTTATTTATATATATATATATATATATATATATATATATATATATTTATTGTAAAACTTCTTTATACAAAATTCATGTTGCCCTAACACATGTGCTTTCTCTTATTCTGGCCTTTTTTATGTGCATTGTTATTCAATCAACTAACCAAGCTGATGATTGGTTAACTATGCTTACATCAGCTAATTACATTTGTAAAGCTATTGGCTCTCTATGCTTTAAATACTCTATGTATGTAATGTTTTATTCAGCCTATGATTAAGTACCGCAAGGTACGAAACGCGTTAGGCTCTACGTATCATGTGTTAGCTCAATAAAAGTTTTGTGATTGTATTTCCAATCACCAATCACAATTTACCTATTGACTTTTATTGGTTTAATTTTAACTGCTGCCGTTCCTTAACTATTTATCCTAGGGTCCCAAAACTTTGCAGAGTTGAGTCACTGGGTAACTGCAGTTCCAAGTTAGAAAAAGGGGGTGGAGTCACCAACCGCCAATCAGATGTCACTCGTTGACTTTCAGTGGGGAAATTTAAGTTGCTGCTATTCAGACACTATTAAAATCAGGGTCCCCAAACTTTGCACAGTGGTTTTTACTATATAATTGTGGTCCAAGGTTCGAGAAAGAGCCCATTCAGTTTTTCAACCCAACATGAAGTTTGTTCTCAAACTTCCCTTTCTAGTTTTAAATTATTGTTTCCCCTAATTCTATTAGCCCATTAAATAGCAGAGGAGTAGTGTTTCACCTAATCGTTTCAATTGCTTTATACCTGAAACATAGAATGTTTATATCGTAATGAAGTATAATGAAAAAGGAAGCCCTAATTACCCACTTCTATACAAGCATTGAAGGGAAGATGCATTTTTACTCTTCTACCGTGTTAATAAAGAACTTGTATTGTCTCTTGAGGTACCAATATCATGTAACTACCCAGGAGAACTGCTGCATATTATCTGGATAGGGGTATTTCTGTGCTGTACAGCAACGCTAATAGACTTTTCACTTACCAGGTAAATTACAGAACTCTTGCAGAATGTAGCATTGCCACATAGCTAATTCTGTATTAGTAGTTGCAGTGTCGGACTGGGGTGTGCTAAGCCCACCGGGGCTGCCACCTCGAGGGCCCCTCCGCTCAGCCACGGAGGCCCCTACATTGATGCAAATCTCCAGTCACACAGCCCCATATGCACTGCTGCATAACTTCGCTTTCCAAACTGTACTTCACCGAGTAATTTCTCTCCATGCCATAGTTGTATCTCCAGGCAGTGTAAACAGTGGGTCTGGAATGGCATAGTCCATAAGGCCTGGGGCCCACTGGATTTCTCCTGGTGTTCCTCCAGCCCAGTCCAACGCTGAGCAGTCGTATACATGGAAAAAAACAATTATAATTTAACAAATTTATAATGTGGCGCTCAAAGCACTCTTGGCTTCATCCCACCCTCTGTCCCACAGCTGCAGCACAGAATGGAAGCAGACTCTGGACAAATCTCATGTGTAACCACTCAACAACCTTCCCCCTGACTGTGCACTCTACAGACACTGTGAAGATAAAACAGTGTGCCCTGCCACATAAGACAGCAGTGTATAAAGAACTATTGGTGTGTTTCGTGTCTATTAACCTTAGCACTGCCTCTCTGATAAAATACTAGAACAGATTTACCAAAATTCAGGGACATATTAAACCTGGTGCTTTAATACACCCCCACTCTCATCCCTAGCTTGCATGCTCTGCTCGCACCCCCACCCCCTTACACCACTCCCACCGCTTGTACCTCCCCAGTGCCGTTATTGCACAGATCAGCTTCACTGAGGACTGAACAGGTGGGAGATTTAAGCAGCTGTCAGAAATCTCCAATCCAGTTTCCAGTGCAGATGCAGCCAGCAGGGGGCATGCCGCCCCTAGATCTTTGCCCCCCTAGACACGGCCTTTTTGGTCTGCCCACAAATCTTGGCCTGCTAAAATTTGCACCACCAGCAAAACTCAAATTTCCCCACAAATCCGTACTAGGCTTTAGTGTACTCTGGGTTACTCCACAATTATAATTGTTCTGCAGAAGACTATCCATCCCATTTTTATTTTGTCAGCTTCCAATTCTTTCTTAGTTTTCATTTCATTCATATTTTTCTTTTTATTTATTATTTGAAGTTGAAAAACTCCACCAAGTTCAACATTTGCTGAAAAAACCTCAGGCTTTTCATCAGAAGGTAATCATGTAAATTCAAGTAGACCTGTCCAAGAGCTGTCAACCCCCCCCCCCCCTTATTTCTTTGTTTCACAAATTCCTCCGGTGAATTTCGGGCACGCATGTAGAATATTTTGGCTTCAGCTGTGATTCTGCGCATGCTTTTGACATCACTTCCGGAAGTGTGTGTGACACACCTGGCGTCACTTACGAAGTTCACCGAGAAATTTGGGTGGCGCGCCTTATTCCCTCAGAATATCAGAACTGTCAGGTTGACAGCTCTTCTATTCCCCACCATAACATCTTTTAGGGAAGCTTGGCCCCACTGCAGAGAGAAATTTCCGTGACCAGCAATGTGAACCCTCTACCTCTATCAGTTCTGAAAACCTACTGCACACTGGGGCCCACAGGGGCTGTCACCTCAGGTGCCCCCCTCCCCAGTTACAAACCTTCCTCTAAGGGGGGGCAATGCTGCACTTACCTGGATTACCCCCCTGCTGTGAGTGAGCTGCAGGCTTGGGAAGGGAGGTGCCTGGCGCTTGTATGTGTATTTATGTATATAAATGATGCACACCTAGTACCCTGCACCCCATCCAACAGCACTACATAGTGAAAGAGAAGAGAAACTCAATATGAATCCCTAAAATATACGTTTAGGTGAAACCCAGGACTACTGCACACAAGAACATGCTCAGTAGCTCTCTGCCCTGATAGTTATAAAGCAAGGCTGTTCATTGTCAGCTCCTGTTGCTCTTTAAGACTCATGCTCTAGATCTGTTTCAGACTGCTAAGTACAGGAATAAAAAGATGAGTGTTTAGAATGGTGCATTTTATCAAACAGATGTTAAAGTAGCAATTAATAGGGCAAAAATAGAATATGAAAAATATATTGACTTACTTGCAAAAACTGAATCACATTATATAAGTAAATTAACAGTAAATAAATACACTGCTGGCTGAGTTTAAAATTCATTTATTTTCCTAGTAATTTTTATAGAATACATGTATTTAAAAGTAAATACTATCCATATCTCCTAAGAAAGGGGTTGTTCACCTTTGAGTTAACGTTTAATGTGCTGTAGAGAGAAATATTCTGAGACAATTTGCAATTGGTCTTCATTTTTTTTTATTTGTGGCTTTGTAATGATTTCACTTTTTGGCCAGCAACTCTTCAGTTTGGAATTTCAGCCGTTATCTGGCTGCTATGGTTCAAATTACCATAGCAACCAGGCATTGGTTTAAATGAGAGACTGATATATTTATAGGAGGGGACCGAAACAGAAAGAAAAGTAATAAAAAGAAACAATAACAATAAATTTGTAGCCTCACAGAGCAATAGTTTTTGGCTGCTGGGGTCAGTGACCCCCATTTGAAAGTTGCAAAGAGTCAGAGGAAGAAGGCAAATCATTTAAAAAGTATAAAAAATAAATAATGAAGACCAATTGAAAAGTTGCTTACAAAAGGCCATTCTATGACATACTTAAAGTTAACTGAAAGGTGAACCACGCTGTAATAAGTATTTTGTCTAAATAAAAAAACCCTGTGTCCTGCATTCCTCATTCAGGATTAGTGATGGATTTGTGGCAACTTTCCTCGTTTCGCCATTGGCAGATTTTCTCGCAAAATGGGCACAACAATTTGCAGCAGAAAGGCTTCAGGGAGCTCCTAGAAACTGGAAACTAAACACTGAAGACTATTTTATTTTGCAACTTTGCAAAGGGATATTTCACTACTTAGTATCTGGGTGATATCTGGGTTGCAAAATGTCAGCTGATAAAAAAACAGTCATTGAAATAAACTGTTGATGTTTTACTTTAAACCTATTCAGTGTCAGACTGGGGGAATCTGTGGACAACCAGAGAACAGCACCATAGGGGCCTGCCATACACATAAGCATACCTGCTACCCCCCTAAGGGTGAACCTGATGCACTGCTGAACCCTTAAGGTTATGTGATTTTTTTACGTTTTGGAGAGCTAAAAGCAACACTTTTTTAAATGACACAATTCACATTTGTAAATATATTAAGTAAAAGTATGCTTCAGTAAGAGTCAGTATGCAGCCAGATCTTTTTAGAAGGATATGGCCCATTCCAAAAATCATTAAATTGGTGGCATCCTTACATGAATGTCTTAGCAACAGTAACATTATATTTGACAATGTAGCTAATATAATTAGGAATAGTTTATTATGTTGAGAACATTAAATAAAGTAGGAGATAATATTTATTTAATTTTTATTTAAAATTTATTAAGATTGCTATAGTATTATTGCCCAAACGATTAATATTCATTAATATGAAGGTATGAATAGGATATTTCTCATGTGCCAATTAATTGAAGGATGCAGCTAATTGCTGAGATGGCTGTTCAGCAGAGAGAATAACTAGAGATCACTGCTAGGGTTTCTATTAGAAACTGATGGCACAAACAATACAATTTCCTTCCAGGGAACAATCTGCTCACTCAATAGCTATGGTCTAGAACCGTGTGGAAGGTGTGTGCCACATTTTACATCATTTAATATATTCATATCTGAATTCTCCAAATAGAAAACTAATGGTCTCAGGCTGTATAATGGTCTCAGCTGTAGCACCAGACATTTCATCAGTACTTTTAGTTCTAAATCCAAGTTGCAGAACTTGGTTGCAGAACCAAAAAAGAGTAGAAAAATTTGAAGTAATGTTTATCCCGACATTATGTAAATTACAGTATAACCTAGATAAAGCCATCAAAAACCTCTGCTGACAGGACCCTTTCAAGAACCTATGTATTTTCTACCACTAATGTTGGAATGGCCTGTTGGGAACATAAGGATTTTTCCCAGTAGGCCCTGACCTAAGTAGGCCCTTTGTCCTTTCTGGAGCACAGAAACATTCTGCTTGTGTTTCATTTATTGCCAACAGTGAATATATATATATATATATATCAATCCAAATGGTGTCCGCACTCCAAGGCTCAATATTCCGCGGGGTGCTAGCCAAAATTATGTATGTATAGAAAATAATCATCTGTGGCCAGCACACCCTTCAATGTTTTATTAAAACATTTTTTATTATAGATATATTGTTAAAACCAACGTTTCGGTCCTCATTAGGACTTTTCTCAAGGATAAAAAACAATAGTCTATTGTCTAATGAGGAAAGAAAATGTAGTGCCCATTGGCAGTGATGGAGATTGTGATGGCAGTTTCAGCTTCACTCAGTGCACTATATGCAAGTTAACATTGCAGCTAAACAGGGGAATATGGGTGGGGACAGTAGAGGAAACCCCATTATTTGGTGTATAGTTGTCAGTCTATTAGCACTGGAGCTTTTAATTGGGAACCCATTAGCCAGACAAACCATGACAAACTTTGTAATGATCCCCAGCCAAACAAATGGCCATATAGACAGCTCCAAAGCATGGCTGGGCAGGATGGCAGGAAATACCAGGATCTGCATATTGTTTGGTCTCCCAGTATTAGTCACAGGCACAGTATGGCCCCCAACATTTATTGACAAGCCATTTTGACCCCCAACAATTCATGATAGGCACAGTATGGCCCCCAGCATTTCATGACAGGTACAGCATAACCTCTAATATTATATAACAGGCATAGTATGGCCCTCAACATTTCATGATAAGCACCGTGTGGCCACTAACAATTCATGATTATATGCAATAAGAGGTTTCCATGTTTCATTATGTACCATCCTTTTCTACTGACCATGTGCCTTTTTCTTTTTTTTATTTTACCCCAAATCCTCCCTGGTGTTCTGTCTCATAGGCACCTGGAAAGCAGAGAATCCTATTTAGTGCAAAAGTGTAAGCTCACTTTAAACTATTTTAAAGTGAGCTTAAACTATTAAGGCACAGTGAAGGTGGGCGCACAATATTCATATAAATGGAAAAAGATTCTCTCCATTCATTGGCAGGGTAAGAGAATCAGCAAGGCAAAGGAATCAATTCCACAGTCTTTAAATATATGAAACTGTATACTCAGGAGAACCTCTTCACTAAGCAGATGGGGGTTGAATTCATTTTTTACTACAACGTATTTCTGCAGAATGAAAAGAAAATAGGGCTTTACATTCATAAGTTTTTACTGAAATGCATATATTACTTTCTGTGGTAAAGGATACTCATTCCTTCTGCGTATAATTACAGTTATGCATACTGTACATGGGGGACTGCTCATATATTGTGGATGTGCTGAAGACTTCTCTACTCATTGCCAGAGAACTGCACCAGCAATTTAAGACCAGCAGAAGTCCTGTTGCTTTTGTGGACTGAGGAGAATATTTAGGCTTATCTCTGTAAATGACACACAAAACTAGAAGGTGTGTGAGAGAGAAGTTCTCAGGCTCTCTCTTTGGAATCTGTGAGTCTGAAGATAAAATGCAGCCCAACATTTAACATTAACAAGGTATATCATAGTGGAGAGGTTATTTATGACCACAAGTGCAAGTTGTACTTTTGCCATCTTCCTCACAGTCAGTTATTAAAGGATACTCGCATCAAAATGTGTTCTTTTCAATTCCATATAGTTGCACTCAACACCACTCAGTCCTTCCTGCCTCTTATTCCAAATGGAGCTCTGCTTATTGATGCAGGGAAACCCTGTGCGGCGCACTATCCCAATATCACTTACAAAGTGCATGTGCACTTGCATTTATTTTGATAAATCAGGCATAATTGTGTTAGGCAAAAACACCATTGCATCAAATGAAATTTGCCCAAAACAATTCTTGAATTACAAAAACAAACACAATTTTACATTTTCATATACATTATGGTATTATCTACGTTAAAATTGTAATCACATTTCTGTGAGACAAACCACAAAGCCAAAGAAAAATTAAGAGAGACATCATTTCATGTATTCTGGTAACAAAAAAACTGACTATAACTAATAATAAATGAACATTGTCATAAAAAAAGTTTTTATCATTACTTTAACTATAGTTCAACATTTTATTTTAAGCAGAAATTCCCTCCATCATTCATGCAAATGCAGCAGCTTCTATTGTGTGATCGCCATGGCAACACCATTATGACATCATCACTATATAACCACCTGCTCATTAGTATGCGGTAATAGTGTTGTGATGTCATAATGTGAGCATTGTGACATCACAAGTGAAAAGCTACTTAACCCCCTGAGGCTGACAGCACAGCTCAGTTCGAAGTGTTGACTCGCTTCGGACAACACCTGCTGACCTACAGCTCAGCAACATGAATTTCCAAATTCTTTTTTCTTTTTTCATTCTATTACAACAATTTTTTCTTTCCTATGATCCTTCAACATTTTTATTTCAAGCACATGAAGAATTAGAACTCAGAGATGTTGAGCAAATGAGAGATACTGATGAGATTTACCCACTGACTTCAGTTATCATGATGCTTGTGATACTTTCATTGGCAGTTACCTTTGACTGGACTGTTAGCCATTACTGGAAACATCCCAACAGCAGGAGGATGGGTTTGGCTCTTCTATTTGCAATGATTGTATTCAAACCAGCTTTTTATACTCAGCATTACCTATTTTCCATCTGTATCCTGCTTGTATTTACATCGGTGGTAGCCATTTACTGGTATTTAAGTTATACCCCAGAGGCACCCACCACTTTTAAGAACCCTACATGTTGTTCTAGCCAGACCAGCCATAGAGTTCATCTAGATGAGAGACCTCTGGTTGGAGTAAGCGAGCCCAGCCATAGAGTCCATCTAGAAGCAAGACCTCTGGTTGGAGTAAGCGAGACCAGCCATAGAGTTCCTCTAGAAGAGAAACCTGTGGTTGAAGAAGGCTTATTGAGAGAAGACGAATTAAAACAACGTCTTACACAGAGAAGTCTGAGAATATTTATCGCCACATGGAATATGAATGGACAAAAGGATCTTCCTGACAGACTGGATGATTTCCTATTTCCATCCGGCGCTGAATCTGCACAAGACCTTTATGTCATTGGAACGCAAGAAGGCTGCCCAAACAGGCGACAATTTGAGAACCGACTGCAGCGGACACTTGGACATGGTTATGTCCTGCTCCACTCAGCAGCTCATGGAGTCCTGTACTTGTCACTGTTTATGAGACGAGATCTCGTGAGGTTCTGCTCAGAGGCTGAATCTGCAAAAGTGACCACGAGGTTCTTCCCAATGATTAAGACCAAAGGGGCTTTGGCTGTCTCATTTACATTTTTCGGAACATCGTTCCTTTTCATCAGCTCCCACTTTGCGGCAGGAGATTCCAAAGTGAAGAAAAGGATCCAGAATTATGAGAAAATTATCAAAGACCTGAAGCTCCCTAAAAAAGTTCCTGTCACAAACCCGAATTGCTCTCATCCCGATGATGTGACAAGTCGGTTTGATGAGGTGTTCTGGTTCGGGGACTTCAATTTCCGGTTGAGCAAGAGTCGAACGGAAATGAATTCTATACTAGAGAACATTCCTCAGAATGATGTGAGTTCCCTCCTACAGTATGACCAGCTGTCAGAAGAGGTGAATAAAGGGACTCTATTCAGAGGATTTAAGGAAGCGGACATCCATTTCTTTCCCACATATAAATTTGACATCGGTTCAGATGTTTATGACACCAGTGGGAAACAGAGGACACCTTCCTATACAGACCGAGTGATGTACAAGAGCCGCCATGAGGACGACATCCTTGTTCTGAAATATGGTTCTTGTGCTCGTATGAAGCAATCAGACCACAAACCTGTTTTTGGTGTTTATAAAGTATGGATACGGAAGCACCATTCCCCTGGCTGAAGGACTGTGTGCCAGAGACTAAAAATCAGAAAGGAGTAAAAACGTGAAGTTAAGAAAACCCACACTGTCTATTGGCATGGGTAGGGCTGGAGGGGCCAATTCAAAGTGTGTTAAAGACTATTTGTGTAGTGAAAAAAACACACACATTTCAACACACTTGTTAATATTTGCACCACCATACCCGTCCCGTTAATGAGGATCAGACTGTGAGACCAGTGCTTTCGTCAAGAGAACTTTTCTCAAGAAACGCAGGAAGGCATTGATGTGATATGGTGGCTTGTCAGTTTCATAATCAGAACACTGTAACTAAAAATATGTGTGATATATTTGCCAAATAAAGGTATTAAGCATAGTCATTTACATGGGAGTCTGAATCATTTGTAGGATCTTTTAAATTAATGTTCTAATACACTTTTTGTTTGGACAATTGCATTATTTGTTTCAGGAAGCGCCAGCACAATATACCTCCACATGCCAGCATAGTGTCTTTCAAAATACAGCACAATACTGTACACTGAGGTTTTTAGCCAAAATAATGGGTTGCACCCTGAGTCCAATATACAGTACATGCCTACATCATTGCTCCCTGCCATTTGCACTTTTTGCTCCACTGGGTCCACTTGGGTTCTTGACACTTGATAAACCTTCCGTGTCACCATCTGGATTAACATCAATTTAATAAAACAGTAGTCTATAACACTTTTTTATTATGCAGTTAGATAGTATGACTTGAAAAGCTTGTCCAGAGCAGCTTATTTTTGTGAATACCAGTCGTTGTTGTTCCTCAGCCCTTTGTTACTTACCAGTGCTCCAGCACCACTTTCCTTCTAACACTAAAGGGGCAGCTATTAGGCCAGGCGGGAGGTAGTGCGATGATCCCTTTGCCTTGACATACTGCATACCAGTACATAATAGGGGGCTATGGTTTATACAAAGACAACAGCACCAGGTGGGTATGTGAAATAATACTGTCAATATCCTGTATAATTCTACATCTGTAACAAGGAGCAGGTGATGCACCAAAATAGGTATATGTATTGTGTATTGTGTTGTTACCACTTATGGCACACTATTGAGCTGTCACAAAATAAAATACATACTGGCACATAGTGCTAAGGGAACCTTGGTCTTAACACATGGACAAAGGCACTTGTAACATAACTGGCACTATAGTCAAACAAAGGCATAGGCGGAACAATATTGACACTGTGGTTTAGTAATAAAAGGCACTAAATTTGCCCAGGAATTGTAACCCATTACAACCAATCAGCAGGAAGCATTAACTGGCCACTTGTTTAAAAATAAACACTGATTTATTGGTTGCTGTTGGCTACTGCTCCTGGGCAAACGTAGTGCCCTTTATTACATATGGGGTTAAGTCCACCCCTTCCACTCTTATGGGCATATTTATTATAGTGTGTAAGCCAACATCACCAAACAAATCTTTGCTTTTGTTTTCTAACTTGTCGGTGATCGTTTCAATCTAATTGCTAATTGGTTACTATGGGAAACATCACTAAGGGCTCTTGCACACGGGGAGATTAGTCGCCCGCGACAAATCTCCCTTGTCACGGGCGACTAATCTCCCCGAACTACCATCCCACCGGCGAACATGTAAGTCTCCGGTGGGATGGTACACGCTGCGCAGGCGATTTCGGCAAATCGCCGAAGTTGCCTCGCGAGGCATTTTCAGCGATTTGCCGAAATTGCGCCGCCGCGTGTGCCATCTCACCGGCGACTTACATGTTCGCCGGTGGGATGGCAACTCATGGCAACTCGGGGAGATTAGTCGCCCACGAACAGGGAGATTTGTCGCAGGCGACTAATCTCCCCGTGTGCCAGAGCCCTAAAGATTCAGCATCTCTATAGCAGCAATGATCCAGGCCTTCAAAGTTGTCACTTAAATTTTGTTAGGAGTGTCAGCGACACTGCACATGCACATTCAGCTCTGAGAAGCTGTTGAGAAGCTAAACTTGGGGGCAGTCTCAAATTATACAGCAGAAAATGAGGTTTGCCTGTGATATAGGCTGATGCTACATTGCTGATTATTAAATTCTGATAGTAATTGCACTGGTTTCTGAGGTGCCATATAGTAATTATCTGTAGTAATTACTTATCGGCCTTATATTGTGGCATTTATATTGTGTATATACAGAATATTTTGAGTGGGTGCCTAAGCTCAGTAAGTGACAGTAGCACAGAGCATGTGCAAGGAATCAGCAGAAAAGAAGATGGGGAGCTACTGGGGCATCTTTAGGGGCACAGATCTTCCCTACTAATGGGCTGTGGTTGCCTTGAGCTGGTACAGAAGCCCAAAACATAATGTATAACATTTTTGCCCTAATTCTTTAGTTAGGCTTTAGTTCTCCTTTGAAGGAGAAAGAAAGGTAAAAACTAAGTAAGCTTTATCAGAAAGGTCTATGTAGATACAGCCATAAGCACTCACAGAAACGCTGCACTGAGTTCTCTGTAAAAACATTAGTTGTGTCTGTTTTCCTCTGCCACAGACATGCAGATCTTTGCTTACTGCTCTTTCCTACTCCCCCCTCCCTCAAGAATGCTAGAACTCACCCCCCCCTTAGGAATGTGGATCTGAGCCAATCAGCAGGAAGCTGACTCATAGGCTTACTAACTGAGCATGTACACTTGGTCTGGGTGTCTGTGCAGGAGTGAGGCATTATGGGAACTTACATACTTTACACAGCTCAGTGTTTTTTCTTCCTGTTTGGCTTCTGATCATCTGAA
Organism: Xenopus tropicalis; assembly: GCF_000004195.4. NCBI lineage: Eukaryota > Metazoa > Chordata > Amphibia > Anura > Pipidae > Xenopus > Xenopus tropicalis. Next base: position 44,022,413 of record NC_030684.2, on the reverse strand, counting down.
CGGGAGAAATATGGGGAGACTTAGGGCACTATTGAGACAACTGAAGGTATGCCTGCAGCTTGAGATTAACTCTTTATTAGCCTTTCCTTTACCTTTAAAGAAGAAAGAAAATGGCCTCCCTCCCCACTTCTGAACCGCACCACAGTAGACCCCCTAATACGGGTATAAATGAGCATGGCATTTTAAGGGCTCAGGCACACGGGGAGATTAGTTGCCCGCAACAAAACTCCCTGTTTGCGGGCGACTAATCTCCCCGGATTGCCATCCCACCGGCGAAAATGATTTCAATGAAAGCGCGCAAGTTGCCTCGAGAGGAAACTTGCGCGATTTCAGTGAAATTGCGCCGCCGCGTATGCCATCCCACCAGCGAATTACATTTTCGCCGGTGGGATGGCAATCCGGGGAGATTAGTCGCCCTAGACACGGGAGATTTGTTGCGGGCGACTAATCTCTCCATGTGCCAGAGCCCTAATACTTGAGTTCTGATATACTGGAAAAACAAACAGAAAATGAGGAAGAGAATGACATGTAAAAAATGAGGAAGAGAATGACATGTAAAAAATGTTGGAAGTGGAAGTACTAAGCATACAAGGGCTGATTTGCAAATGCTGGTGCCTGTGTCTAGTGTGGTGGCCCAAGGGCACCTTTATTTACACAGTCTGTCCCAGGCAGGAGGAGGGGCAGGTAGATATTCAGTGCCTAGGGTGGCACAGCATCTAAATACAGCCCTGCCCAGGGTCAGACTTGGGGGTCCGACCCCGGCCATAGCCTCACACCCCGGAGGGGCCCCCTAACCCCCCTCGCAGGGCCCCCCACCCGACGCCCTTCCCCAAGCAAGCGCGTTGGGGCAGGAGCGGTCGGGAAGGGGGAGCACTGCAAGGGTCGGGTCCGGGCTGCCAGGGCCCACCGGGATTTTTCCCGGTGTCCCGGTGGCCCAGTCCGACCCTGGCCCTGCCATTAGCAATAAAGGGCAAGGGGAACAAGAAAGAGAAGCGCAGAAGGAAAGAAGCAGATGGAGGAACTCTTGCAGGAACTAAAACACCTGAAAGGAGGTGAGGTGGAGTGGAAAGATGAAAAGAAAAGTGCGCATTATGGTGGGAATACTAGAAGATGAAAGCATCATAGGCAAATGGCCCTCTAAGCTATTAATAAATATTTCTAATATTTACAGCTTTCGTATCAAGGGGTAACTTTTGGAGAGAAAGTGGTTCAAATTGTACTCTGCGCTGTGCATTTGTACATGCAAACACCCGTGTCATGACACTAGCATACACAACAAATTGTGATGCGCAAAGAAAATATTATTGCACACAAACAACTTGCCACTTGCTCTGACACAGACACACAAACTATTTTAAAAAGGCATTAAAAAATCTAGCCCCCCCACCAAACACCTACAAGAAATTAAACAAAACACTGATATTAGGGATCAGCTTCAACTGAATTTTATGCTTTGCTTTATATTTTCTCCTCCTCCTGAGCTGGACTGGGTAAAGTGATTTATAAGCTATCCAAGGTTTAAAATCCCATAATTATACTTTCTTGATTTATTCTATATTGGCTGGGGATAAAATCCTTTGATGTACAGCTATGGGACCTGTTATCCAGAATGCTCGGGACCTGGGGTTTCCAGATAAGCAAACTTTCTGTAATTTGGATCTCCAAAAAAAATCATTTAAACATTAATTAAACCCAATAGGATTGTTTTGCCTCTAATAAGGATTAATTATATCTTAGTTGGGATCAAGTACAAGATCCTGTTTTATTATTTTTTTTAAAAACAAATTGGAATTATTTGCTTAAAATGGAGTCTATGGGAGATGGCCATCCCATAATTTGGAGCTTTCTGGATAACTGGTTTCCAGATAAGGGATCCTACACCTGCATTAGACAACAAGAAGTTCAGATGCTCAGCATACTCTCTCCACAAGGCTTTTGTACTGTGTGCTGGGGAGGGGAGTTAGAGGTAATACCTGATATTGCGCTATACAGCTGCAGCATGGATAAAGCAAGAGCCAAGTGAAAATATAAACACATGTAACCCTTTCTTGACTGTTACCAAGCCAATAGCCAGGGCCGCTGCTGGCCAAATGGGTGCCCTAAGCAGAAATTTACTTTTGTGCCCCCTCCCCCAAATATTACAGAAGTGCCCCCAATAGAAAGTGCCCCCATTGCCCCCATAAACAGTGCCCCCAATTACTCAAGGGTTCACATTGAGCCCTGCATCAATAAGCACGGCGCACTATCCCAATATCACTTACACTTACAAAGTGCATGTGCACTTGCATTTATTTTGACAAATCAGGCATAATTGTGTTAGGCAAAAACACCATTGCATCAAATGAAATTTGCCCAAAACAATTCTTGAATTACAAAAACAAACACAATTTTACATTTTCATATACATTATGGTATTATCTACGTTAAAATTGTAATCACATTTCTGTGAGACAAACCACAAAGCCAAAGAAAAATTAAGAGAGACATCATTTCATGTATTCTGGTAACAAAAAAACTGACTATAACTAATAATAAATGAACATTGTCATAAAAAAAGTTTTTATCATTACTTTAACTATAGTTCAACATTTTATTTTAAGCAGAAATTCCCTCCATCATTCATGCAAATGCAGCAGCTTCTATTGTGTGATCGCCATGGCAACACCATTATGACATCATCACTATATAACCACCTGCTCATTAGTATGCGGTAATAGTGTTGTGATGTCATAATGTGAGCATTGTGACATCACAAGTGAAAAGCTACTTAACCCCCTGAGGCTGACAGCACAGCTCAGTTCGAAGTGTTGACTCGCTTCGGACAACACCTGCTGACCTACAGCTCAGCAACATGAATTTCCAAATTCTTTTTTCTTTTTTCATTCTATTACAACAATTTTTTCTTTCCTATGATCCTTCAACATTTTTATTTCAAGCACATGAAGAATTAGAACTCAGAGATGTTGAGCAAATGAGAGATACTGATGAGATTTACCCACTGACTTCAGTTATCATGATGCTTGTGATACTTTCATTGGCAGTTACCTTTGACTGGACTGTTAGCCATTACTGGAAACATCCCAACAGCAGGAGGATGGGTTTGGCTCTTCTATTTGCAATGATTGTATTCAAACCAGCTTTTTATACTCAGCATTACCTATTTTCCATCTGTATCCTGCTTGTATTTACATCGGTGGTAGCCATTTACTGGTATTTAAGTTATACCCCAGAGGCACCCACCACTTTTAAGAACCCTACATGTTGTTCTAGCCAGACCAGCCATAGAGTTCATCTAGATGAGAGACCTCTGGTTGGAGTAAGCGAGCCCAGCCATAGAGTCCATCTAGAAGCAAGACCTCTGGTTGGAGTAAGCGAGACCAGCCATAGAGTTCCTCTAGAAGAGAAACCTGTGGTTGAAGAAGGCTTATTGAGAGAAGACGAATTAAAACAACGTCTTACACAGAGAAGTCTGAGAATATTTATCGCCACATGGAATATGAATGGACAAAAGGATCTTCCTGACAGACTGGATGATTTCCTATTTCCATCCGGCGCTGAATCTGCACAAGACCTTTATGTCATTGGAACGCAAGAAGGCTGCCCAAACAGGCGACAATTTGAGAACCGACTGCAGCGGACACTTGGACATGGTTATGTCCTGCTCCACTCAGCAGCTCATGGAGTCCTGTACTTGTCACTGTTTATGAGACGAGATCTCGTGAGGTTCTGCTCAGAGGCTGAATCTGCAAAAGTGACCACGAGGTTCTTCCCAATGATTAAGACCAAAGGGGCTTTGGCTGTCTCATTTACATTTTTCGGAACATCGTTCCTTTTCATCAGCTCCCACTTTGCGGCAGGAGATTCCAAAGTGAAGAAAAGGATCCAGAATTATGAGAAAATTATCAAAGACCTGAAGCTCCCTAAAAAAGTTCCTGTCACAAACCCGAATTGCTCTCATCCCGATGATGTGACAAGTCGGTTTGATGAGGTGTTCTGGTTCGGGGACTTCAATTTCCGGTTGAGCAAGAGTCGAACGGAAATGAATTCTATACTAGAGAACATTCCTCAGAATGATGTGAGTTCCCTCCTACAGTATGACCAGCTGTCAGAAGAGGTGAATAAAGGGACTCTATTCAGAGGATTTAAGGAAGCGGACATCCATTTCTTTCCCACATATAAATTTGACATCGGTTCGGATGTTTATGACACCAGTGGGAAACAGAGGACACCTTCCTATACAGACCGAGTGATGTACAAGAGCCGCCATGAGGACGACATCCTTGTTCTGAAATATGGTTCTTGTGCTCGTATGAAGCAATCAGACCACAAACCTGTTTTTGGTGTTTATAAAGTATGGATACGGAAGCACCATTCCCCTGGCTGAAGGACTGTGTGCCAGAGACTAAAAATCAGAAAGGAGTAAAAACGTGAAGTTAAGAAAACCCACACTGTCTATTGGCATGGGTAGGGCTGGAGGGGCCAATTCAAAGTGTGTTAAAGACTATTTGTGTAGTGAAAAAAACACACACATTTCAACACACTTGTTAATATTTGCACCACCATACCCGTCCCGTTAATGAGGATCAGACTGTGAGACCAGTGCTTTCGTCAAGAGAACTTTTCTCAAGAAACGCAGGAAGGCATTGATGTGATATGGTGGCTTGTCAGTTTCATAATCAGAACACTGTAACTAAAAATATGTGTGATATATTTGCCAAATAAAGGTATTAAGCATAGTCATTTACATGGGAGTCTGAATCATTTGTAGGATCTTTTAAATTAATGTTCTAATACACTTTTTGTTTGGACAATTGCATTATTTGTTTCAGGAAGCGCCAGCACAATATACCTCCACATGCCAGCATAGTGTCTTTCAAAATACAGCACAATACTGTACACTGAGGTTTTTAGCCAAAATAATGGGTTGCACCCTGAGTCCAATATACAGTACATGCCTACATCATTGCTCCCTGCCATTTGCACTTTTTGCTCCACTGGGTCCACTTGGGTTCTTGACACTTGATAAACCTTCCGTGTCACCATCTGGATTAACATCAATTTAATAAAACAGTAGTCTATAACACTTTTTTATTATGCAGTTAGATAGTATGACTTGAAAAGCTTGTCCAGAGCAGCTTATTTTTGTGAATACCAGTTGTTGTTGTTCCTCAGCCCTTTGTTACTTACCAGTGCTCCAGCACCACTTTCCTTCTAACACTAAAGGGGCAGCTATTAGGCCAGGCGGGAGGTAGTGCGATGATCCCTTTGCCTTGACATACTGCATACCAGTACATAATAGGGGGCTATGGTTTATACAAAGACAACAGCACCAGGTGGGTATGTGAAATAATACTGTCAATATCCTGTATAATTCTACATCTGTAACAAGGAGCAGGTGATGCACCAAAATAGGTATATGTATTGTGTATTGTGTTGTTACCACTTATGGCACACTATTGAGCTGTCACAAAATAAAATACATACTGGCACATAGTGCTAAGGGAACCTTGGTCTTAACACATGGACAAAGGCACTTGTAACATAACTGGCACTATAGTCAAACAAAGGCATAGGCGGAACAATATTGACACTGTGGTTTAGTAATAAAAGGCACTAAATTTGCCCAGGAATTGTAACCCATTACAACCAATCACCAGGAAGCATTAACTGGCCACTTGTTTAAAAATAAACACTGATTTATTGGTTGCTGTTGGCTACTGCTCCTGGGCAAACGTAGTGCCCTTTATTACATATGGGGTTAAGTCCACCCCTTCCACTCTTATGGGCATATTTATTATAGTGTGTAAGCCAACATCACCAAACAAATCTTTGCTTTTGTTTTCTAACTTGTCGGTGATCGTTTCAATCTAATTGCTAATTGGTTACTATGGGAAACATCACTAAGGGCTCTTGCACACGGGGAGATTAGTCGCCCGCGACAAATCTCCCTTGTCACGGGCGACTAATCTCCCCGAACTACCATCCCACCGGCGAACATGTAAGTCTCCGGTGGGATGGTACACGCTGCGCAGGCGATTTCGGCAAATCGCCGAAGTTGCCTCGCGAGGCATTTTCAGCGATTTGCCGAAATTGCGCCGCCGCGTGTGCCATCTCACCGGCGACTTACATGTTCGCCGGTGGGATGGCAACTCATGGCAACTCGGGGAGATTAGTCGCCCACGAACAGGGAGATTTGTCGCAGGCGACTAATCTCCCCGTGTGCCAGAGCCCTAAAGATTCAGCATCTCTATAGCAGCAATGATCCAGGCCTTCAAAGTTGTCACTTAAATTTTGTTAGGAGTGTCAGCGACACTGCACATGCACATTCAGCTCTGAGAAGCTGTTGAGAAGCTAAACTTGGGGGCAGTCTCAAATTATACAGCAGAAAATGAGGTTTGCCTGTGATATAGGCTGATGCTACATTGCTGATTATTAAATTCTGATAGTAATTGCACTGGTTTCTGAGGTGCCATATAGTAATTATCTGTAGTAATTACTTATCGGCCTTATATTGTGGCATTTATATTGTGTATATACAGAATATTTTGAGTGGGTGCCTAAGCTCAGTAAGTGACAGTAGCACAGAGCATGTGCAAGGAATCAGCAGAAAAGAAGATGGGGAGCTACTGGGGCATCTTTAGGGGCACAGATCTTCCCTACTAATGGGCTGTGGTTGCCTTGAGCTGGTACAGAAGCCCAAAACATAATGTATAACATTTTTGCCCTAATTCTTTAGTTAGGCTTTAGTTCTCCTTTGAAGGAGAAAGAAAGGTAAAAACTAAGTAAGCTTTATCAGAAAGGTCTATGTAGATACAGCCATAAGCACTCACAGAAACGCTGCACTGAGTTCTCTGTAAAAACATTAGTTGTGTCTGTTTTCCTCTGCCACAGACATGCAGATCTTTGCTTACTGCTCTTTCCTACTCCCCCCTCCCTCAAGAATGCTAGAACTCACCCCCCCCTTAGGAATGTGGATCTGAGCCAATCAGCAGGAAGCTGACTCATAGGCTTACTAACTGAGCATGTACACTTGGTCTGGGTGTCTGTGCAGGAGTGAGGCATTATGGGAACTTACATACTTTACACAGCTCAGTGTTTTTTCTTCCTGTTTGGCTTCTGATCATCTGAACGAGAGAAATATGGGGAGACTTAGGGCACTATTGAGACAACTGAAGGTATGCCTGCAGCTTGAGATTAACTCTTTATTAGCCTTTCCTTTACCTTTAAAGAAGAAAGAAAATGGCCTCCCTCCCCACTTCTGAACCGCACCACAGTAGACCCCCTAATACGGGTATAAATGAGCATGGCATTTTAAGGGCTCAGGCACACGGGGAGATTAGTTGCCCGCAACAAAACTCCCTGTTTGCGGGCGACTAATCTCCCCGGATTGCCATCCCACCGGCGAAAATGATTTCAATGAAAGCGCGCAAGTTGCCTCGAGAGGAAACTTGCGCGATTTCAGTGAAATTGCGCCGCCGCGTATGCCATCCCACCAGCGAATTACATTTTCGCCGGTGGGATGGCAATCCGGGGAGATTAGTCGCCCTAGACACGGGAGATTTGTTGCGGGCGACTAATCTCTCCATGTGCCAGAGCCCTAATACTTGAGTTCTGATATACTGGAAAAACAAACAGAAAATGAGGAAGAGAATGACATGTAAAAAATGAGGAAGAGAATGACATGTAAAAAATGTTGGAAGTGGAAGTACTAAGCATACAAGGGCTGATTTGCAAATGCTGGTGCCTGTGTCTAGTGTGGTGGCCCAAGGGCACCTTTATTTACACAGTCTGTCCCAGGCAGGAGGAGGGGCAGGTAGATATTCAGTGCCTAGGGTGGCACAGCATCTAAATACAGCCCTGCCCAGGGTCAGACTTGGGGGTCCGACCCCGGCCATAGCCTCACACCCCGGAGGGGCCCCCTAACCCCCCTCGCAGGGCCCCCCACCCGACGCCCTTCCCCAAGCAAGCGCGTTGGGGCAGGAGCGGTCGGGAAGGGGGAGCACTGCAAGGGTCGGGTCCGGGCTGCCAGGGCCCACCGGGATTTTTCCCGGTGTCCCGGTGGCCCAGTCCGACCCTGGCCCTGCCATTAGCAATAAAGGGCAAGGGGAACAAGAAAGAGAAGCGCAGAAGGAAAGAAGCAGATGGAGGAACTCTTGCAGGAACTAAAACACCTGAAAGGAGGTGAGGTGGAGTGGAAAGATGAAAAGAAAAGTGCGCATTATGGTGGGAATACTAGAAGATGAAAGCATCATAGGCAAATGGCCCTCTAAGCTATTAATAAATATTTCTAATATTTACAGCTTTCGTATCAAGGGGTAACTTTTGGAGAGAAAGTGGTTCAAATTGTACTCTGCGCTGTGCATTTGTACATGCAAACACCCGTGTCATGACACTAGCATACACAACAAATTGTGATGCGCAAAGAAAATATTATTGCACACAAACAACTTGCCACTTGCTCTGACACAGACACACAAACTATTTTAAAAAGGCATTAAAAAATCTAGCCCCCCCCCCACGAAACACCTACAATAAATTAAACAAAACACTGATATTAGGGATCAGCTTCAACTGAATTTTATGCTTTGCTTTATATTTTCTCCTCCTCCTGAGCTGGACTGGGTAAAGTACCCCAAAGTGATTTATAAGCTATCCAAGGTTTAAAATCCCATAATTATACTTTCTTGATTTATTCTATATTGGCTGGGGATAAAATCCTTTGATGTACAGCTATGGGACCTGTTATCCAGAATGCTCGGGACCTGGGGTTTCCAGATAAGCAAACTTTCTGTAATTTGGATCTCAAAAAAAATCATTTAAACATTAATTAAACCCAATAGGATTGTTTTGCCTCCAATAAGGATTAATTATATCTTAGTTGGGATCAAGTACAAGATCCTGTTTCATTATTTTTTTTTAAAACAAATTGGAATTATTTGCTTAAAATGGAGTATATGGGAGATGGCCATCCCATAATTTGGAGCTTTCTGGATAACTGGTTTCCAGGTAAGGGATCCTACACCTGCATTAGACAACAAGAAGTTCAGATGCTCAGCATACTCTCTCCACAAGGCTTTTGTACTGTGTGCTGGGGAGGGGAGTTAGAGGTAATATCTGATATTGCGCTATACAGCTGCAGCATGGATAAAGCAAGAGCCAAATGAAAATATAAACACATGTAACCCTTTCTTGACTGTTACCAAGCCAACAGCACGGCTAGATAGGTTTAGAGCATGGGGTACAACAGGGATACCCAATCTTTCTTACTCGTGAGCCACAGTCAAATGTAAAAAGACTTGGAGAGCAACACAAGCACCATAAAAGTTCATGGAGGTGCCAAATAAGGGCTGTGATTGGCTATTAGGCAGCCTCTATGCACACTATCAGCTTACAGGGGGCTTTATTTGGCAGTAAATCTTGTTTTTATTCAACCAAAACTTGCCCCCAAGTCAGGAATTCAAAAATAACTCCCTGGTTTGGGGGCACTGAGAGGAACATCCAAGGGGTTGGGGAGCAACATGTTGCCCCTGAGTCACTGGTTGGGGATCACTGGGGTACAAGCAACTCAATCCTTCAGGGTGGGCCTTTGCTATGTGGAAGTGACCAAACGCAGCTATGATGTAGTGAAACTACAACTCACTATAGCTGTGTGCGGTGCAAAGTAACAAATGGGCGCCAGAAGGTTCTTGCAGTTGAACAATAGAAATGGTTTATTGTTAGAGACAATCAATATGCAGGGTTATAGCAATACTCACACAGAGCAGATATCAGGTAATTGCACAGAAGGTAGAAAAATATGGTGTCCATCGATATAGCCCACCTCAGCTGAGGGTGGGGAAGGTAAGGACCACCAACCAGCGCACCAGTGGAGAGTAGCCTGGCCAAGTATCTGTATCCTCAGGGTGTTCTTTAGCAGCCAAGGATCCCTCACAGCCGACTATGGATCAGGGATAGGAACTGACCTGATATCTGCATCTTAACCGTGGCCCTGCTCTAAGGCAACAATGCCTGTATGGAAGAATACTTCCAGCTAATTTCCTGGTTGGAGTCGGAAAACTGCTCTTTCTAAATAATCTCACTATCTCACTTTCCTAGAAAGTGCTCTTATAAATTATCCTTACACTTACTATTCCTCATTCACGGGGTCCCGGTTTCCCCGACTTCTCTAGAGCTAGATGCAGCCTCTAGGGTACTCACTTTACTGGGCCCTGTTGATCCCAGGCTCAGTGGAACTTCCACCTGGGTCAGCAGATGCAGCCAAAGAGGCAGACCCATCCCCCTGCTAAGCACTATATCAAGGGAGTCATCTCCCTGTAAACCAATAAGACACATTTGCAAAACTCTAAACTGATACATGGGTCTTTGCCCAGTAACAGCACAAACCAAGGAACTGCAGGGTTTAACGCCATAGGGACATGTTAACCCTATGGGTCCCTACACACATATGCTGGCTCTAATTGTATTAAGGGGGTTTAGTCTGTCAGGCTGTACAGTTCCCAGATATTTCTGATAACAGCCCACACAACAATCCCCATAGAAAACTAAAATATATGCTAAACTCTTATTAAGTTTCTAGCACTACTTCCAGAGACAGAATAAGAAGCAGTAGGTAAGTTCTAACCATTGAGTTCCATTAAAGCAGCGGTACAACAAATCTAATCAGATATGACCCCAATTCCGCCACACACTTTGGAGTTTGTCATTTCTAATCTATCACCTCTTCGGAGAGAGAACATGAAATATTTCCCGCTTGCAGAAGGAGTCAATTGAAATGATGCTCCCTGCTGGATCACCGTGAATGTTGATAGAGGAGGGCGCAAAAGTGCGAAGGGAAGAGCCACTTGTGGTTTAACCCTTTCACTCCTACAGGAGTCAATCATTTGAAATGAGTACATTTATATATAGCCCTCATATATGCAGCCCAGTGATACTTACCAAGCCCGACACTCTGACATGGCTAAAGGCCCTTCTGTAGTTGTTTCAGTCACACTGGGCTAGGGACGGTGCAATCCTTCCACAGACTAAAGTACTGTTTCCATTCATAATTAGCCTGTAAAAGGATCACACTGTGTACATGGAAACAAGGATTTTACGTTAGCCCCAATCAAACCCTACACAGGGAGAACATTATTAAAGTGGACCTGTCACCCAGACATGAAAATCTGTATAATAAAAGTCCTGTTCAAATTAAACATGAAACCCAAATTCATTTTTATATTAACACATCCAAACCCATTATAAAGGCATTTAAAAATCACAGCTGTCAATCATATATTGCTTGCCCCGCCTCTATGCTTTAGGCATAGAGGCGGGGCAGACAGTAACTTTAGCTTTCCATTCAGCACTTCCTAGATGTCACTGCACATCTCACTTCTCCCCTCCCTCCTCCTTATCTAACTGTGTAGCCAGTGCATGGGCATGGGCATCAGGCCCCCCATTCTATCACATAAACAAGATTTTGGCATGATACAAAGCTTGCCTTAATAACAGTGTCCACAAAATGGTGCCTGCCTGCTTGCTTTGATTGAGTAATTCCAAGACGGAAGGAAACAAGATTTATATTATTTATATAGAGTAAGTAAAGTTTATTTTGCTCAACTAACAATATAGAAAATAATTTGGACTTATTTCTTAGGGTGACAGGTCCGCTTTAAATGTTGCATCCATTTTTGTTTGCTTTAATAGATTGATTGCAGTCTTTTTATACCCAGTAATTTGCACCAGACTGTCCAATTTCAGCCTAATTTTTGCCAGCAGTATTGAAGTCAACTGCCTGCTCCTGAACTATCCCTGCTGATTGGATACTTTATGGAAAAGGAAAGGGTTAGTCACTAGGGGGGGGGCAGTGGGGCAGGCAAGAAGATGGCAGTATGGTGCTCGTTAGAATAGTACCTTGGTCTTGAGTCTTTTTTAGTGAACAGAAACACCAACCTGGGGTCTGAGGTAAGCAATTAAAATGGGGGGGTTACTAATAAATTGGCATCTCTCAGTAAATAACCCTTTCCTTCTTCTTTAATTAGCTTCTGCCAATCAGGAATCCTAGTTTGGCAATCAGCATTTGGACTGGTTAATCAGTGTGCAATTTTTTTTCTCTACTTTTCTTGTAGAAAAACTTTTTTTAACTTGGTAAGCTAGTTAATTCGTCTAAGGTTTGGTTTTGGTTCTTGCATTGGATTCCCTCTTGGCTAATCCATTAAAGTGGTGATTTACATGGTTATTACTAGTCAGCATTCTTTTCTATTGCTCCCTAATTGGAGTAAGTGGTGTCAGCACTAATGCAGGTTGCTCCTGAATGGAAGCAAGTGTCAGGTGCATGGAATTTTGGGACATGCTCACTTTTGCATGTCATTGCCATCATTGCATGGACTGCCAGACTCCATAGCAACTGTAGTAGCAGCAACACACAAATTAGAGTCAAGCAGTGAAGATCACTTCTCAACATCCATACAGACTTTTGTTTTAGAACTGGAGCCAAGACCTCAATAAGGTGCCAAACTAAAGATGCATTAGATGCATGCTAGAGCCCCATTTTTTTTAAAAAAAACAGAGTGATTTTGTCCCTACCATAAACGATGTGTCATTGTCATTCGTTGACAGTTTCATATAGCATTAGACCAAAGCAAAGGTAAGGGTAACAATAACTTCACCTGGAAATAGGAGGGCCCTAGAGATCATTTGACCCAGCCCAGAACATCATAAAGAGATAGGACTATGGTGTCTCAGGCGAAGAATGGTACCACACCCCAATCCTTACAATTAACAATCCATGGATATTATATATATATATATATATATATATATATATATATATATATATATTTTATGCTCATATAATATATATTTTTTATTCATTATACATATTGGCAAAAAGTGTTCTACAGCAGTAGTTTTGACATTTATATATTCAACCCTGCTAACAAGGTTACATGGTTATAAGAAACCCTTTTATAATGAAGTAGTTATAGCCTTTGTTCAACAAGTATGGCTTGTGCTTAACATGCTTATTGACCATTTTAATTATGAAACGTGTATGGTTTTTGATATTTTGGTTTTAGCGTTATACATGACTGTGTCTCTAAGTTCCTCCTGGTTCTTGTTAGATTACAATTGCCTGTATACTGTATACTCCCTGCATAATAGGATTCTGCCCGTGTGGAAGCCAGCAAAGGATTTGACTGTTTATATTAGACTTATTATTTCATGTTAAACTGACTCAGTTGCTTTATAATAATAAAACAGTGATGGTGTTTTTAATTGAAAGATTAGACAGAATGTATTTTCCTCTAAAAGGGCATTTTTTGCCTAAAATATTTTCTTTTCCCCAGGTTAAAAGAGCTTGCGCTGTGGAAACAAAAGGATTTCTGAATGGGTGCTCTGGCTCCAAGGGAGCTTGAGGTGGGGGTGACCAGGTTGGGGCACATACATGCATTTCAGTCTGATTATTATGCACATGTACAGTGGGCTGCCTGCCCCCCCCCCCTCCCCATTACATGCATAATGAGTGAGCTGGGGCACTTACTTTATTATAAACATGCATGTTCCCCCAGCATGCACCTGGGTCTGCACTCAGAGCTGGGCCCAAAGCTCTCTGTATGTGGGATTAAATAGAAAAATAGTATAGTGATGGGCAAAATGCTTTGCCAGGCATGGATTCGCAGTGAATTTCTGTGTTTTGCCATTAACGGATTGTTTCATGAAACGGATGAAAAAATTAGCTGAGGAAAAATTCGCCATGTCCAAAAAGAATAGTCGCGCATCAAAAAAAAGTTGCGTGTCCAAAAATTGTCGTAAGAATAGTCGCGGGGCGTCAAAAGAAAAGTCGCGCATCCACAACTTGTTGCAAGAATAGTTGCAGGTGCCAAAAGAATAGTTGTAGGCGACAATTTTTTTTGCGACGCAACATCTCTGGTGTTTCCTGAATTTTTTGTCGTTTCACTAATCTTTTAAAAGATTCACAAATTTTTCGGCGAAGCAGGACAGATTCGCTAATCACTACTGTTAACCCCCTCTTAAAAACTGCTGCTGTAAAAAAAAATGTTGGTTTTTTTTGCTTTTTTTTTTTTCAAATATGTGATGTCAGTAACTTGAATTATACTCTGTATGGTAACATCTCTTGGTTTTCCTTGATTACATGTGTATGCAGATTTGATGGTATGGCTAACATTTACTGCATTTCCCTGTCTGTAGGCGATACACTTGCATCACGAGTGGCTGCTTCACAGCTTACATGTCTCTGTTGTTTTATGAAAATAAAGACACTTCTTTTAAGTACAGGTACAGGATCCCTTATCCGGAAACCCGCTATCTAGAAAGTTCTGAATGAAGGAAAGGCCATCTCCCATAGACTCCATTATAAGGAAATAATTCTAATTTTTAAAAATGATTTCCTTTTTCTCTGTAAAAATAAAACAGTACCTGTACTTGATCCCAACTAAGATATAATTAATCCTTATTTATGCCTTTACAACTGACTAACAAATATTGTATGCACAATTATTACATTTCATTTGTAATAGCAATTATTATATATAAGAGTGACCAAAACACAAGAAACATTGAATTTCCCACTTGAAGAGTTTACTGAGGGAAGAAAACTCAAATCCATACATCTCAAACTTTTTGTCACGTAAACATGTAAGTTGAAAATATTTTGCCACACCGCGAGCGTGGCAACATTTAACCCTTGCAAAACCTAATTAGGATTTGGTTTGGTATTCGGCCAAATCCAAAAAAGTGGATTTGGTACATCCCTATATATTTTACTTACCCCTACTTTTTGTGTATTTACATATTTTGTGCACCTATGTACACACACAAACAATAATAACAGGGTCTTCTGTACACAAACAGTGACCTGCATCTAAGTGACGTTATTTAGTGTATGCAGAATATATAATGGTAACAAAGCACATCTTGTAGAGCGAGGTGAAGGAAGACTAAATAATAATGACATGATGGCACATCCGATTTTTACACTGAATGCTCTAAAATCCACATTTATCTTGCCACCCTGAGATAATAAAGCACTCCCCTTGCTCTCTCTACTCAGCATTTACAAACCCTTGGGACTTCTGGGAGTTGCAGTATTCCGGACCAGATGCATAAATACAAACCATTTTTATGTGCTTTCGCAATATACCTATAAGTGAAAAGACTGCATCACCAAGTACATCAGAAGGGTCTCTTCACCCTCATAGCTTTTGCTAAGGCTCCTGCACCCAGAGAGTGCTGCGTGCCCACAAGGATTTAAGAATGCAGAGTAAGAAAAACAGAGAGTAAACTAGGGATGCACTCAATCCACTTTTTTGGATTTGGCCAACCCCCGAATAAGCATATGCTAATTAGGTTTTAAAAAAGGGTTAAATGTCACCACATATGATTTTAAGGATTTGGTTCAGCCAGGAGCGTGGATTTGGGCGAATCTGAATCCTGCCAAAAAAGGCCGAATCTTGTCCGAATCCAAACCAAATCCTGGATTCGCTGCAGACCTAGGGGCACATTTACTAACCCACGAATCCGAATTGGAAAAATTCCGATTGGAAAACGAACATTTTGCGACTATTTTTTTGCGATTTTTTCGGCGCCTTTACGACTTTTCGGAAATTGTCGCGACTTTTTTGTTACCAATACGATTTGCGCGAAAAAACGCAAGTTTTTCGTAGCCGTTACGATGCGCTCGTATCTTGTCGCGACTCAATGGCACCCTGCAGCTCCAACCTGGCCCAAGAAAAGTCACCATATTGAAGCTTGAATGAATCCGAATCTTTCGTACTCGGCGCGAAGGCTACGAAAAAGTCGCGACTTTTCGCGCAAGTAGTAACGCTACGAAAAAATCGCCAGATTTTGTGCAACATTTGGAATGGCAACGAAAAAAACGCAATCGGACGCATTCGGCCAGTTCGTGAGTAAGTAAATGTGCCCCCTAGAGTGTGCATGTTTTGCTGCTCTCCACCTGCAGTTTTTAATCAGACAGAGAGAAGCTGATCTACTCTAGTATCTACTCAGTATCTCCCAATAATTGCACTGACAATCACAGATTCTGCCTGTGTGCAGCTACATGGAGTGGAGCAGAAGCAGAGATCAGCCCAAAAACAAGCATTTTTGGGCCGATCTGCACTTCTACTTTGCTCCCTATAGCTCCAAACAGGCTGAATCTGTGATTGTCAACACAGCTACAGGGAGATGCTGATTAGAGCAGATCTGCGTCTCTCCGTCTGATTCAAAACTGCAGGCAGAGAGCAGCAGAGCAAAGGATTAATGTGACCATGCCCTAAACAAGTGGCATCCTCAGATGCTTACCCCAGTGCCATAACTCTTACAAATATGCTTTCCAATATCTTCATCCACATCAACAAGTTTGTCTGTCTCCAGAGTTGTCTCCTGCACTGCCAGCCATTCAGAACATGCAGTAATGTAACTAACTCTGGCTGGGCCCAGGTGCAGGATGTGCAACTGTGCCTTCCCCCCTGCATCCAAATGTTCTTACCGGTGGTGTGAGCGCGTGCAAAGAAAGCTGCTTTATTTTTGGACTTAGGACTCAAAAGCAGCAAGAGGTCAAGGTATGGCCCCCCTTGATAGGAGAAACTATGCTAAAATACATGAATATATGTCGCCATTGAAACACCAATCTAACATTCCTGAATATATAATAAATAGTGGCTGGTCAGTAATTAACAGTTATTAATACTACTTATAAAAGTGCAGAATATCTTAATATAGTTAAAGAGCTAACAGCAGAGAATTTTCCAGGATATTAACCTAATATTAAAAAAAAAAAAACATGCAGTTATATAAGCAAATGTTTTGGCTATCCCTGCTGGAATTAATATGAGGTCCGCTATATGGGTGATGAAAAAAATAAATGGGTCATGTAAAAAATTGCATGTAGAAGCCTGGTCAGCCACTGTTTACATATTATATATAATTAATATACTTTACAACAACATTTTGAACAGTAAAGACTGATTTTTGGTGTTCCTTTAGTACAGCAGCAATAGGTAGCCAGGAACCCACTGCTGGTTAAAGGCTGCACAGCAAGTGTTAAAAACCAAAAGGCATTTGGTGGTTCACTATGCATTCTGGGAGTGCTGGGTGTAAGGCAGGAGTAAGTGGAATTAAGAGATTAATTTATGTGTTATGTGTCTGAAAGGAATATGCTTCCAGTTTTCTGTGTGCTAAGGTTAAACTGGTGAGTGGGATTAATTGAATTCACAGGCGGTGGGCTGCTAGTAATTGCTGGACTACTTGCTGCTTCAGCTTGGGTTCTCATTAGTCTGCTGTGACTGCTTGGTAAGCCTTCAAGTAAATATGTTATATTTCATTTATCTTGTCTGAGAGCACTTTGTGAGAGCTCTTAAACAGGTATTAGTATGTGTTTTTAACATGATGATTTGAGAACACTTAAGAACATGAGCATGCACTGGCAGGTACATTAGGGGGTACTGCAAAACATGGGCCCTGAGATGAAAAGGTGCAATTTATGGGTCATGAAAGGGGTTGGTTTTATGTGGGCATGGCTTTGGCAGTGTGGCAAGGAAAGATTAAGGCATTGCTATGCATGCAAAGGGCATTTTTTTTATAGAGGCTCTCCCCACTATAAGGAAGCCAGTCTGGCTTTTCATGTATTTCAGTTAGTCTCTCAATATAATATAGCGGATGGCTAGTCTTTTCCAAATAACCCACATCGTGAGCTTTATGTTACTTCAAGCTGGCACAGCCATACAAATGTTTTTTTCTGGTTAAATGTTTTTAATAAAATTATATCAGGTGTTAACATTTTAAAGAAGAAAATTTGCCCCAACTATTTTCAAATGCGCCTTCTGCCAAGGAGAGTTGAGTTTTGTAGTTTAGCTGTAGCCTCTTTTTCTGAGGCACAATATATTATCTGAGTTCATTTTTAAACACTTTTGAACCTTTGGTCTTAAATGTGCATGTAATGTACTGACATTTAATTTGCTTTTGGTGCATTTGGAAGTCACTTTGGATACAAAGAGGCAGAGGGGAACCACTAATATATATATATATATATATATATATATATATAATTAATTAGGCAATATTAAGAGACTTGCTGATATATCTATGTTTTTAGGGACTGTGATTCCAGGGGGCACCATACTTGCTTTTGAGTCCCACATCCAGGTTTTGTGGCTTTTTTTCCTTCTTCTCTGTTATTTTCTGGCTCAGTGGGCCCACAGTGATGGCTCTTACAGATGAGCATTGCTGTCAGCATTCTCCTGTACTGGACCAGAAAGAAACACAGCCATTTATTTCCTTTGTGATTGTACTCATTGTGGGGTAGGTGTCAAGTTGACGATGCCACATATTATTGTGTTATGAATAGTGTATTTGTCTGGTGAAAAAGCTCACATAGTTACAGAGTTATGGAAACTGTGGGCAGCTTGCTGGATTTTATCAAGAAACACATTTACTACAAATCATCTCCCCAATATGCAAAGGTGTGACAGGTGGGCCTGAAGTCAGAATGTTTAAAGATGACTTTTTTAGTACAAAATCTTCACTTTTTCATTGAGAAAAGTACCTTTCCCCATTTATTTTTCAGCTAAGGGTGCCACCATTTCAGGGAAAAAAATACTACCTTTATGTTTATCATTCTGTCTTATTATTAATGATAACAAGCAGCACTTTTATCAGTTTTCATGTAATACATCACACCTTTCTTGCACCCAAACTCTATCCAGCAGTAAATACTGGGAACTTGAAATCAGTGATCCCCAATTAGTGGTGCATGGGCAATATGCCCTTTGATGTAGCTTCCAAGTTCATAAAGAAGGGGATCATTTTTAAATCTCTGGCTTGGAGACAAGTTTTGAAAGCACAGAGTTTAACTCTGCAAGCTAGCAGTCCACATGGGGCTACCAAATAGCCAATCACAGCCTTTATTTAGCATTCTTGAGGAACTTCATGCTTGTGTGGCTCACCAATGCTTTTTACATCTGACTGGCTCACAAGTATAAAAAGGTTTGGTGATTCCAAATTTAAATGTATAACTAGTTAGTGTGAAAATAGATTGCATACTGGCAACTCCGTTTGTCACATAGTAGGTATAACTGTATATGTTCCTTTTAGTCCTCATTGCAAAATGTTACCTGATTTTTAAAGACAAATTTGGGAACAGATATGTGTGTGTGGTGCCTGAAAGGGGCATACAAAAATCTTTTTCTATCGGTATATTTTCCCACAAAGGCTGCAAAATTAATACAGAACAGTAATACAACCAACTGTATTTGCCACATTATCAATTCATTGTTCAGATCAATTCATTTCAATGAAAAACACCTTAACCGACAATCTGGCCAGCTTCATATTATCAATCATAGGTAAAGGCCGAATCTTTTGTTTGGAGAGGCTAAAGATGGGCCATACACAGACTGACCTAAAGCTAATCTCACACTCTCAGGATGTCAAAGTATTATGAGACTTCAGTTGGACTTCAGGTTCCAACTGAGGTCACATAATAGGGGTTCTACATCCATTTGTGTTCACAATTGTTCGCCGTAGTTCATATCAAGAGGTCATATGTTTGTGAAATGGCAAATGGGAGCTTTTTTCTTCACAACTTCTAGATTTCTAGACTGAGGGTTTTTTTAGGTGCCAGGCAGGCTTGGGGAGTAGTGATGAGCGAATCTGTCCAATTTTGCTTTGATGAAAAATTCTCAAAAAAATGGAAAGATGAATAGACTTTTTTGATGCAACCTCAACTTTCTGTCTCTGTAAATTAACTAAATGCTATATACCATCACTGCACCCATGGCATGGGCTCTCACTGCAGATATTTTCAGGCCTGAGGGAAAGTGATACCATTAAGCAGCCCATTGGGTTACTTTATGACGCCCTTGCAGTGTCTGGCAGGTATGGGATCCCTTGATGAATATCTACCACATGCTGGTCTTTAGGATTGCCCCATTAGGTACAGGATGCTTGGTTCTGGCCTGGACAGTTAACCTGGCAGCTGCTTTCTGCTCTCTGTACAGTCACAGATCTAGTGAGCAAGAGGCTAAAGTCTTGGCTACTGGCTGAAAGCTGGTATAGCAGGTCAGAGAAGGGTTTTTTGTCCTCTTTTTAATTTTGTCAGGTTTCCTCCCAAAGTCTTAATGAAAATCTGCCTGTGCCAATATTACCTAGTTATTGCATACAGGCTTAACAAGGAACACAGGTTGCTGCAGGGCCTGATTTTTATCAGGGCACCACCAGGCCACCCCCCTGCGTGCGCATGTGCGTCCATTTCAACTCACATTTGGAGCAGTGGGGAGAGGATGTGCTGAAGTGTTCTGCGTGTCCAGTCTCCATTGCTCCATATGTGAGCAAAAATTCAGTGCTGCTTGGGTGGCATGCCACCCCTAAATTTATGCTGCCCTAGGCCCGGGATTTGTGGCTTCACCACAAATCTGGGCCTAGTTTGCTGACTGCCTCCCTTTGAAAATTTTCCTGCAGATGCCCATGACAGTTCTAACAAACACTGGGCACTTCTCTCTGCAAGAGGGGAAGGAATTCTGAACACTGCCCACCAATGAATGTTACCTGGGCATAGATGCACAATATCCAGCCTATCCAGTGGCATAACTGAGAAAACCATGTGACTCCAGGGGTGCCTAATGATACAAAGAGGCAAAGTAAGGGAAAAAAGGGGGCGGTTTCTAAGTCATACATAAGTATGTACACATTCTGAGTTAAGCTACGAAGAATGTTAAAGTTAGGTAACCGCATCCTTTCTGCGTATGCTTTGTAGACCACCTTTAGAGCAGCTGATGGCAGACTACTCAAGTTACACAGTATATGCCTAGCAAAGAAAGGGAAGACCTTTTTTTTAAACATAGCAGCCAAAGCATAGCAGTGAGGATGCCAGACTAATTAGATAGTAGTAAAGTGCTAAAATGATGCATGTATAACTCTATATATAAAGTGCTACATGAACATGCAGTGCTGTAAAATCGTACAATTTACAAAAGGGAGGACACGTTATAATGAATAATAATAAAAAATAATAAATACATGGCTAAAGTGCCATGTGGTATGAGACACAGTAGGAAGGAGACCCCTTCCCTGTAAAGCTTACATTCTAATGGGGTGGGTAACAAGCAGGCAGAAATTGGAGGGTAAAAGTACACAAGGTTTGGGGGTTGGGGGGTTAAGTTCAGGACAAAATAATTAAATAATTGTCTAGTGCTCCTAGTGCTTGTTCATTACAGAGGAATTAATGGATAAAATTCCAGAGGTAAGGAGCAGCAAGATAGAAATGTTTAAAGAAACAGTAACACCAAAAAATGAAAGTGTATCAAAGTAACTAGAAAGGGAAGTTTGAGAACAAACTTCATGTTGGGTTGAAAAACGTGAAGTCACTGAATGAAATCTGATCTGTTGTTGGCTCTGCCCACTATTTCTAACCTTGGACCACAGTTATACAGTAAAAACCCCTGTGCAAAATTTGGGGACCCTGGTTTTAATAGTGTCTGAATAACAGCAATTTAGATCTCCCCACTGAAAGTCAACAAGTGACATCTGATTGGCGGTTGGTGGCTCTGCCCACGTTTTTTAACCTGGAACTGCAGTTACCCAGTGACTAACTCTGCTAAGTTTAGGGACCCTGGGATTAATAGTTAAAGAATGGCATCAGTTTAAAGTTAAACCAATAAAAGTCAAATGGTAAATTGTGATTGGTGGTTGGTGGGTGTGCCCATTTTTTCTAACCTCGAGTCGAAGTCACCCAGTGATAAACAGTGGGCACCCTGGCATAGTGTGAGAATGACAGCATTTTAAATTTAAACCAATAAAATTCAATGGATGAAATCTGATTGGCTGTTAGTGGCCCAACCCACTTTTCCTATTTTTGAACTGGACTCCCCCAGTGACCAACTTTGCAAAGTTTGGTGACTCAGGCAAAAAAATTGTGAGAGCATTTTACACTTTAGCATTGAAAGTAAATAGGTGAAATGTGATTGGCTGTTGGTGGCTCTGCCTACTTTTTCAAAACTAAAACCACAGTTACCTGGTGCCTTACTCTGCAAAGTTTTGGGAACCTGGTGTTATTACTGTGAGAATGGCAGCAGGTTGGAGCAGGCCAAGTCAATAGGTAACACCTGATTGGCTGTTCACTGCTCCGCCCACTTTTGGGCATCCAACAGTCATCATATTTTTATTCAGGCTGACCCCATGACTATGTGATTCAAGTTTGGGGAGTGTAGCCTCAAAGCTATAAGATTGGCAGCAGTTTCAATTTCCCCATTAAAGTCAATGGATGAAATTTGATTGGCTGTTGTTGGCCCCTCCCATTTTGGGGTCATCCAACAAATGTCGCTGTTTCATTCGGAGTGACCCCACTATTATGTTATAGAAGTTTGTGGGATGTAGCTTTAAAAATGTAAGTGTGGCACCAGTTTGAAAATCTTCCCTGTCAAAGTCAATGGGAAAATTGGGGTGTTCGGAGCGGCGCCACAAAAAGACGAGGGGCGGGATCACTTAGAAAAGCACAAGCAGCCTGCTCCGCTGTAGGGCGAAGAAGTGTGGAGAGTTTGGGTGTTGTACCCCTAAAACTGTAGGAGGAGTAATGTTTAGAAAATGGGGGGCGCTAAGAATTAAAAGAAGCAGAAGAATCAGCTGAAGTTAAAATATAAATAATATTTAAGCATGACATAGACACTGATATTCTGAGACAATTTGCAATTAGTTTTTATTTTTTATATGTTGTGGTTTTTTTTTTAGTTATTTGGCTTTTTTGCAGCTCTCCAGTTCAGCAGCTATCTGGTTGCTAGGGCCTTGTTTACCTTAGCAACCAGGCAGTGGTTTGAATGAGAGACTGGAGTATGAATAGGAGAGGGACTAAATAGAAAGATAATCAATAAAAAGTACCAACATTAATAAAACTGTAAGCTCACAGAGCAAAAGATCTGTGGCTGCCGGGGGCAGTGACCCCAATTTGAAAGCTGAAAAAATGTACAAGAGAAAGGCAAACAATTCTAAAACTATGAAAAATAATTAATGAAGACAAAATAAAAAGTTGCTAGGAATAGGGCATTCTATAACATACTAAATGTTAACTTAAAGATGAACCACCCCTTTAAAGAATGACTTGGGATTCATTTATCAACACTGGGCAAATTTGCCCATGGGCAGTAACCCATAGCAACGGATCAGTGATTGGCTTTTTTCCAGCCAGCTGCAGGTAGAATAATGAGTGTAACAATGTGATTGGTTGCTCTGAGTAACTGCCCATGGGCAAATTTGCCCAGTGTTAAATAAATAATCCACTTAGTAAGCTGTTTTTCAAACTATAAAAACAAAAACCTTTTATAAAAGAAACCTGAAACCACAGTGCCCAGTGACCAACTAACCGCTAACCCAGCTAACAGCAATGACAGCCAAACCCTTAGTAGAGCCCCCACAACCCGAACCAGCAGCCAGCTACCATGACAAACCAAATAACACCCTGGAAGGCAGCACTACCATATAGCACCCCCTGTCCCCCCAAAACTGCTATATTCTGAATTTATCCTATTAATGGACTCAATACATGATGTCTCTTAGAAGAGAGAGGGAGAGGAGGTGGAAGAAGGGTTTGAAATAGCTATGCTTTGGTGAGGTAGTAGTTGGAGGCTTTAGGTTTTTCAGAAATGTATACAGGGCATAGCAGCAGCAGTGTGTGGGATAGAGCAGAGAGGAAGAGTGGGAACAGTCAGCTGCCAGGTTAAAAGAATAAGCTACATTTACAAGCTCAATTAGCAGCAGCAGCAGTAAAGACATTATGCAAGTAAATCCAGAAAGTTAGGTCTTAGTTCACTAAACAGAAAAGTGACTAAATCTTCAACTGTTGCCCCTTGTTTAACTACTTAAAAACTCCTTTTAACTTTTTTTTTCTTTCCACAGTGCTCTGTGCTGCCACCAACTGGCTAGCATTTCTCCTATAAATACCTGCTCAGAAGGCCTGCCGGTCCTTTATGCAACAGCTGCTCTAAAAGCTACAGGTAAGAACTCACATGGAATTTGAAATCATTACTTTTTATCAGTTGCAATTCATGTTTTATTCAAATGCAGATGTGTTTGTTCAGTTATACTAAAAAACACACAGCTTATCTATATACAGGGGTCTCTGATGCCATTAATGCACATGCACATACAAGTGGGACACAGGCTTCAAGCAGTGAGTAGGCCTCAGTTTGTATTATTTACCCACAATAAGCAAGTTCATTTAACCTTACACTAAACACACACATTGGAGATAAACACACTAATTGTTTGTTTTAATCAGGATTCTTCCTTGTAAATTTGGATAACCTTACATTTGTACAGGAATCCTACACACAGTACTTATGTATATAGGGGACTCTGCAATTAATGCACATGTACAAACATTTGGGACACAGGCTTCAAGCAGTGAGTAGGCCTCAGTTTGTTATTTACCCACAGTAATCAGCTTCATTTAACCTTACACTAAACACACACATTGGAGATATACACATTGTTTGTTTTAATCAGGTTTCTTCCTTGTAAACTTGGATAACCTTACATTTGTACAGGAATCCTACACACAGTACTTATGTATATAGGGGTCTCTGATGCCATTAATGCACATGTACATACAAGTGGGACACAGGCTTCAAGCAGTGAGTAGGCCTCAGTTTGTATTATTTACCCACAATAAGCAAGTTCATTTAACCTTACACTAAACACACACATTGGAGATAAACACACTAACTGTTTGTTTTAATCAGGTTTCTTCCTTGTAAACTTGGATAACCTTACATTTGTACAGGAATCCTACACACAGTACTTATGTATATAGGGGACTCTGCAATTAATGCACATGTACAAACATTTGGGGCACTTGCCTCAAGCAGTGAGTAGGCCTCAGTTTGTTATTTACCCACAGTAATCCGCTTCATTTAACCTTATACTAAATACACACATTGGAGATATACACATTGTTTGTTTTAATCAGGTTTCTTCCTTGTAAACTTGGATAACCCTTACATTTGTACAGGAATCCTACACACAGTATTTATGTATATAGGGGACTCTGCAATTAATGCACATGTACATACAAGTGGGACACAGGCTTCAAACAGTGAGTAGGCCTCAGTTTATTTACCCACAGTAATCAGTTTCATTTAACCTTACACTAAACACACACATTATAGATATACACACTAATTGTTTTAATCCGGTTTCTTCTTTGTAAACTTGGATAAACTTACATTTGTACAGGAATCCTACACACAGCTCTTATGTATATAGGGGACTCTGTAATTAATGCACATGTACAAACATTTGGGTAACTGGCTTCAAGCAGCGATAAGGCCACATTTAACCTTAAAGAGGACCTGTCAGTTTTTCACAAATGCAGGGACGTATTTGCAAATATAATAAATATCATAAGAGTTTCTTTATTATTTTAAAATAAGTAGAGATAGACACTTTTTGTAACTTACATCCAAAACGAAGCTGGAAAGCACCATGTTCAAAAGAAGCTGAAATTGCACATATGCGCAGTGACTCATGACTACTGCTCCGTTCAGAAATTCCCCCTCCCTGTGCCTTCTAAACTGAATTGTAAAGTGTGATGTGAAAGGTGCACAAAACGCTTTCACATCACGCTTTACAATTCAGTTTAGAAGGCACAGGGAGGGGGAATTTCTGAACGGAGCAGTAGGTACGGAGGGGGGGTTGGGGGAGTGAATAATTAGCCATGTGCCTAATAAATTCCAAGCCCCTTCAGAAGCTACGGGGGAAGGGGGGAGGAGGAAAGCGCCAGTACATACTAAACTACAAGCCACTTCAGAAGCTGCCACCGATCCGATGGTAGCTATCTCCTTGCTTCTCCTTTTACAAAATCTCACAAGATTTTGCCTGCATTGTAGGATTTCCCATGGGGCTTTGCGAGATGACTTTAAGTCGGGTCTTGTGGAGCTCGTGCTCATTTTAAAAGCTGCTGTATTAGTTACAGCCATGCAAAAAATATAAAGGTATGTAATTATTATTAACACTTAAATTACATTCCTTAAGTAAAGTGAGAAGTGACAGGTTCCCTTTAAAATTAATTGTCAGGTTTCTGCCTAGTGGACTTGTATAACATCACAGAAAATGAAATAAAAAATTATTACCTTGGGCTATGTGTATATTGTTTTTCCTGAAGGTTTTTTTTTTGTCAAAGACCCACAAAAATGGATATAAATATAGAAAACGGAACAAATTATGAGTAAAAGATCTGAGATGTGTACTGTTCACTGAAACAATTCCAGATGAAATTCATATGCTCTTAATGCCTGGCTAAAGCATATTCCTGTGCTTCCTTCACATGGAATATGCTGGTCATATGCCCTCATATGCCCTGTTGTCCCAATAATGCAATACTTCATGCCCTTTAATGCATATTTGTGCATCTGTCCCTCCTTCAAATGGAATATGCGCATCATATGCCCTGTTTTATGCTCTCCCATTAATGCAATCCTTAATGCCCAGCGATAACATAACCATGCCCTTCCTTCAAGGAGAATATGAGTATAGTATGGCCCCTCTATTGCCACTTGATTTCATGCTGGTGCATCCTGGGAGCTAGAGCTCCTGGGTTGGGCGCTACTTAGTAAGGGAATCCATGTTGTGAGTGGTACAGCTGCTAGAGGTTTGGCCTGCTTCATCTGTGGTTGTTTGGTCTGTGTGCCAGCCACAGATCATCTCTCAGTGAAGTTGTGGCTCTAACTTTGATGTGTGCTGTACTAATTCCAGTGAAGGTACCACTCTGTGGTTGTGTCCATTTGTAAGCTGCCCCTTGAATTCTTGATTTCATGCCCAGCTATTGCATATTGCTGATCCTTATTCAAATTGAATATTCGGAACATACTGTAAACTCTTTTATGAGTTTTATGAACTGTCCCATT
Organism: Xenopus tropicalis; assembly: GCF_000004195.4. NCBI lineage: Eukaryota > Metazoa > Chordata > Amphibia > Anura > Pipidae > Xenopus > Xenopus tropicalis. Next base: position 43,995,525 of record NC_030684.2, on the reverse strand, counting down.
AATGTAATCTTTCTTGCCAATCAAATGCATATACTTGCCCTTCCTTCAAAGAGAATATGCGTGCCACATAACCCTTTAATGCCACTCACTTTTATGCTGGTGCATCCTGGGAGCTAGAGCTCCAGGGTTGGTCACTACTTACAAAGTGAATCCATGTTGTGAGCGGTGCAGCTGCTAGAGGTTTGGCCTTCTTCTGTGGTGTATGGTCTGTGTGCCAGCCACTGATCATCTCTCATTGAAATTATAGTTCTAACCTTGGTGATGTTAGCTGTACTAATTTCAGTGAAGGTACCCCTCTTTAGATTTTCTGAAAGGCTGTCCATTTTTAAGCTGCCCCCTTAAATACTTCATGTCCATCAAATGCATATTCCTGTCCCTCTTTCAAATGGAATATGTACGCCATCTGCCCTCTTTTAGGCTGCCCCCTTTAATGCAATCCTATATGCATCTTTGTGCACTTCTTTCAAAGAGGATTTGTGTGTCATATGCCCCCTTTAATGCACCCCCTTTATGCAATTGAGTAACTTTTATAGTAATTAAACTGGAAAAAAAACAATTATAATGGGCTTTGCATATAACTTTGATATTTTTTTTTCCCCTGAAGGTTTATTTTCGGCAAAAGCCCAGAAATAAATGGATATAAAGAAAGAAGATCGAACAAATGATGAGTAAAAGATCTGAAATTGGCTCTATTCACTGACACAGGTGAGGTTTTCTATTAACTGTCACCTCACTTAAAATGCATAAACAACCTCAGACTGAATAATTATGCTGGTTCGCATTATGCGCGGCTAAAGCATTTTCATGCTCTTCTGTCACTACTTAGTAAGGGAATCCATGTTGCGAGCATTACACATGCTAGAGGTTTGGCCTGCTTCATCTGTGGTTGTTTGGTTTGTGTGCCAGCCGCAGATCATCTCCCAGTGAAGATGTGGCTCTAACTTTGATGATGTTAGCTGTACTGCTTCCAGTGAAGGTTCCCCTCTGTGGATTTTCTGAAAAGTTGTGTCCATTTTTAATCTGCCACCTTAAATACTTCATGCCCAGCAAAAGCATATTCCTGCCCCTCTGTCAAAAGGAATATGTGGGCCATATGCCCACTTTTAAGCTGTGACAAATAATACAATACTAAAAGCACATCCATCAAAAGGAATATGTGGGAAATATATGCCCTCTCCAATGCTTTCACAAGTTCTGCAATACTTTATGCGCATCCATCAAAAGGAATATGTGGGCAATATATGCCCTCTTCTAGGCTTTCACAAGTTCTGTAATACTTAATGCGCGCATCCGTCAAAAGGAATATGTGGGCAATATGCGCTCTTTTATGCTTTCACAAATACTGCAATACTTCATGCGCATCAAATGTATATTCCTGCTCCTCCGTCAAAAGGAATATGCAGGCCACGTGCCCTCTTTTATGTTCTCACATGAATGACCATCAGAAACATATTCATGGCCTTCCTTCAAAGAGAATATTTGTACAGTATGGCCCCTCTATTGCTACTTGATTTTATGCTGGTGCATCCAGGTAGCTAGAGCTCCTGGGTTGGTCACTACTTAGTAAGGGAATCCATGTTGCGAGCAGTACACATGCTAGAGGTTTGGCCTGCTTCATCTGTGGTTGTTTGGTTTGTGTGCCAGCCGCAGATCATCTCCCAGTGAAGATGTGGCTCTAACTTTGATGATGTTAGCTGTACTGCTTCCAGTGAAGGTTCCCCTCTGTGGATTTTCTGAAAAGTTGTGTCCATTTTTAATCTGCCACCTTAAATACTTCATGCCCAGCAAATGCATATTCCTGCCCCTCTGTCAAAAGGAATATGTGGGCCATATGCCCACTTTTAAGGTGTGACAAATAATACAATACTAAAAGCACATCCATCAAAAGGAATATGTGGGAAATATATGCCCTCTCCAATGCTTTCACAAGTTCTGCAATACTTTATGCGCATCCATCAAAAGGAATATGTAGGCAATATATGCCCTCTTCTAGGCTTTCACAAGTTCTGTAATACTTCATGCGCGCATCCGTCAAAAGGAATATATGGGCAATATGCGCTCTTTTATGCTTTCACAAATACTGCAATACTTCATGCGCATCAAATGTATATTCCTGCTCCTCCGTCAAAAGGAATATGCGGGCCACGTGCCCTCTTTTATGTTCTCACATGAATGACCTTCAGAAACATATTCATGGCCTTCCTTCAAAGAGAATATTTGTACAGTATGGCCCCTCTATTGCTACTTGATTTTATGCTGGTGCATCCAGGTAGCTAGAGCTCCTGGGTTGGTCACTACTTAGTAAGGGAATCCATGTTGCGAGCAGTACACATGCTAGAGGTTTGGCCTGCTTCATCTGTGGTTGTTTGGTTTGTGTGCCAGCCGCAGATCATCTCCCAGTGAAGATGTGGCTCTAACTTTGATGATGTTAGCTGTACTGCTTCCAGTGAAGGTTCCCCTGTGTGGATTTTCTGAAAAGTTGTGTCCATTTTTAATCTGCCACCTTAAATACTTCATGCCCAGCAAAAGCATATTCCTGCCCCTCTGTCAAAAGGAATATGTGGGCCATATGCCCACTTTTAAGCTGTGACAAATAATACAATACTAAAAGCACATCCATCAAAAGGAATATGTGGGAAATATATGCCCTCTCCAATGCTTTCACAAGTTCTGCAATACTTTATGCGCATCCATCAAAAGGAATATGTGGGCAATATATGCCCTCTTCTAGGCTTTCACAAGTTCTGTAATACTTAATGCGCGCATCCGTCAAAAGGAATATGTGGGCAATATGCGCTCTTTTATGCTTTCACAAATACTGCAATACTTCATGCGCATCAAATGTATATTCCTGCTCCTCCGTCAAAAGGAATATGCAGGCCACGTGCCCTCTTTTATGTTCTCACATGAATGACCATCAGAAACATATTCATGGCCTTCCTTCAAAGAGAATATTTGTACAGTATGGCCCCTCTATTGCTACTTGATTTTATGCTGGTGCATCCAGGTAGCTAGAGCTCCTGGGTTGGTCACTACTTAGTAAGGGAATCCATGTTGCGAGCAGTACACATGCTAGAGGTTTGGCCTGCTTCATCTGTGGTTGTTTGGTTTGTGTGCCAGCCGCAGATCATCTCCCAGTGAAGATGTGGCTCTAACTTTGATGATGTTAGCTGTACTGCTTCCAGTGAAGGTTCCCCTCTGTGGATTTTCTGAAAAGTTGTGTCCATTTTTAATCTGCCACCTTAAATACTTCATGCCCAGCAAAAGCATATTCCTGCCCCTCTGTCAAAAGGAATATGTGGGCCATATGCCCACTTTTAAGGTGTGACAAATAATACAATACTAAAAGCACATCCATCAAAAGGAATATGTGGGAAATATATGCCCTCTCCAATGCTTTCACAAGTTCTGCAATACTTTATGCGCATCCATCAAAAGGAATATGTAGGCAATATATGCCCTCTTCTAGGCTTTCACAAGTTCTGTAATACTTCATGCGCGCATCCGTCAAAAGGAATATATGGGCAATATGCGCTCTTTTATGCTTTCACAAATACTGCAATACTTCATGCGCATCAAATGTATATTCCTGCTCCTCCGTCAAAAGGAATATGCGGGCCACGTGCCCTCTTTTATGTTCTCACATGAATGACCTTCAGAAACATATTCATGGCCTTCCTTCAAAGAGAATATTTGTACAGTATGGCCCCTCTATTGCTACTTGATTTTATGCTGGTGCATCCAGGTAGCTAGAGCTCCTGGGTTGGTCACTACTTAGTAAGGGAATCCATGTTGCGAGCAGTACACATGCTAGAGGTTTGGCCTGCTTCATCTGTGGTTGTTTGGTTTGTGTGCCAGCCGCAGATCATCTCCCAGTGAAGATGTGGCTCTAACTTTGATGATGTTAGCTGTACTGCTTCCAGTGAAGGTTCCCCTGTGTGGATTTTCTGAAAAGTTGTGTCCATTTTTAATCTGCCACCTTAAATACTTCATGCCCAGCAAAAGCATATTCCTGCCCCTCTGTCAAAAGGAATATGTGGGCCATATGCCCACTTTTAAGCTGTGACAAATAATACAATACTAAAAGCACATCCATCAAAAGGAATATGTGGGAAATATATGCCCTCTCCAATGCTTTCACAAGTTCTGCAATACTTTATGCGCATCCATCAAAAGGAATATGTGGGCAATATATGCCCTCTTCTAGGCTTTCACAAGTTCTGTAATACTTCATGCGTGCATCCGTCAAAAGGAATATATGGGCAATATGCGCTCTTTTATGCTTTCACAAATACTGCAATACTTCATGCGCATCAAATGTATATTCCTGCTCCTCCGTCAAAAGGAATATGCGGGCCACGTGCCCTCTTTTATGTTCTCACATGAATGACCTTCAGAAACATATTCATGGCCTTCCTTCAAAGAGAATATTTGTACAGTATGGCCCCTCTATTGCTACTTGATTTTATGCTGGTGCATCCAGGTAGCTAGAGCTCCTGGGTTGGTCACTACTTAGTAAGGGAATCCATGTTGCGAGCAGTACACATGCTAGAGGTTTGGCCTGCTTCATCTGTGGTTGTTTGGTTTGTGTGCCAGCCGCAGATCATCTCCCAGTGAAGATGTGGCTCTAACTTTGATGATGTTAGCTGTACTGCTTCCAGTGAAGGTTCCCCTGTGTGGATTTTCTGAAAAGTTGTGTCCATTTTTAATCTGCCACCTTAAATACTTCATGCCCAGCAAAAGCATATTCCTGCCCCTCTGTCAAAAGGAATATGTGGGCCATATGCCCACTTTTAAGCTGTGACAAATAATACAATACTAAAAGCACATCCATCAAAAGGAATATGTGGGAAATATATGCCCTCTCCAATGCTTTCACAAGTTCTGCAATACTTTATGCGCATCCATCAAAAGGAATATGTGGGCAATATATGCCCTCTTCTAGGCTTTCACAAGTTCTGTAATACTTCATGCGCGCATCTGTCAAAAGGAATATGTGGGCAATATGCGCTCTTTTATGCTTTCACAAATACTGCAATACTTCATGCGCATCAAATGTATATTCCTGCTCCTCCGTCAAAAGGAATATGCGGGCCATATGCCCTCTTTTATGCTTTCACAAATACTGCAATACTTCATACACATCAAATGCATATTCCTGCCCTTCTGTCAAAAGGAATATGCGGGCCATATGCCCTCTTTTATGCTTTGACAAATACTGGAAAACTTAATGCGCATCAAATGCATATTCCTGCCCTTCTGTCAAAAGGAATATGCGGGCCATATGCCCTCTTTCATGCTTTCACAAATAATGCAATACTTCATGCGCATCCATCAAAAGGAATATGCGGGCCATATGCCCTCTTTTATGCATTGTCAAATACTGCAAAACTTCATGCGCATCAAATGCATATTCCTGCCCCTCTGTGAAAAGGAACATGCGGGCCATATGCCCTCTTTTATACTTTGACAAATACTGTAAAACTTCATGCGCATCAAATGCATATTCCTGCCCTTCTGTCAAAAGGAATATGTGGGCCATATGCCCTCTTTAATGCTTTGATAAATACTGCAATACTTTATGCGCACCAAATGCATATTCCTGCCCCTCTGTCAAAAGCATATGCAGGCCATATGCCCTCTTTCATGCTTTCACAAATAATGCAGTACTTCATGTGCATCAAATGCATATTCCTGCTTCTCTGTCAAGAAGCATATGCGGGCCATATGCCCTTTTTCATGCTTTAGCTAAACAGAATATGCGGGCCATATGCCCTCTTTTATACTTTGACAAATACTGCAAAACTTCATGCGCATCAAATGCATATTCCTGCCCCTCTGTCAAAAGGAATATGCGGGCCATATGCCCTCTTTAATGCTTTGATAAATACTGCAATACTTCATGCACATCAAATGCATATTCCTGCCCCTGTATCAAAAGGAATATGCGGGCCATATGCCCTTTTTTACGCTATGATAAATAATGCAATATTTCATGCACATCAAATGCATATTCCTGCCCCTCTGTCAAAAAGCATTTGTGGGCCATATGCCCTCTTTCATGTTATCACAAATAATGCAATACTTCATGCGCATCTGTCAAAAGGAATATGCGGGCCATATGCCCTCTTTTATGCTTTGACACATACTGCAATAATTCATGCGCATCAAATGCATATTCCTGCCCTTCTGTCAAAAGGAATATGCGGGCCATATGCCCTCTTTCATGCTTTCACAAATAATGCAATACTTCATGCGCATCCATCAAAAGGAATATGCGGGCCATATGCCCTCTTTTATACTTTGACAAACACTGCAATACTTCATGTGCATCAAATGCATATTCCTGCTTCTCTGTCAAGAAGCATATGTGGGCCATATGCCCTCTTTCATGCTTTAGCCAAAAGGAATATGCGGGCAATAAGCCCTTTTTTATACTTTCTCAAAAAATGCAATAATTCATGCACATCAAAACATATTCCTGCCCCTCTGTCAAAAGGAATATGTGGGCCATATGCCCTCTTTTATGCTTTGACAAATACTGGAAAACTTCATGCGCATCAAATGCATATTCCTGCCCTTCTGTCAAAAGGAATATGTGGGCCATATGCCCTCTTTAATGCTTTGATAAATACTGCAATACTTCATGCGCACCAAATGCATATTCCTGCCCCTCTGTCAAAAGCATATGCGGGCCATATGCCCTCTTTCATGCTTTCACAAATAATGCAGTACTTCATGTGCATCAAATGCATATTCCTGCTTCTCTGTCAAGAAGCATATGCGGGCCATATGCCCTCTTTCATGCTTTAGCCAAAAGATATGCGGGCCATATGCCCTCTTTTATACTTTGACAAATACTGCAAAACTTCATGCACATCAAATGCATATTCCTGCCCCTCTGTCAAAAGGAATATGCGGGCCATATGCCCTTTTTTATGCTATGATAAATAATGCAATATTTCATGCACATCAAATGCATATTCCTGCCCCTCTGTCAAAAAGCATTTGTGGGCCATATGCCCTCTTTCATGTTATCACAAATAATGCAATACTTCATGCGCATCCGTCAAAAGGAATATGCGGGCCATATGCCCTCTTTTATGCTTTGACACATACTGCAATAATTCATGCGCATCAAATGCATATTCCTGCCCTTCTGTCAAAAGGAATATGCGGGCCATATGCCCTCTTTTATGCTTTGACAAATACTGTAAAACTTCATGCGCATCAAATGCATATTCCTGCCCTTCTGTCAAAAGGAATATGTGGGCCATATGCCCTCTTTAATGCTTTAATAAATACTGCAATACTTTATGCGCACCAAATGCATATTCCTGCCCCTCTGTCAAAAGTATATGCGGGCCATATGCCCTCTTTCATGCTTTCACAAATAATGCAGTACTTCATGTGCATCAAATGCATATTCCTGCTTCTCTGTCAAGAAGCATATGCGGGCCATATGCCCTTTTTCATGCTTTAGCTAAAAGGAATATGCGGGCCATATGCCCTCTTTTATGCTTTGACACATACTGCAATAATTCATGCGCATCAAATGCATATTCCTGCCCTTCTGTCAAAAGGAATATGCGGGCCATATGCCCTCTTTTATGCTTTGACAATTACTGGAAAACTTAATGCGCATCAAATGCATATTCCTGCCCTTCTGTCAAAAGGAATATGCGGGCCATATGCCCTCTTTCATGCTTTCACAAATAATGCAATACTTCATGCGCATCCATCAAAAGGAATATGCGGGTCATATGCCCTCTTTTATGCTTTAGCCAAAAGGAATATGCGGGCAATAAGCCCTTTTTTATACTTTCTCAAAAAATGCAATAATTCATGCACATCAAAAGCATATTCCTGCCCCTCTGTCAAAAGGAATATGTGGGCCATATGCCCTCTTTTATGCTTTGACACATACTGCAATAATTCATGCGCATCAAATGCATATTCCTGCCCTTCTGTCAAAAGGAATATGCGGGCCATATGCCCTCTTTTATTCTTTGACAAATACTGTAAAACTTCATGCGCATCAAATGCATATTCCTGCCCTTCTGTCAAAAGGAATATGTGGGCCATATGCCCTCTTTAATGCTTTGATAAATACTGCAATACTTCATGCGCACCAAATGCATATTCCTGCCCCTCTGTCAAAAGCATATGCGGGCCATATGCCCTCTTTCATGCTTTCACAAATAATGCAGTACTTCATGTGCATCAAATGCATATTCCTGCTTCTCTGTCAAGAAGCATATGCGGGCCATATGCCCTCTTTCATGCTTTAGCCAAAAGGAATATGCGGGCCATATGCACTCTTTTATACTTTGACAAATACTGCAAAACTTCATGCACATCAAATGCATATTCCTGCCCCTCTGTCAAAAGGAATATGCGGGCCATATGCCCTTTTTTACGCTATGATAAATAATGCAATATTTCATGCACATCAAATGCATATTCCTGCCCCTCTGTCAAAAAGCATTTGTGGGCCATATGCCCTCTTTCATGTTATCACAAATAATGCAATACTTCATGCGCATCCGTCAAAAGGAATATGCGGGCCATATGCCCTCTTTTATGCTTTGACACATACTGCAATAATTAATGCGCATCAAATGCATATTCCTGCCCTTCTGTCAAAAGGAATATGCGGGCCATATGCCCTCTTTTATGCTTTGACAAATACTGGAAAACTTAATGCGCATCAAATGCATATTCCTGCCCTTCTGTCAAAAGGAATATGCGGGCCATATGCCCTCTTTCATGCTTTCACAAATAATGCAATACTTCATGCGCACCCATCAGAAGGAATATGCGGGCCATATGCCCTCTTTTATACTTTGACAAACACTGCAATACTTCATGTGCATCAAATGCATATTCCTGCTTCTCTGTCAAGAAGCATATGTGGGCCATATGCCCTTTTTTACGCTATGATAAATAATGCAATATTTCATGCACATCAAATGCATATTCCTGCCCCTCTGTCAAAAAGCATTTGTGGGCCATATGCCCTCTTTCATGTTATCACAAATAATGCAATACTTCATGCGCATCCGTCAAAAGGAATATGCGGGCCATATGCCCTCTTTTATGCTTTGACACATACTGCAATAATTCATGCGCATCAAATGCATATTCCTGCCCTTCTGTCAAAAGGAATATGCGGGCCATATGCCCTCTTTTATGCTTTGACAAATACTGTAAAACTTCATGCGCATCAAATGCATATTCCTGCCCTTCTGTCAAAAGGAATATGTGGGCCATATGCCCTCTTTAATGCTTTGATAAATACTGCAATACTTCATGCGCACCAAATGCATATTCCTGCCCCTCTGTCAAAAGCATATGCGGGCCATATGCCCTCTTTCATGCTTTCACAAATAATGCAGTACTTCATGTGCATCAAATGCATATTCCTGCTTCTCTGTCAAGAAGCATATGCGGGCCATATGCCCTCTTTCATGCTTTAGCCAAAAGGAATATGCGGGCCATATGCACTCTTTTATACTTTGACAAATACTGCAAAACTTCATGCACATCAAATGCATATTCCTGCCCCTCTGTCAAAAGGAATATGCGGGCCATATGCCCTTTTTTACGCTATGATAAATAATGCAATATTTCATGCACATCAAATGCATATTCCTGCCCCTCTGTCAAAAAGCATTTGTGGGCCATATGCCCTCTTTCATGTTATCACAAATAATGCAATACTTCATGCGCATCCGTCAAAAGGAATATGCGGGCCATATGCCCTCTTTTATGCTTTGACACATACTGCAATAATTCATGCGCATCAAATGCATATTCCTGCCCTTCTGTCAAAAGGAATATGCGGGCCATATGCCCTCTTTTATGCTTTGACAAATACTGGAAAACTTAATGCGCATCAAATGCATATTCCTGCCCTTCTGTCAAAAGGAATATGCGGGCCATATGCCCTCTTTCATGCTTTCACAAATAATGCAATACTTCATGCGCATCCATCAAAAGGAATATGCGGGCCATATGCCCTCTTTTATACTTTGACAAACACTGCAATACTTCATGTGCATCAAATGCATATTCCTGCTTCTCTGTCAAGAAGCATATGTGGGCCATATGCCCTCTTTCATGCTTTAGCCAAAAGGAATATGCGGGCAATAAGCCCTTTTTTATACTTTCTCAAAAAATGCAATAATTCATGCACATCAAAAGCATATTCCTGCCCCTCTGTCAAAAGGAATATGCGGGCCATATGCCCTCTTTTATGCTTTGACAAATACTGCAATAATTCATGCGCATCAAATGCATATTCATGCCCTTCTGTCAAAAGGAATATGCAGGCCATATGTCCTCTTTCATGCTTTCAAAAATAATGCAATACTTCATGTGCATCCTTCAAAAGGAATATGCGGGCCATATGCCCTTTTTTATGCTTTTGCCAAAAGGAATATGCGGGCAATAAGCCCTTTTTTTATACTTTCTCAAAAAATGCAATAATTCATGCACATCAAAAGCATATTCCTGCCCCTTTGTCAAAAGTAATATGCAGGCCATATGCCCTCTTTTATGCTATGACAAATACTGCAATACTTTATGCGCACCAAATGCATATTCCTGCCCCTCTGTCAAAAGCATATGCGGGCCATATGCCCTCTTTCATGCTTTCACAAATAATGCAATACTTCATGCGCATCCTTGAAAAGGAATGTGGGCAATAAGCCCTTTTTTATACTTGCTCAAAAAATGCAATACTTCATGCACATCAAAAGCATATTCCTGACCCTCTGTCAAAAGGAATATGCGGGCCATATGCCCTCTTTTATGCTTTGATAAATACTGCAATACTTCATGCACATCAAATGCATATTCCTGCCCCTGTATCAAAAGGAATATGCAGGCCATATGCCATTTTTTACGCTATGATAAATAATGCAATATTTCTTGCACATCAAATGCATATTCCTGCCCCTCTGTCAAAAAGCATTTGTGGGCCATATGCCCTCTTTCATGTTATCACAAATAATGCAATACTTCATGCGCATCCGTCAAAAGGAATATGCGGGCCATATGCCCTCTTTTACACTTTGAGAAATACTGCAATACTTCATGTGCATCAAATGCATATTCCTGCCCTCCTGTCAAAAGGAATATGCGGACCATATGCCCTCTTTCATGCTTTAACAAATAATGCAATAATTCATGCGCATCCATCAAAAGGAATATGCGGGCCATAGGCCCTCTTTTATACTTTCTCAAAAAAATGTAATACCTCATGCGCATCAAATGCATATTTCTTCCTCCCCTTCTAATGGAATATATGGGCCATATGCCCTCGTTTATGCTTTCACAAATAATGCAATACTTCATGTGCATCCTTCAAAAGGAATTTGTGGGCAATAAGCCCTTTTTTATACTTTCTCAAAAAATGTAATACCTCATGCGCATCAAATGCATATTTCTTCCTCCCCTTCTAATGGAATATGCGGCCATATGCCCTCATTTATGCTTTCACAAATAATGCAGCACTTCATGCGCATCTATCAAAAGTAATATGCGGGCAGTATGCCCTCTTTTATGCTTTCACAAATACTGCAATACTTCATGGACATCAAATACATATTCCTCAACCTACGTCAAAAGGAAAATGTGGGTCATATGCCCTCTTTTATGTTTTCACAAAGTATGCAGTACTTTATGCACATCCGTCAAAAGTAATATGCGGCCCACATGCTCTCTTTTATGCTTCGACAAATACTGCAATAGTTCATGCACATCAAATGCATATTCATATCCTTCCTTCAAATAGAATATGTGTGCTATATGCCCTCTTTTATGCTGCCCATTTTAATGCAATCCTTTACACCCTGCAAATGCTTTTTTGTGCCCATCTTTCAAAGAGAACATGTCATATGCCCCCTTTAATGCGCTCCCTGTTATTATATTTAATAACTTTAATTATTCATTAAATTTTAATAGTAATTAAAATGGAAAAAAAATATTATAGTGGGCTCTGCTTATAACTTTTAATTTTTTCCCCTGAAGGTTTTTTTCGGCAAAAGTCCAGAAATAAATGGATATAAAAATAGAAGATTGAAGAAATGATGAGTAAAAGATCTGAGATTGGCTCTATTCACTGACACAGGTGAGGTTTTCTATTAATTGTCGCTTCATTTAAAATGCACAAACAACTCCAGACTGAATAAAAGAACATTTATTCCCTTCCTTCAAAGTGAATATGCGAATAATATGGGGCCTGTACTGCCAGATATTTCTATGCTGGTGCATCCTGGGAGCTAGAGCTCCTGGGTTGTTCACTACTTAGTAAGGGAATCCATGTTGCGAGCGATACAGCCGCTAGAGGTTTGGCCTTCTTCTGCGGCGTATGGTCTGTGTGCTGGCTGCAGATCATCTCATGCAAGTTGTAGTTCTAACCTTGATGATGTGTGCTGTACTAATTCCAGTGAAGGTACCCCTCTTTGGATTTTCTGAAAGGTTGTGTCCATTTTTAAATACTTCATGCCCAACAAATGTATATTCCTGCCCCTCCTTCAAATGGAATGTGTGGGCCATATGCCCTCTTTTTTTGCTGTCAAAAATAATGCAATGCGTCTTGCCCATCAAATGCATATTCCTGCGCCTCCTTCAAATGGAATATGTGGGTCATCTGCCCTCTTTTATGCTGCCCCACTTAAAAGCAATCTTTCTTGGCCATCAAATGCATATTCTTGCCCCTCCGTCGGAATATACACGCCATATGCCATCTTTTATGCTGCTATAAATAATACAATGCGTCATGCCCATCAAGTGCATATTTCTGCCCCTCCTTTAAACTAAACCACATGCCCTCTTTTATGTTCTCCCATTAATGCAATCCTTAATGTCCATTAAAAACATATTCACGCCCTTCCGTCAAAGAGAATACTTGTATAATATGCGCCCTTTACTGCCACTCACTTTTATGCTGGTGCATCCTGGGAGCTGGAGCTCCTGGGTTGGTAACTACTTAGTAAGGGAATCCATGTTGCGAGCGGTACAGCCGCTAGAGGTTTGGCCTTCTTCTGTGGCGTATGGTCTGTGTGCTGGCTGCAGATCATCTCATGGAAGTTGTAGTTCGAACCTTGATGATGTGTGCTGTACTAATTCCAGTGAAGGTACCCCTCTTTGGATTTCCTGAAAGGTTGTGTCCATTTTTAAGCTGCCCCTTAAATACCTCATGCCCAGCAAATACGTATTCCTGCCCCTCCTTCAAATGGAATATGTAGGTCATATGCCCTCTTTAATGCTGTCAAAAATAATGCAATGCGTCTTGCCCATCAAATGCTTATTCCTGCCCCTCCTTCAAATGGAATATGTGGGTCATCTGCCCTCTTTTATGCTGCCCCACTTAAAAGCAATCTTTCTTGTCCATCAAATGCATATTCTTGCCCCTCCGTCGGAATATACACGCCATATCCCTCTTTTATGCTGCTACAAATAATACAATGCGTCATGCCCATCAAGTGCATATTTCTGCCCCTCCTTCAAACTAAACCACATGCCCTCTTTTATGTTCTCCTATTAACGCAATCCTTAATGTCCATTAAAAACATATTTACGCCCTTCCGGTAAAGAGAATACTTGTATAATATGCGCCCTTTACTGCCACTCACTTTTATGCTGGTGCATCCTGGGAGCTAGAGCTCCTGGGTTGGTCACTACTTAGTAAGGGAATCCATGTTGCGAGCAGTACAGCTGCTAGAGGTTTGGCCTTCTGTGGCGTATGGTCTGTGTGCTGGCTGCAGATCATCTCATGGAAGTTGTAGTTCGAACCTTGATGATGTGTGCTGTACTAATTCCAGTGAAGGTACCCCTCTTTGGATTTTCTGAAAGGTTGTGTCCATTTTTAAATACTTCATGCCCAACAAATGCATATTCCTGCCCCTTTTTAAAATGGAATATGTGGGTCATCTGCCCTCTTTTATGCTGCCCCACTTAAAAGCAATCTTTCTTGCCCATCAAATGCATATTCTTGCCCCTCCGTCAGAATATACACGCCATATGCACTCTTTTATGCTGCTACAAATAATACAATATGTCATGCCCATCAAGTGCAAATTTCAGCCCCTCCTTCAAAATAAACCACATGCCCTCTTTTATGTTCTCCTATTAACGCAATCCTTAATGTCCATTAAAAACATATTCATGCCCTTCCATCAAAGAGAATAATTGTATAATATGTGCCCTTTACTGCCACTCACTTTTATGCTGGTGCATCCTGGGAGCTAGAGCTCCTGGGTTGGTCACTACTAAGTAAGGGAATCCATGTTGCGAGCGGTACAGCTGCTAGAGGTTTGGCCTTCTGTGGCGTATGGTCTGTGTGCTGGCTGCAGATCATCTCATGGAAGTTGTAGTTCGAACCTTGATGATGTGTGCTGTACTAATTCCAGTGAAGGTACCCCTCTTTGGATTTTCTGAAAGGTTGTGTCCATTTTTAAATACTACATGCCCAACAAATGCATATTCCTGCCCCTTCTTCAAATGGAATATGTGGGTCATCTGCCCTCTTTTATGCTGCCCCACTTAAAAGCAATCTTTCTTGCCCATCAAATGCATATTCTTGCCCCTCCGTCGGAATATACATGCCATATCTCTCTTTTATGCTGCTACAAATAATACAATGCGTCATGCCCATCAAGTGCAAATTTCTACCCCTCCTTCAAACTAAACCACATGCCCTTGTTAATGTTCTCCTATTAACGCAATCCTTAATGTCCATTAAATACATTCACGCCCTTCCGGTAAAGAGAATACTTGTATAATATGCACCCTTTACTGCCACTCACTTTTATGCTGGTGCATCCTGGGAGCTAGAGCTCCTGGGTTGGTCACTACTTAGTAAGGGAATCCATGTTGCGAGCGGTACAGCTGCTAGAGGTTTGGCCTTCTGTGGCGTATGGTCTGTGTGCTGGCTGCAGATCAACTCATGGAAGTTGTAGTTCGAACCTTGATGATGTGTGCTGTACTAATTCCAGTGAAGGTACCCCTCTTTGGATTTCCTGAAAGGTTGTGTCCATTTTTAAGCTGCCCCTTAAATACCTCATGCCCAGCAAATACGTATTCCTGCCCCTCCTTCAAATGGAATATGTAGGTCATATGCCCTCTTTAATGCTGTCAAAAATAATGCAATGCGTCTTGCCCATCAAATGCTTATTCCTGCCCCTCCTTCAAATGGAATATGTGGGTCATCTGCCCTCTTTTATGCTGCCCCACTTAAAAGCAATCTTTCTTGTCCATCAAATGCATATTCTTGCCCCTCCGTCGGAATATACACGCCACATCCCTCTTTTATGCTGCTACAAATAATACAATGCGTCATGCCCATCAAGTGCATATTTCTGCCCCTCCTTCAAACTAAACCACATGCCCTCTTTTATGTTCTCCTATTAACGCAATCCTTAATGTCCATTAAAAACATATTTACGCCCTTCCGGTAAAGAGAATACTTGTATAATATGCGCCCTTTACTGCCACTCACTTTTATGCTGGTGCATCCTGGGAGCTAGAGCTCCTGGGTTGGTCACTACTTAGTAAGGGAATCCATGTTGCGAGCAGTACAGCTGCTAGAGGTTTGGCCTTCTGTGGCGTATGGTCTGTGTGCTGGCTGCAGATCATCTCATGGAAGTTGTAGTTCGAACCTTGATGATATGTGTGCTGTACTAATTCCAGTGAAGGTACCCCTCTTTGGATTTTCTGAAAGGTTGTGTCCATTTTTAAATACTTCATGCCCAACAAATGCATATTCCTGCCCCTTTTTAAAATGGAATATGTGGGTCATCTGCCCTCTTTTATGCTGCCCCACTTAAAAGCAATCTTTCTTGCCCATCAAATGCATATTCTTGCCCCTCCGTCAGAATATACACGCCATATGCACTCTTTTATGCTGCTACAAATAATACAATATGTCATGCCCATCAAGTGCAAATTTCAGCCCCTCCTTCAAAATAAACCACATGCCCTCTTTTATGTTCTCCTATTAACGCAATCCTTAATGTCCATTAAAAACATATTCATGCCCTTCCATCAAAGAGAATAATTGTATAATATGTGCCCTTTACTGCCACTCACTTTTATGCTGGTGCATCCTGGGAGCTAGAGCTCCTGGGTTGGTCACTACTAAGTAAGGGAATCCATGTTGCGAGCGGTACAGCTGCTAGAGGTTTGGCCTTCTGTGGCGTATGGTCTGTGTGCTGGCTGCAGATCATCTCATGGAAGTTGTAGTTCGAACCTTGATGATGTGTGCTGTACTAATTCCAGTGAAGGTACCCCTCTTTGGATTTTCTGAAAGGTTGTGTCCATTTTTAAATACTACATGCCCAACAAATGCATATTCCTGCCCCTTCTTCAAATGGAATATGTGGGTCATCTGCCCTCTTTTATGCTGCCCCACTTAAAAGCAATCTTTCTTGCCCATCAAATGCATATTCTTGCCCCTCCGTCGGAATATACATGCCATATCTCTCTTTTATGCTGCTACAAATAATACAATGCGTCATGCCCATCAAGTGCAAATTTCTACCCCTCCTTCAAACTAAACCACATGCCCTTGTTAATGTTCTCCTATTAACGCAATCCTTAATGTCCATTAAATACATTCACGCCCTTCCGGTAAAGAGAATACTTGTATAATATGCACCCTTTACTGCCACTCACTTTTATGCTGGTGCATCCTGGGAGCTAGAGCTCCTGGGTTGGTCACTACTTAGTAAGGGAATCCATGTTGCGAGCGGTACAGCTGCTAGAGGTTTGGCCTTCTGTGGCGTATGGTCTGTGTGCTGGCTGCAGATCAACTCATGGAAGTTGTAGTTCGAACCTTGATGATGTGTGCTGTACTAATTCCAGTGAAGGTACCCCTCTTTGGATTTCCTGAAAGGTTGTGTCCATTTTTAAGCTGCCCCTTAAATACCTCATGCCCAGCAAATACGTATTCCTGCCCATCCTTCAAATGGAATATGTAGGTCATATGCCCTCTTTAATGCTGTCAAAAATAATGCAATGCGTCTTGCCCATGAAATGCTTATTCCTGCCCCTCCTTCAAATGGAATATGTGGGTCATCTGCCCTCTTTTATGCTGCCCCACTTAAAAGCAATCTTTGTTGCCCATCAAATGCATATTCTTGCCCCTCCGTCGGGATATGCACTCTTTTATGCTGCTACAAATAATACAATATGTCATACCCATCTAGTGCACATTTCTGCCCCTCCTTCAAATGAAATATGCAAACCACATGCCCTCTTTTATGTTCTCCCATTAACGCAATCCTTAATGTCCATTAAAAACATATTCATGCCCTTCCGTCAAAGAGAATACTTGTATAATATGCACCCTTTACTGCCACTCACTTTTATGCTGGTGCATCCTGGCATCTAGAGCTCCTGGGTTGGTCACTACTTAGTAAGGGAATCCATGTTGCGAGCGGTACAGCTGCTAGAGGTTTGGCCTTCTGTGGCGTATGGTCTGTGAGCTGGCTGCAGATCATCTCATGGAAGTTGTAGTTCGAACCTTGATGATGTGTGCTGTACTAATTCCAGTGAAGGTACCCCTCTTTGGATTTTCTGAAAGGTTGTGTCCATTTTTAAATACTACATGCCCAACAAATGCATATTCCTGCCCCTTCTTCAAATGGAATATGTGGGTCATCTGCCCTCTTTTATGCTGCCCCACTTAAAAGCAATCTTTCTTGTCCATCAAATGCATATTCTTGCCCCTCCGTCGGAATATACACGCCATATCCCTCTTTTATGCTGCTACAAATAATACAATGCGTCATGCCCATCAAGTGCATATTTCTGCCCCTCCTTCAAACTAAACCACATGCCCTCTTTTATGTTCTCCTATTAACGCAATCCTTATTAATGTCCATTAAAAACATATTCACGCCCTTCCGGTAAAGAGAATACTTGTATAATATGCACCCTTTACTGCCACTCACTTTTATGCTGGTGCATCCTGGGAGCTAGAGCTCCTGGGTTGGTCACTACTTAGTAAGGGAATCCATGTTGCGAGCGGTACAGCTGCTAGAGGTTTGGCCTTCTGTGGCGTATGGTCTGTGTGCTGGCTGCAGATCAACTCATGGAAGTTGTAGTTCGAACCTTGATGATGTGTGCTGTACTAATTCCAGTGAAGGTACCCCTCTTTGGATTTCCTGAAAGGTTGTGTCCATTTTTAAGCTGCCCCTTAAATACCTCATGCCCAGCAAATACGTATTCCTGCCCATCCTTCAAATGGAATATGTAGGTCATATGCCCTCTTTAATGCTGTCAAAAATAATGCAATGCGTCTTGCCCATGAAATGCTTATTCCTGCCCCTCCTTCAAATGGAATATGTGGGTCATCTGCCCTCTTTTATGCTGCCCCACTTAAAAGCAATCTTTGTTGCCCATCAAATGCATATTCTTGCCCCTCCGTCGGGATATGCACTCTTTTATGCTGCTACAAATAATACAATATGTCATACCCATCTAGTGCACATTTCTGCCCCTCCTTCAAATGAAATATGCAAACCACATGCCCTCTTTTATGTTCTCCCATTAACGCAATCCTTAATGTCCATTAAAAACATATTCATGCCCTTCCGTCAAAGAGAATACTTGTATAATATGCACCCTTTACTGCCACTCACTTTTATGCTGGTGCATCCTGGCATCTAGAGCTCCTGGGTTGGTCACTACTTAGTAAGGGAATCCATGTTGCGAGCGGTACAGCTGCTAGAGGTTTGGCCTTCTGTGGCGTATGGTCTGTGTGCTGGCTGCAGATCATCTCGTGGAAGTTGTAGTTCGAACCTTGATGATGTGTGCTGTACTAATTCCAGTGAAGGTACCCCTCTTTGGATTTTCTGAAAGGTTGTGTCCATTTTTAAATACTACATGCCCAACAAATGCATATTCCTGCCCCTTCTTCAAATGGAATATGTGGGTCATCTGCCATCTTTTATGCTGCCCCACTTAAAAGCAATCTCTGTTGCCCATCAAATGCATATTCTTGCCTCTCCGTTGGAATATACAGGCCATATGCCCTCTTTTATGCTGCCTACTTTAATGCGATCCTTTATGTCCTGCAAATGCATCTTCGCCCCCATCTTTCAAAGAGAATGTGTCATATGCCCCTTTTAATGCACTGCCCTTTATTATATTTAATAACCTTTATAGTAATTAAAATGGAAAAATAAATTATTTTACTGAGCTCTGCGTCTAACTATAATTTTTTTCCCCTGAAGGTTTGCTTTCGGCAAAAACCCAGAAATAAATGCATATAAAAATAGAAGATTGAACAAATGATGAGATTGGCTGGCTGTATTCACCGACATGGGTGAGGTTTTCTATTAACTGTCGCCTCGTGCAAAATGCATACACAACTCCAGACTGAATAATTATGCTGGTTTGCTTTATGCTCAGCTAAAGCACATTCATGCCCTTCATTCAAAGTGAATATGTGTACGATATTGGGCCTGTACTGCCCACATTTTTATGCTGGTCCATTCTGGGAGCTAGAGCTCCTGGTTTGGTCACTTCTTAAGGTCCCCATACACGGGCAGATCCACTCGCTTGGCGATGTCACCAAGCGAGCGGATCTTCTCCCGATATCCCCCACCTACGGGTGGGCGATATCGGGAGAATCCAGGGCCAAACGATCAAATTATAATGACGGGCATAGGCAAAGTTAGTCAGGTTAGAAAATCTAGTCGGATCGGGGATAGTCGGATAGTAGCTGCTGATATTGGTCCCTTGGACCGATTCGGCAGCTAATCGGCCCGCACGTGGGCACTCTCGACGGGCCTGCCCGAGCGATATCTGGCAGGTTAGAAAATCTAGTCGGAACGGGGACCGCATCAACGAGCCGATGCGGTCCCCATTCCGACTAGATTTTCTAACCTGCCCAATCGAGATCTGGCCGATTTCAGGCCAGATATCGGTCGGGCAGGCCCGTCGGGAGTGCCCATGTGCGGGCCGATTAGCTGCCGAATCGGTCCAAGGGACCAATATCAGCAGCTATTATCGGCCCGTGTATGGGGACCTTTAGTAAGAGAATCCATGTTGCGAGCGTTACAGCTGCTTGAGGTTTGGCTTTCTTCTGTGGTGCTGTGGTCTGTGTGCTGGCTGAAGATCATCTCGGGGAAGTTGTAGTTCTAACCTTGATGTTAGCTGTACTTATTCCAGTGAAGGTACCCCTCTTTGGATTTTCTGAAAGGTTGTGTCCATTTTTAAGCTGCCCCCTTAAATACTTTATGCCCAGCAAATGCATATTGCTGCCCCTCTTTTAAATGGAATATGCGGGCCATATGCCCTCTTTTATGCTGACAAAATTGTGCCTTTCTTTCAAAGAGAATGTGTTATGTTATCCCCCCTTTAATGCACAACACCTGTATGCTATAGTCTGTAAAACGGAAAAACGATTATACTGAGCTCTCTATTTAATTTTGATTTTTTTCCCTGAAAGTTTTTTTTCAGCAAAAGCTCAGAAACAAATGAATATAAAGATAGAAGATTGAACAATTGATGAGTAAAAGATATGAGACTGGCTCTATTCACTGACACAGGTGAGGTTTTCTATTAACTGTCACCTCACTTAAAATGCATAAACAACCTCAGACTGAATAATCACGCTGGTGTGCTTTATGCCCAGCTTAAACATATTCGTGCCCTTCCGTCATATTAAATGTGTGGGCAATATGCCCCCATTTTTCACTGTTCCTTTAAAGAACAAGGCAATGCAAAAGATAATTTTTTTCCTAATAAAAGAAACCAAAATTCTAAGCAGCTTTGCAATATACATTTATTACAAGTTTGTAATGGTTTTTTAGTTATTTGTATTTATAATTGCTATTAGAAGCAGTGTTTGTTTTCTATTCCCTGCCCTGGTGGCTGTGACTGTTGAAAAAATGTAACACAAGCCAGCAGACTGACAGACCTGCCTAGCTGGAGGAGACTGACCTTTGCAACATTGTTTAAAATGTAACAAACAGGAGTTCAGCAAATGCTGCTTTCAGTAGCAATTACATTTACAAATAATGTTTAAAATGCTACAAATTTTTCATTATTTCATATTGGAAAGTTGCTTAGAATTATGTTTTCTTTCATTATGCAAAAAATTATTTTTGGGGTTGACATGCCCTTTAAATGTGTGTTTTTTTTTTTTTAATAACTTAAAATGTTTATTGATTTTTTAGGCATATAGAAATAACAAGATGTAACATGTGCAAAACATTTGCTTATCACAGTAAGTTCCAAAGAACAGATTATTGCAGTAATGGCTTATGACCATGTTAATGCTTGAAATTAGGCTTAGGTTAGCAAATGAAGCCTGTGCATAGATATAAAACATTGGTCTAACAGAAAGAAAGTGTATGTACATACATTATATCTTGAAGGTTGCAAATAGACATCTTAACCTTTTAATGAGAAACTGGGAGAAGCCCGGTACCTTTGGGAGGAGTGGAGTTTTCAGTTACATCTCTGGTTAACTAAAGTTGCTAGTTTTGGGTATTGTCTCCCCGTCCAAGTGGTTAGTTATAAAATAATCCCATCTGGACCATACCTTTTTCCAGTTCTCTTGGGCGCCCCTGCTATTGGCAGTCATATATTCCATTTCCCTCATATCTTTCACCTTGATTAATATATCTTTTAGTTTGGGAGGGTGTGGATTTTTCCACTGTGATGTAATGGCAAGCCTGGATGCTGTTAAGAAATAGTTTACAAGTCGCTGTTCTGACAAGGTGCTATCAGAAATTGGTTGGCAAACTAATGTTGTATAAATATCTAGGTGGATGTCCCTAAAGAAGATGTGGGATAGTAGCTTTTCCACTTCTTTCCATAGTAATATAATTTTAGGACATAACCATAATATATGTTGTAGGGTGCCCATCTGGCCGCACCCTCTCCAACATAGTGGGGATGTACCTGGGAACATGCGACTGAGTTTCACAGGAGTGTCATACTAAAAGTACATGGATTTATATATGCTTTCCTTCTGACTGACACGTCACACTTCTCCTTGCATTATCCCAAATTTCTAGCCAGTCCTCTATTGGGAGAGTGGTAAAGGTGATCTCTTCCCATTTTAGCATATACAAGTGTTTGGGAAAAGGATCTTCAGGCAATGCAGTCAGATTGCTATATGTAATGGAGATCAGTGCTCTTTGGGGGAGAACCCCCTTATACACAGACTCAAATGGTGTAGTATACGGGGGATTCTGATTCTTAGGGAGTCTAGTTTGGATATATTAAACATACTGTGTAGGCAGAATATGAAATTTGTCTTGGATCTCCGTAAATGTCCACTGTTTATGCCTTAGTGGGTTTATGAATAAATGTGTTGTTTTGTGCTTTGCTTATCTGCATGTTTAGCAAATACATATCTTTCCCTTGCTATTGCCCATAAAGGAGAAGGAAAGTCATTTTCGCATTTTACTGCAAATAGATACGCCACATTTGTGCCACCTAGAACACCCTGTTTATTCTGCAGAAAGCATTAAGTACCAGTAAACAGCTCTAGAAGCTTTCTCCCTTTGATTAAGACAGCAGCTGCCATTTTAAATAGCTTCCTGCTGTAGCTCTAGTCTTTACAGCTCAGATCACACATTCCTAAGGGAAGGGGGGAGGGAGTTCTTAGCATTCTTGAGGGAGGGGGGAGCAGTAGAGGGGAGAGAACTGCACAGACTCTGGCCCCAGGAATGAGGGATGTTTCGGAGAGAGGAAGTCAGACACCAGAACAACATACTTCCAAAAAACGAGACCAGAAATCCTGTGTTTCTCTTGATAGAGCAGCGTTTCTCTGAGTGCTTATGGATGTATTTACATAGACCTTTCTGATAAAGCTTACTTAGTTTTTTGCTTTCCTTCTCCTATAGCCCTATTCTCAGTTAAATAAATGTATACATAAATTGTTTAACTAATGTTTTTTTACAGATCTCTAAACAATACTTATCTGTTTAGCTTTTGATAGAAAATCTGTTTGCTTTATTTCATTACTCTGTGGCACATAGGGGAGGAGCTAATTATTGCCTGTTGCCTACCTCAAATTCTATTCATGCCTTATTTCTTTTTTTTCAGGTGCATCACCCAGTGAAGAATTCACTCAAAGGAGCCTAAAAAGAACAAGAGAGACATGATAAGATGACTTACTGGATCAGGTTGGTCTCTATACAAAGTTTCATCTAAATATATATATTTTCTTAAAGTTATCTTGGCTATAGTTATGTGGAAACAATTTATTTTTGATCCAGAACCCTTAAATTATGTGACAGTCCTGTTCACATGTACATATATTCCCTTGAATTGACATTTAAAGGCCAGGAATAATTCAGCTTATTCAGAAAGCACACACATAATTTAAAGCTATTTCAAATAATTTGCTTTCTGTTCCTGCTGCAGAATACTGTGTGTTTCTAGGGCCTACCCAATGACCAAAATACAGGAGTAGTATCCGTTATACAGAATGCTTGGGATCTGAAGTATTTCAGATAAGGGAACTTTTTGTTATCTGAATCTCTGTTCTTTACAATTTAAACATTTAATAAACTCTAGGATTGTTTTGCTTCCAATATGGATTGTTGTAGCTTTGTTAGGATGGTATTGTTTTATTACAAAAAGGAAATCTTTATTAAAATTATTGATTTGAAATGGCCATCAAATAATTTAGAATTTCTTGGAATGTGTGTCTGGATATAGGGTACCATACCTTTTACCTATAGCCCAATATCCCTGGAGTTAGTGGTGATGGCACATGGGTGACAGTGTGGGTCACAAATATACAATATAACTTTGGTGACGGTGAGAATAATTTATGTACTGTAATGAACTGCTAGGAAAAGTTTTGTGCACATCCTTCAATTGTGAAAGTTTAGCTTAGGTGTATGGAATACCAAGGTAGTAAGGTGTAGGTGGCTGGGGCCCTCTTTGCAGAAAAGTACTCCAGGCTAGTTTACAAGAAATGGAGTGCTGGCTTTGGGCTCAGATGTAAGCAATTACTAGCTGAGTTGAGTTTTACAAATTGGTAACCATTGTTGAATGAAATGTAATTCTATAACAAAATGTACCATGCTTCCAAATTTTCACATTAATGCTTTCTCTTGTGTTTAGTTTAGAACATCAGATATTCAAAACTTTGCAGGCTGTTTTAGGAGCCATTTAGTCTATGGCTGACCTCACCAGAGGGTGTCCAAGTGAATTCAACAATATCTGTACTCCATGGCTTGCCCACCACATCCACTTACCAATCCATTCAACTTCCCAGTCACTCCCCTGTTTTTCCTTTATCATGTTCTTTTAATGTTAAAAATCGACCAAAATCATTTTTTTAAGTCTATGGGTGGTTGCATGGTGGTATGAAAGTGTTATTAATTCTATTGATCTAACTTACTAACTTTGTTTCCTTGCAGATTCTACAAAGCTGCCTTCCTATGACAATAAAGGATTTTCTGTCAATTGTGTTTTTGAAAAATTCTATGTTTTGGAAATTTTATGTATTAAAGTTTATCTTTACATAATTCTTTTGGTTTGTTTCTAAAGGTTCATAGTACCATTCCAGAAATTGGCTTTCTTGATTTAAAAAAAATAAAATAACTTCCACTAACAGTAGGTTTACCCCAGGAAACCAAACATTTTACAAAGGATGTATTCTGATAAAACTAAAGTAGTGGGTTATATTAAAATATGGAATTAAAAACATCTTCAAACCTCCAAAAAGTAAGTTTGCCCCTCAAAGCCATATGTTTTTGGAAAGTAAACATCTTCCCGAATCCAAAATGGGTATATGGGTAAATGTCTTTCTACTCCAAATTACATTTATTGCTTACATAGAGATTACACACATATGCAAAAGATGGTTTGAGTTGGCAATGGTAAAGATTAAAGAACATATGATTTTAAGAAAATGATATTCTTAGCAACTAGCATGTAGGCACCCTAAGCTGAGAGGCTTGATGTTAGGGAATCACATAAAGGATGTTATAGACCCCAGAAACCAGAGACATGCAGCACCAAGAAACAAGCCAAAATCATACACAGGAATCAACAACAATTCAGTACCAGAGGATAAGAAATTAGCAGGGTCAGACAGGCATTTTACGGTATTTTCTAGCTAAAGCACAAATTCGAAACTTTAACAGAACATGTTTATTCAGGCAAGGAGCAAGGCAGGGTCTATAAAAAGGTTTCTACTGTTGCTGATTGGGGGAAGAGGTGCAGGTATGATTAACCCTACCATTGCTGGAACTGCACCTAACAGTTGATTGCATACAAAGCAATATGTACCCATTGTTACCTGAACTTAACCTATTGCCTGCCAAGCACACATCTCTTACACGCCGGCAGGTAAAGACTGATTGCCAAAAACATAACAGATACCTTCATGGTAGTTAATCAGTCTGCTTAACCTGGTTCACTACTGACAGGCAGCTTTGTGTTGTGTTGGAGTTGTCCAACAATTCTTGACTGGCATCTAAAGTTCAACCCCCACATGCCCATGTTTTCTATCTGATAGAAAACCTGGAAAGCATTTTGAATAAGGTATAAAAATTCAATTCTGACTTTCCTTCTCATTCACCTGAGTCACTAACAAACACAGAACATTATTTCTTGGTTATTTATGAGAAAAGCAAAAAATATGCCACATATCACTTGCTTTTTCTTTGCTGAGCAGCTGCAATAGAGTTATTTATCAGACTGCAATTTGAAACACACGTCAAATGAGCTTGACAGGTGATTCTCAGAGTTGTAGTTTAACAACTTTAGACCTTCCACTCGCATATTCTCATAAAACTACAATTTGCCCTTTCAATAAATTCACTAAAAAAAATTATATATATATATATTTTTTTTGTTATTTTGTTGAAGTCACTCACTGGTATGGAGGAAATTTGTTATACACTCTTTTGTAACACCTGTATCTGGCAGCTGATACAAGCCTGCTGGTGAACAGCATAAACACAAATGCAAAAGAGACTGAAGTGCTGTGAATGTAACCAATAAAACACTCTAAATGGGATGGGTGCTGATGAAGTTGCCCTTTTACTACTTGTATTTACTGTTGAGAAGTGTGTCCATATGACATGTTACAACAAATCTGCTTTTACTCTGCTCTGTCAGTCACACATTTCTGCATTAATGATGCAGACCAGGGAGCCAGAGATTCTGGAAGATGGGAAGTTACCTTTGTAAATTTTTAAAAACTATAAATTGTCAAAGTTTGTTTAAACATTTTTCATGTTGAAACTCATCAGGCCTAACATTTTTCTTAGAGCATCAAGCTTTAACACTAATTTTTTTCTTTTTTTTTTTTTAAACCCTAATTTGCCCTCGTATGGCCATTTTGAATTAGTTATTGCTTTATGGAGCCATACAGCACAGTTATTTTTTGCGGTTTAAGTCTAATGCCACACAAAGTGTATGGCGTATGTTCTCGGCAAGCCGAAAATATGCGCCGTGCTTTCCCACCAGTGCGCGCACCCAAATGAATGGCATATGCTTGGGTGCAGGCACATGTTGCCAATATCCTTCTAAAAACGCAAGACTTTGCATTCTCTTGCATTTTAGGCGGATATCACCTACATGTTTCTGCATCCGAGCATATTCAATTCATTCGGGTGCAGGCACAGGCAAGAGCGTATTTTCGGCAAGCATTTTTCGGCTTGCTGAAAATATACATTATACACACAGGGGCGCTGCTGGCATAAGGCCAGACAAGTTACCAGGGGCAGTAAAAAGCCGCTCCTGGTAACATAAAGAAACAAAATTCCGATTTTTGAATAGGAATTTCAGCTCTTCTAGCACAGAGAGCGCTTTAGAAATCTCTGTGCTAGTGATACCCCCCCACAACAAAACTATTCGACTTGGGAGCAAGGGGCACCAACTTCACCACCTCAGGCTGCGCTGCATACGCATAGGGGCACATTTACAAAAGCACAAATGGCCGAGCATTCCTGCGAATGCTCCGAGCGTATTTTCGCCGATTTTTTCGGGCGTCCGCACGACTTTTTCGTACAGCGCACGACTTTTTGTACAGCGCACGACTTTTTTTGGACGTTTGCACGAAAAAATCGGAAAGGTTTTACAGCTGTTTACAATTGTTCGGTAAGAAAATTTGGTGACTTTCGGATCGCCAATACAATATTGTCGTGACTAATACGATTTTTTTTGTAAGCATTTTCGTGATATTTGCGATCTTACGAAATTTTCGTTTCCAATACGATTTTTTCCCATTTGTGATTCGGATTCGTGGATTAGTAAATGTGCCCCATAGTGTGGCATGAGCCTAAAGCAGCCTGTCATGAAACACTTACTGCAATCTAACAATGAGGCAGGAGGGGTTCTTAGAGACCCACTTTTTAGTACACCAGAGTATTATTATTTATTTATAAAGCGCCAACATATGCCGCAGCGCTGTACAATAAGTGGGTTTCATACACTGGCCATACAGAGTAACATATAAAGCAACCAATAACCCATACAAGAGGTGAAGAGAGCCCTGCAAAATGTACCCATATTCTAAACTGCACTTGTCCGACACCCTGAGGGATAAGTGCATTCCAGAAGAAGCACTGATTTCTACTTTCCTGCCATCTCTGTCATAATAGAGAGCATGAGGAACACTGCAGCTACCAGAAAATTTTCCTCTTGCGCTAGAACGGCGCCATATCGGCTAAGCATTTCCGGCGGAAGTGGTAATATTCTTCCGTGTCGCGGCAATTTTGAATTTCAGAGCTGCGGGGCAGCTTGTTGCTATTATTCTTGGTCGTTCTCTCACTTACATGCATGATATTGTAATAACATGGCAGCCGAGTGTCGGAGTTTAATGGAGAGGATCTGTGCAAGGGGCGGCTGGAGCGGAAAGGCGGCGGACGGGCAGGCAAGTGACACGATGAAAGTATCAGCGGAGGCGCTTACAGTACTGTTATGCACCACTTATCCATCTGCCATTATTTCCAAGCAAGTTCTACTGCTTTGCAAATAGGGCTCATTTGTAAATACTGGGCAAACTTGTGCCTGGAGCAGCCCTTGCGTCCAGTCAGGGGTTGGGTTCTTATCAGGCGGCTGCAGAGAAAGCGATGATGCTATTGGTTGCTACAATGTGCCTAGAATTAATAAATGAAACCCCATTTTGTATCTCTACGTTGTGAAGACTATTTTCTTTAAGTAATCAGCAGGCAGCAATTCCACCCAAGCAGCTCTATGTACTGATGCAGTAGTTAAAGCATCACAGGTGTATTGAACCCACTGGGCATTTCATGTATGTTGGGAATTCTCTCAAGAATAGGGTCACATGGGTATCCTTACTTGAGTAATTAGCTCAAGTTCCGTACACATTTTCAGTGATCTTGAAGTTATTTGTATTATTTGCTATTAAATGCTGTTTACTGCACTACTTGCCTGACTACAGAAATAATATAGCAGAAATCAGCTGCACTCCAGCCCCCACAATTTCCTCCATGTTTCTGTCATTCTCCTTCTGTAAGGGTTTGTTAATCTAAAATCACAGGGGAACATGTGGAAAAAGATGTTTTGCCTGGAGGATAGATTTAATATGGTTGTAAAAGCATGCACCCTGGGAACAGAGAGACTGCTTTCATTACCCATTACATTAACATCATTTATTTAGTGATTATAATGAATGTATATTGTAATGTTGCTTAGATTTACATTTTGTTTTAATAGGGGAAAAAAAATATTTTTGGCTTTGCTATTCCATTAAAGGAGAAGGAAAGGCTAATAAAGAATTAATCTCAAGCTGCAGGCATACCTTCAGTTCTCTCAATAGTGCCCTTAAGTCTCCCCATATTTCTCCCATTCAGATGATCAGAAGTAAAACAGGAAGAAAAAACGCTGAGCTGTGTAAAGAAGTTCCCATAACGCCTCACTCCTGCACAGACACCCAGACCAAGTGTACATGCTCAGTTAGTTAGACTATGGGGAAGCTTCCTGCTGATTGGCTCAGATCCACATTCCTAAGGGGGGGAGTGAATTCTTAGCATTCTTGAGGGAGCAGGAGAGGGCAGAGAGCTGCGTGTCTCTGGCACATGAATTACAGACACAGCAAATCTTTTGACAGAAGTCAGTGCAGCATTTCTGTGAGTGCTTATGGCTGTATTTACATAGACATTTCTGATAAAGCTTACTTCGTTTTTACCTTTTTTTCTCCTTTAACTGTCACCCTGACTTAGTATTAGGGCAGAGGTCCTCAAACTTTTTAAACATGGGGCCCTTAGACTGTTGGGGGCCGGACTATAGTCCTCAAACTACTGCCCCCTCCCTGTGTCCTCAAACTATGGCCCCCTCCCTGGTGCATACTCCTGCTTCCTGTTCCTCCGCTCCCCGCTGTGCCCTCCGGCTCCCTGTTCCTCCGCTCCCCGCTGTGCCCTCCGGCTCCCTGTTCCTCCGCTCCCTGCTGTGCCCTCCAGCTCCCTGTTCCCCGCTGCTTCTGTAGACGGGTAGTAGCCAGGGGTGAGGACACAGTGGGGGCCAGGTAAATTACCTTGGGGGGCCGGATCTGGCCCTGGGCCGTAGTTTGAGGATTCATGTATTAGGGAAACCTGTCAGTTGTCATTCAGATAGTCACAAAAAGGGCATTTGTTTATTATTGCGCTATATGTTAATTTCCAAAATATTTTGGTTACAGCAAGCTAAAAAGTTTCTTAGTAACTCCCATGTACGAGATGTGATGAGCCCAGACCTTGATGGTGCTGATAGTCCATTGCTGCGGCCCTGTGCTGAGAAATTGGACCTCTCAAGCTCGGACACAGAAAGTGATGGCAAACAGGAAGAAGCTTCAAAGTTTGAGCTGAAGAAGAATAAAGAAACAAGTAAGTCTGTGCTTGTTACTGCTCTGCTAGTGTAGTTCTGATATTTGAGATGTATTTGAGTAATATCTGCTGTCCTTTGCTGATAAAAAGCTTTTTGTTTTTAAATACATAGTGATTATAGTTTTTAATATTAAGGGTCAGTATACAGATAAATACTAAAAAAAGAGAGAGGTGCTTTTTAGCTTTGGTTAGGCAAAACCGTTGGCCACAAGAAGGGCGACTGAGTGATGTGGGGGGTGATTTGGGTGGTAATGAGAGGTCACTGAGTGACGGTTGGTTCGGCATTTGATCTGCTCTGAAGTTCAGTGGACACAAGGCTTGGGGTGATGGTATTGTATAGCCACAATTGGACCCACTTATGAGAGCTCTCTGCTTGGCTGCACCTACAAACCCCCTATTACACCAACTCTCTGCCTCAACCCTTTGGTAACACAGAGGTCATTTTGGTAGCTAAATAGAGCTGGCTCATTATTTGGCATATATGGTCGTTGTGTAGTGCTGAGTTCTGGTGAGCATGGCCGGTTGGTTCTGCCATAACCAACCATAGTTTGGTCAGCATGGCTGGTTGGTTCTGCCATAACCAACCATAGTTTGGTCAGCATGGCCGGTTGGTCCTGCCGTAACCAACCATAGTTTTAATGTCCATTTTAATTTTATCTCTGGGTTCTGCCTGTTCTTTTCATGAAAAAATCCATTGCTATTATAAAGCACTAATAGAAAAGTGTGCTGACTCCCTACCACCCATTCCTTAGAAACAGAGTAAAGTGTTCAAAGGGGTATAATGAGCTCTGTATAAACAGTTCACTATAGAGAATGCTCGTTGGACTGGTAATTTTTTTTTACCAGCATCTTCTGTGCTCAACAGAACTTGACAGGGATTTAGATAGTAAAAATGGTTTTATTTTGATTTTTAGTGCAAGAGATAACAAAAATTAAATATTTCTTATTTAAGAGTAGGCAAAATGTGACTCTTGTCACTATTTATTTAGCTCATGTTGATATGATGACCCTTTAACTTATCGTTTTGTCGTTTTATGTTATGAGGAACATAAGAAGAATATTTTTTATATGCAAAGGACAATCCTTTTCTGCATCCTTGCATATAAACATCTCGCAACGTGAGTGTAATTTATAGGCATACTTTTGCCTATTGTTTTAATCAGAAAAAAATATAAGGTTTTTGTTATTTTTTGAGCTAAACAGGGAAAATTAAGCTACTCCATTTCTGGTCCTTGCAAGGTAGACAATTAGATTTGCAGCATAATACCCCTGCATAACGGACTCCTGCTAACAAAACAAGAATAGGACCTTGAAGGGGGTTTTATACTGGTAATCTAATTCTCAACCTTTCCTGGTTAATCTCTAACAAATAAAAAAAAATGCCATTTTTTTCATGAATAAAACAGTAGGCAATAAGGGTATTCCATCCCTTTAAAGGTGCCATGTGGTTTACTTTGTCTGAGGCATGTTCGATAGAGTTCAGCAAAACCACACGGGAGCATGTTCTGCATAAATGAATAGTGTTTACAATAGACTGTACACTGTATTAGTGTGAAGACACTCTGGGCTTCTAGTAGCAGCTACTTTTTCAAGGCTGCTAAACTCCAGAAAATACCCTGCCATAGACAACACTGAGAATTGCCTCTGCTAAAACACACACAGACAATTATCAGTAAATGATCAGCATTGTCTTTTTTTAGTAGCTGCTACTAGTAGCTCTGTGTGTCTTCACCCTTACACTGTATTGTATTATACAGTGTAATGAAAACTTCTAGTTTGCATATAACATGAATGGCGGCTACTCTTTTAAATACAATATGATATGCATTTGCCACCTCATTTTTTTCCCACTTCCTTTTAAGATCGTAACAACAAAACTGGAAACTTTAATACTATCCAAGAGAAGCCAAGGTAAAGTATTAAATGCCCTTTCTCATGTGGAATAACACTTTTCCCTTAACCAGATTTCTAGTCTTCTCTGTACACACTCTTTAAGCATGCATTGCAACATTTGCCACTTTCATTAACCTTATCAGTTCAATTAGTATGACAATATTTGCTTTCATTAATAAACTGAAGTATGCTGACGGATTAGGATCCTGGAAGAATAACCTTTGCCTGTGTGTGTTTTTATTTTAACTGGCATTTATATATTTATTACAGTAAAATGAAAGCAAAACATATATAGAATTATATAGTGAAAGTAACCCCTATTGTAAAAGAATGCTTTTATACAGGTCATGGAACTCCGAGGTGACTTGTATATTTTAATAAATAAAGTACTCCCTGTTGTAAAATATGAAAATATTACAAGTCACCTCGGAGTTCCATGACCTGTATAAAAGCACTCGGTCTTATCCTCTGTGAAGTTTTAGGGAGCCAAGTGACAGAAAATACATCACTAAGCTCCCATTATAACTGATGACATCACTAAGCACCGTTTATAAGAACCATATTACATATTATATTACATATTATTTTCCTTTTAAACTGTCAAGTACTTGGGTTCAAATTATCAACAAATTTTGTATAAAAATACCAGCTTCTATTGTATGTTACTGTGCCAGGTTGCACTTTAATTTGTGCTCCGGTACTCATTTACTGCACATAAAAGGATTTAAGATTGATCATTCCACTGCTTTTTAATAAGGGAAGTTCACCTTTGCATTCATTTATTGGTATGTTATTGCTGGACCTATCCTAAACAGCTTTTCAGTCAGTTGTCATTTTGTATTTGTGATTGTTTTTTTAACTATTCTATCACTTTGAGTTTCCATTGTACAATGCAATTGGTGGGGTCACTGCTCCAGCAACCAAAATATAGACTTGGGTAAAAGATCTAAATTCTAAAGCGGTGCAGCTCCTGAAGAGAGAAATCAGAGAGATGTACAACCTAAAAGTTAAAAATAGATAAGAATCAACCTGAATTACCCCGTTTTGGCATTTTGGCACCCCCAAGTGACTCTGCCTTTCCTTCTCCTTTAAGCGCATACTAAAAATTAGTTTAATGTGCATA
Organism: Xenopus tropicalis; assembly: GCF_000004195.4. Classification (NCBI taxonomy): domain Eukaryota; kingdom Metazoa; phylum Chordata; class Amphibia; order Anura; family Pipidae; genus Xenopus; species Xenopus tropicalis. The sequence continues at coordinate 43,962,684 of NC_030684.2, read as the reverse complement.
TTTAAAATTACATTTCTCGACGATAAGTATATTAAATGTTGTTTAATACTTAGTTAAATTGGTTATTGATGCATTTTGTATCCGTTTTCTTGTTTCTTACTATTTGTTTATGTTTTACTAATATTCACTTTTTTGGGTAGATCTGCTGTGGTGATATCAGATTCCAGTGATGAAGACTTTGAAAATTGTATGTTGGATATCAGGTTATCCTTGTTTTTGTTTTGTGTTTATTTCTACAAGGGGATATTTATGAGAATGAATATAGAAAATATATAGTGAAATCAGTGTTCATGCACATACAAAGATATTCCACGCAGGCTGTAGAGCAGAGGTCTTGTTCACGTCCCCCATGTATGATCACGTCCCCCATGTTTGTTATGGCTGCCTTAAGGTCATCAACAAACCGATGCGGCCCCCGATCCGGCTGAATCTTTTAACCTGGCCGATCGATATCTGGCCAATTTCAGGCCAGATATCGGTCGGCCAGCCCGCTCGTTTCTGCCCCTACACGGGCAGATAAGCTGCCGAGTCGGTCCATGGGGCCGATATCGGCACCTTCTATCGGCTTGCCAAGCGAGCGGATCTTGCCGTGTATGGGGACCTTAAGACTAAAGGCCCCATACACGGTAAGATCCGCTCGCTTGGCGAGATCGTCAAGCGAGCGGATCTTCCCCCAATATCCCCACCTACGGGTGGGCGATATCGGGGAGCTTGAAGTTAAAAAAAAAAAAAATCAGATCGTTAGGTCATGTTCATAACCATAGTAATTACCATTTTTATAGTACTGAAACATGGGTTATATACAGCTTTTGATCTAATTTTTTTTCAATTCCCTGATATAGTTTTAATAGCACTGAAAACACCCAAACATGTGGAAAAAAAGGGCAAAAGCAACAGCAGGTAAGTTGAGAGCCAGAGTGGTCATATTAACTTATTTTTTTGGTGATAGCTGTATATCTGTTTTGGGAGCTGAACCAAAGTGTTTATCATATGCTTTGCTATATAGAATATATCGTGTATTACTGGATGCTTAATTGTGATCCATTGGAACTGGGTTTCTCACACCCTTCAAGGAGAACTATACTATACTACCCATGGCAGTGAAGATACAGTGGAGGAAATAATTATTTGACCCCTCACTGATTTTGTAAGTTTGTCCAATGACAAAGAAATGAAAAGTCTCAGAACAGAACAGAACTTTAAATAAAAGATAGCAACTGATTTGCATTTCATTGAGTGAAATAAGTTTTTGAACCCCTACCAACCATTAAGAGTTCTGGCTCCCACAGAGTGGTTAGACACTTCTACTCAATTAGTCAACCTCATTAAGGACACCTGTCTTAACTAGTCACCTGTATAAAAGACACCTGTCCACAGAATCAATCAATCAAGCAGACTCCAAACTCTCCAACATGGGAAAGACCAAAGAGCTGTCCAAGGATGTCAGAGACAAAATTGTAGACCTGCACAAGGCTGGAATGGGCTACAAAACCATTAGCAAGAAGCTGGGAGAGAAGGTGACAACTGTTGGTGCGATTGTTCGAAAATGGAAGGAGCACAAAATGACCATCAATCGACCTCGCTCTGGGGCTCCACGCAAGATCTCACCTCGTGGGGTGTCAATGATTCTGAGAAAGGTGAAAAAGCATCCTAGAACTACACGGGAGGAGTTAGTTAATGACCTCAAATTAGCAGGGACCACAGTCACCAAGAAAACCATTGGAAACAGATTACACCGCAATGGATTAAAATCCTGCAGGGCTCGCAAGGTCCCCCTGCTCAAGAAGGCACATGTGCAGGCCCGTCTGAAGTTTGCCAATGAACACCTGAATGATTCTGTGAGTGACTGGGAGAAGGTGCTGTGGTCTGATGAGACCAAAATAGAGCTCTTTGGCATTAACTCAACTCGCTGTGTTTGGAGGAAGAAAAATGCTGCCTATGACCCACAAAACACCGTCCCCACCGTCAAGCATGGGGGTGGAAACATTTTGCTTTGGGGGTGTTTTTCTGCTAAGGGCACAGGACAACTTATTCGCATTAACGGGAAAATGGACGGAGCCATGTATCGTGAAATCCTGAACGACAACCTCCTTCCCTCTGCCAGGAAACTGAAAATGGGTCGTGGATGGGTGTTCCAGCACGACAAGGACCCAAAACATACAGCAAAGGCAACAAAGGAGTGGCTCAAGAAGAAGCACATTAAGGTCATGGAGTGGCCTAGTCAGTCTTTGGACCTTAATCCAATAGAAAACCTATGGAGGGAGCTCAAGCTCAGAGTTGCACAGAGACAGCCTCGAAACCTTAGGGATTTAGAGATGATCTGCAAAGAGGAGTGGACCAACATTCCTCCTAAAATGTGCGCAAACTTGGTCATCAATTACAAGAAACGTTTGACCTCTGTGCTTGCAAACAAGGGTTTTTCCACTAAGTATTAAGTATTTTTTTGTTAGAGGGTTCAAAAACTTATTTCACTCAATGAAATGCAAATCAGTTGCTATCTTTTATTTAAAGTTATTTTTTCGATTTTCCTTTTGATGTGCTATCTGCCACTGTTAAAATAAACCTACCATTGAAATGATACTGTTCTGAGACTTTTCATTTCTTTGTCATTGGACAAACTTACAAAATCAGTGAGGGGTCAAATAATTATTTCCTCCACTGTAGATGACTCCAAAGATAGCTCCAGTAGCTCTCCATCTACTTTAAGCTGATTCACAGAACATGCTCTGGGCGGCTATATGATACCTGAGCTAAGGGACCCGCTCACAATACTCTGTTTATTTAGGATATTAAATGATCAATACAAAGGTGATTAACAGTTCTTCAGATTCACAGTATATGGCATCACAGAAACCAGTGCTTTTTGCATCAGAATTGTTTCTTTATTGGCCCTTTAGCATTAGCTTCTATGAAAGATGTTTTGATAATTATTCTTTTTCTCAACAACAGTCCAGAGCACACTGAGCAGGTGCAATGTGGCTAGTGCTCAATAGGTGGGCTAACAATCTAAGATGGGCATCTCCTGTGGACTTTGTGCTTTAGTAAGAGAAGTAAAGATATTTGCTTCCTATGCAGGCACTTTTGCCAAATTGATAGACCAGACTACTGAGCATGGGTCTTAACATGTCCTGGCTTCAAATGTGCATCCTTTTGGTCTGTGATCAGCACCAGGGAGCCCCACGACACAACTCTGTACAGGGGTGCAGGACCGTTCTTGGAAGTCTGGTCTATGCAGTTGTGGGGGAGCTTGTGCAAGGCCCTTATTGTTTAAAAAAAAAAAAAAAAAAAAAGCATAACTTCTTCTTTTAGGAGATCAAGGTAGTGTAATACTGAAATGTAATATACCGGAAGCATGTAAAGTATTAGATTGTAAAATTCAGTTATTTTCTTCCAGTATTAAAGCTTTTATTGTCGATTCAGATGAAGATGAGTTTGATTCTGTTTTTTCAAAAAACAAAACTGGATCAAGAAGCCGGAATGGTAAGTCATGTTCAATACTGTTAAGTTGAACCATTGCTGAACCCTTTACCTACTGATACCAACAAAGGCAAACATCATGTAACTGTGAATCAGCCATAACTCCTGTCTGTTCTCTGCTGATACCTTGGCATCAACACCAATTACTTCATTTTTTTTTATTTAGTGAAAAAAAAATTCGCATTTATACAAATTGGATTGCAGCGTACCATTGGACATGCTATACATAACTACTTTGTAGTTTGCAAGTATTGAGTTACTTTTAGCCATTCAGCACAGATGCATTTATTTGCTTCAAATGATCAACTGTTAATTTACAGCCTAGAAATACTACTGTATGGATAAGTTTTACTGGGTAGGGCAGGGGTACACGGGTAGATTAGTTGCACCGTGACAAATCTTTGTTGCAACGGGCGACTAATCTCCCCGCAATGCCATCCCACCGGCTAGAATGTAAATCGCTGGTGGGATGGCATACGCAGTGCCGCGATTTGCCGAAGTTGCCTTGAGAGGAAACTTCGGTCGACTTAGGCAAATCGTGGCGCCCTTGTCACTGCCCTTATTCTTGGTGAGCAAGTCTCAAATGCCGGGCACACAACTCTGGGCATTGTACAAACTTGTGGGGTTATTTAATAGGCACTTTGTTTGCCCATGAGCAGTAACCCATAGCAATCAATAAGCAAGCAAACGTTGTATTGATTGCTTTTGCCCCTGGGCAAACTTAGTGCATTTTATTACATATGGGGGTTCGGGTTTAGTAACTTGTTTATATAGCTCAGGCAGTGGGAGGTCATAAGTTAATTGCAGCATGTGAAAGGAGGCTATTGTGGACCCTAACTAAAGGTCCCCATACACAGTAAGATCCACTCGCTTGGCGAGATCGCCAAGTGAGCGGATCTTCCCCCGATATCCCCACCTACAGGCGGGATGGGGCAGTCGGTTCGGGGACCGCATCAACAAGCCGATGCGGTCCCCGATCCGACTGGATTTTTTAACCTGGCCGATCGATATCTGGCCAATTTCAGGCCAGATATCGGTCGGCCAGCCTGCTCATTTCTGCCCCTACACGGGCAGATAAGCTGCAGAGTCGGTCCAAGGGACCGATATCGGCAGCTTCTATCGGTCCGTGTATGGGGGCCTTTAGAATGGCTTTATTATAGAATGCTACACCTTTGCAATATAATTTGGGAAGTTAATTTGTGCATTTTCCTATTATTGGGTTTATCTGTTTATAAAAGCCTGACCGTATATCTCTTCAGTGTTCCTTGCAATGTTCTTTAATGTTCCTTGCAAAATATTGCAGAGATACCTTTTTGTGGAGGATCTTATTATAGCACCAATTCGTTGTGCTCAAAGTTTCCAGAAACTGAATATAGCAAATCCACAGAATTTCCAGATCTTTATTAAAATGATCCCACACAAAGCCTAATTTAATAAATCTGGTTGCACCAATCATAGAGCTAGGCACAGGCAGATATTGGTTAAAGGTGACTTTACAGTGCTTTGCAACCAAAGAAACCAACATAGGGGCCATTTATGAATAAAATTGCAATTCCAGATTCAAATGTCCATATTTTATAGTTGGAATGCTGTGTTTTTTCCCACAAATCCAGCATAATTGCAGATGTTAGGATTGATAATTACCTCTACTTTGTCATGTGCACAATTGTGATTGCCCTTATGGGTGAATTGGGCACATTTGTGCTAAAAAAAAATAAAAATAAAAAAAAAAATGAATGGGTTTCATGCACTCCTAATAATTTTCTTGGTTGTGATCTTTTTCCTTTTTTAAATACTAGAATTATTTATTTTTACAACAAAAATATATGGGAGCCTTCATTGTTTTCCCTGTTATCCCTTTTAATTTAAGGGCTAGCAAATTCTACTGTGGATAAAGTGCCCCCTGCTGCAGACAGAGACTTGGTGTCTCCCCAAACCTTTGTGTCTCCAGTGTTTATAAGTGACAGTGATGATGATGATTCCATTGTTATAAAAAGCACATGGCATACCAGGAACAAAGAAAAAAAAGATGCAAAGTTGGGTAATGGGAGTAAATTAAAGACTGGGCGCAATGAGAAGCCGTCACATGATTCAAATATCAAAGGGATGCAAAGAAGAGAGCAAGAAGTCTCACGGGACCCTCATTTCTATACCTCAGAAAGCTCTGATGAGGAATTTGAAAGCCTTTTAGAGAGAATTAAAAATCGAACTAAGGACCAGACGCCGTCTTCAACTGCAATTAAATCCAGTCGGCCACAGACTTCTGTAACAGGTTGGATTTTTCATTATTATTGTTTTTTATTTATGGATTATAATTTTTTAGAATTACATTTATTAACGTAAAATGGACTCTCTGGGAGATGGCCTTTCCATAATTCATCTCAGGATAAGGTATCCAATACCTGTATGCTGTTCCCATCTGAGTGTAAAGTTGTTAATTTTCTGCCTGGACCACTGTAGGCCTTTGCAGCACAAAGTATGCTAAACCAAAACTCTCTTTATTGCAGGCTTCTCATTAAACAGAACAAGGCAGACTGGAGTAAACCAAGGAAATTCTCTTTTTAAATTTCACAAGTATGAGTCACACACTGGGGGTAATTTATCAACACTGGGCAAATTTGTATGTGGGCAGTAACGCATGGCAACCAATCAAATTGCTGCATTCACTGTTCTACCTGCAGCTGGCTGAAAAAAGGCATCCACTTATTGGTTACTATGTGTTACTGCCCACAGGCTAATTTGCCCAGTGTTGATAAATGAGCCCCACTGTCTCGGTGATGTATTCTCCTTTAGCCTCCAGGGCCCCTGTCTCTCTTAAAAGTGTAGGAGCTTCAAGCTGCCTCTCCTCAGCTTTACTACCAGGATGCACAATCTCTATCTGGTGTACAATGACCACTGGAGCTGTACCCCCAAATCTGACTCCCCTTGGGGGGTGAGCTGTCCTTACTAATAAACCTGACTAGCTCTATATAACTATAATTATAGCTGAGGTAGTCATTCTTATGGTTACTTGTATTAACCTTTTTTTCTGCTACCATAGAGGTATATTAGTTTTAATACATAAAGAAAAGATGGCTGCTTTTGTCTTGCCATTTGTCATGCCATCCTTTTGTAGCCCCATGTTTGAGAGATCTCACACATGGGTGTTAATGAGAAAACTTACAAAAACTTTCAAAAATGTTGTTAAAAAGACAGGTTAACTTTGCTTAACTCTTTGTAAAGAAATTTTTTTTGGCGCACAAACGACTTTTTTATAGTGCAATAAGGACAATTCTTTTACCGTGTATTTGACACTTTTTGGGACTATTAAATATAAAATGTAATGAGTTTTGTCCGTGTGTTCTAAACCTAGCCAGTCTGAAGATTTGTCTTAAGCTGTTAGGTCATTGTGTATATGTAGAACTATAGGTAACCTGTTTGCAAGTTTTGTGCATAGCAACTAGTATTTAAATACTAATTAATCCCTAACTGTTAGCAGTGAGTGTGTGCACTTACAGTATTTAACCTGTTGTGTGCTGGAGTGTTTATAGAGTAGGACCATTTCACTGACAGGAACTTTAGGAGTGGGTTCGGTGGGTAGCTGGTGAGCTAGCCTGGTGGCTGGGATTAATTAGTGATTGGCTGGCATCTGACTGGTGTAGAGCAGGGTTGCAATGAGAGTGTACCTGACACTGTTAAACCGTTTTTCCTTTATTTACAGAGCCAATTAAAGTTCCTTGCCTTGATTTAACGAACAGAAAGGAGAATGGCTTGGGGCGAAAACCAAAATCACTAAGCAAAGTGCCCCCCAGTCCACATATCTCTTCTGACAGAATTCTAAAAGAAGTCCCCGATTCCTGTGAAAGACCCCGTTCAGACAGTGTGTATGTATTTTGCTTTAACCTCAACACCCAGCCACTGTATGCTTCTCAACTGAGCTGAATAGATCCTGCCCCTAGTTCCTCTGTGCATTCCCTCTATAAATATTCATCCTGGACCACACCGGTTTTTTTTAATCATCTGTGTGTGCTTTCTGTGCTTGAGCCTCAGTGCTGGGATCATTCCTCTATGATTCCTATAGCAATTCAGCTGTAACAGCTCCCTGAATAAAGGATTTACTCAGATACTTTATTCTGACATTGGCGCACATCCAACACAACAGTGACACAGATACATACGCTACTTGCTACTGCAGACACTAACATTTTTAAACCGCTGCTGACACTTTGCCCTTATTGATTGGGGTGATTAATTCATAGTTGGGTAGCAAAGTTTAAAGTCTTTGAATAAACTGTCTGCCTTCCACTCCACAATGTAGGGGTATTACACTAACAATATAAATCTCCATCACTTAATTATTGCAAAAAAATCTTGTTGTATTATTAATGTTCTTAAATTGCTGTGTCCTCATACAACTAAAGGTGGCCATACACAAGTAGATTTAAGATGCAGATTTGGGTCCTTCAGACCAATTCAGCAGCTTATCTGCCCATGTATAGGCACCCCCTAAGGGGCCTACCCAACCAATAGCTGGCCTAAAATTGGCCCGATATCGGTTGGACAGGTTTAATTTTTTCATTGGATCAGGATCCATATTAGCTCATTGATGCTGTCCTCGCTCTGACCGGTCCTATTACTATTGTAATCCTTGGGCCAAACGATTGGATTTCTCCGATGTCTCTCACCATAAGTGGGAGTATCTGTCAAAAGATCTGTTTGTTTGGTGACCTCACCAAACAAGCGGATCTTATAGTGTATGGCCACCTTAAGGTTCACACAGTAGGGCGGGGCCAGGGGCCTAGAGAAGGAACAATGAGATAAATCTGTCAGTGTAAGGCAGGGATCCCCAACCTTTTATACCCATGAGCCACATTCAAATGGAAAAAGTGTCGGGGAGCAACACAAGCATGGAAAAAGTTCTTGGGGCTGCAAACATGAGCTATAATTGGCTATTTGGTAGCCCCTATGTGGACTGGCAGCCCTATAGTAGGTTCTGTTTGGCTTTACACTGGTTTTTATGCAATCAACATTTGCCTCCAAGCCAGAAATTTAAAAATGAGCACCTACCTGCTTTAAGGACACTGAGAGCAACATCCAAGGGGTTGCTCATGAGCCACTGGTTGGGGATCACTGGTGTAAGGTGATCTTTGGCTCTCTAGTGACTCCTCAATTAATCTTAATCCACCATGGCCAACATATTTTCTAACTGATTTATTCATATTTTTTGTAGGAAACTCCCATGTAAAGTGCCAGATTGTTTTCTACAAGATCTTTCTTATCCTAAGTCTCTCTATGTGAAGAATTTCAAGCAGAAAAAAGAGGAGCTGACAAGTAGGCTATACAGCCTTTATAATCGGACTGTTTTTGATCAGAAGGTGGGTTTGTGTCAACTGTTTACATTGTTTCAACAGTCAGAACCAGGAGTAAGTGCATAGAACAGAAAGGTATACACAAATACTGCTTTCAGTTTATCCATGTGGGTCAGTCTTTTTGGGAGATCTAGATTTCATGGTATGGGGGATATCCTGTTAAAGTGCAGTTATATTGTCCTTGTCTTTAGCATAGAATGGACATAGGAAACTCATCCACAACCAGCCTTACAAATATTCATTGTTTATTATCCTATTTGGTTATTGAGCCATTTTGATCTCAACCATTACGGACTCCAGCATTGCAGCAAAACTGGCACAGGATGCAAGGAGATGGAGCTTACAGCCTGACAGGGTGTTAGTAATTTGTATCTAGCAGAGGGCTTCCAGTCTGCTTGGGGCTTATTAGTGCTAGGTTTCTTGGCACCATTTCAGCCTTCCTCTTTGTATTTCAGCTTCCAGAAAATATGGAAATCACATGGAATAAAAAGATGCGAAAAACAGCTGGTTACTGTGTAACGGGGCAAAAGCGCCTTCCTATGCTGCAGCGGTACGCAAGGATTGAGCTGTCTGAGAAAGTGTGTGATTCTGCAGGTACCTGTCGCAAAGTGCTGTCCTTTTGTTCCATTAAGCTTTAGTTAGTTTAAAAAATGTTGGAGATTATAATATATATATATATATATATATATATATATATATATATAAAGAAACAGAAAGGAGCACACCCTTCAAATAGAGGCAAATGCCCTCGGTGCTGGTCAAAAAAATTCAATAGATAGACAGAGTACCGCACACATAGGGACTTTTGTTTTTCACAAAGTCCCTATGTGTGCGGTACTCTGTCTATCTATATATATAGTGTGTTTGCTGTATAATCATACAACTCTTTTGCTGAAATAACTTTCTTTAGATCGGCTAAGAGATACATTAATCCACGAGATCTGCCATGCAGCAACTTGGCTGATAAACGGAGTAAGAGATGGCCATGGTCAGTTCTGGAGGTTTTATGCCAAAAAAGCCACAGTTGTCCACCCGGAGCTGCCAATGGTCACACGATGCCACACATATGAGATAAATTACAAGTACACATATGAGTGCTCGCGATGCAAGAACACGTGAGTTAGAACTTTGATTTCCTCTGTCTGTCTCTAGCATGTTGTTCTTAACTAGATTCCCTGGCGTTAACTTGGCCCTGGCCTAGTCATCCAATTAGGACATAGCTTTACTGGTATAATGCCTTTATAATAAGGGAAGAAAAGGGCTTGCTGGTTGCTACACCATAGCAAACTTTGCCCAAGTTACTATTTAATCCTCAAATGGGTTGGTTTAATAAAAGATTTAAAGTTTGCTACAAGTCTGGTCACCCTTAGAAGCCAATAAGCAGAAAGAACTTGCTGGTCATCTTATAGATATCTATGTTATAGAATATCCTATTCTTAGCAACTTTTCAATTGGTCTTCTTTTTTTTTATTTCTTGTAGTTTTTGAATTATTTCTTCTGCCTTTTTCCAGCTTTCGAATAGGGGTCACTGATCACAGCTGCCAAAACACTATTGCTCTGTGAGGCTAAAATTTTATGGTTATTGTTACTTTTTATAACTTATTTTTATTTATTTATTTACTCCCTCCTCTATTCATATTCATGTCTCTTTCAAAACACTGCCTGGTTGCTAGGGTATATTGGAACCTAGCAACTAGATTGTTGTCCAAATTACAAACTAAACAAAAATGAATAAAAAATATACGACCAACTGCAAATTCTCCGAAAATCATTCTCTACATCATACCAAATTTTAAAGATGAACAACCCCTTTAAAGGGTAAGGAAAACCTAATCTACTGGGGGTGTGCCAAAACATTGGGCACTACCCAGTGAATTAAAGACACTGGTAAGGTGGCAGCACCTCTTTAGAAAATTCCCAAGCCTGAGCAGTTTTTCCTAAAAAAAAAAAAAAAAAAAGAAAAAAAAAAATTTACAGATTACATTTTAATTTTTGTTTAACTTTGTAATTTAGGCTTTCCTCGTCCTTTAAAGCAAATATTGTATTAGTTGCTATAGGTTACTGCACCTGGGCAAAATTGGTGCCTTTTAATACATATGGGTGTTTGTGATTTACACATGAAAGGAAAACCTCCCACAGACCAGGATCATTCTCATTGCACCTACATTATAATTCCTAATAACAGCCCCTGCAGAATCAACACACAAAGCTGACTCTTTAACAAGAGAAACTTTATTCACTCTTCTTTTGTTTGGCTTTAGAATTGGCCGCCACTCCAAGTCTCTGGACACAGAAAAGTTTGTTTGTGCCCTCTGTAAAGGAAAACTGGTTTTGTTATCATCAACTCGAAAAGATGGATCTCCAGCTGGTGGCCAGCTTACGCCGTTTGCAAAATACGTCAAGGAAAATTATGGCTCTACAAAGAAAGTGATGACTGGAATGAGCCACGCGGAAGTCATGCGAAAACTCAGTGCTGATTTTTCATCAAAGACTAAAATTAGTAGTTGACCCAAAAAGCATCATTTTACCCCAAAATGTGACCTGCAACACTAATATGTAGCATTCATCATTATCCATCTGTAATGAACTGTGAATGGAGAACGCTATTTAGTGGACTTCTAAAGACCATTGGACAGTTGTTCTGGGGTGTATGTTTACAGAAACAATTTTTACGCCCAGATCCTGGTTCCTCATATGGGGAAATGGTGGAAATGGTAGTTTAGTGTGGGGAGGTTCCCCTGCAGTTATTTTACCTTTGTACAATATTTTGGGCCTAAATGTATGATGGCGCAACAAACGCAGGGAAATCTGACAGTATCAAATTGCCCTGTCATCCCAATTATTTCTATCTTGTCTACACCTTGTGGAGGGGTGCCAGCCCCCCTCACCGAGCGCCAGGCTGTGCCAGGCAAAATAAAAGCATTTGGAAGTTAAAGAATCCCTTAGGTAAGTTGGACACTGAATGGGAAGTACCTCACTAAAGCAACTTAATGATGCACCGTACTGTAATTGGCACTTGCCATTTGTTTGATGTCTATGTCTGTTCTCTGGCAGCTTTAAAGTTATTTCTTTTTTTGTGATGTTTGTCGTCAAAATAAAGAGTATTAATTGTTTTCAATATAGGAAATGCTCATATGAAACTCTCTGAAGCTCTGACATTAAATGTTAATCCCTAATGCAGTACCCACATTTGCCAAACCTTAAAGGGCAAGTAAAGTTCACAAAAATGCGCCATTCATTTGATAAGAATTTGATGTCCATGGCTGTTTAACACATCAGGGTGTTGGGATCACAGGTAATTGGGACCAGAGGTGGCCCGGTTCAGCACAGCCTACAGCCCGGCACCGGTCCCCGGACCAGGTGGTTGGGGACCCCTGTGCTAGAGGACTGCGAATACATTACATTTTTAGGTATTGCTCTATTAATGGTGCATTGTTCTCTTGACACTGAAGGCTTCACATTCCCTAAGCCATTGCGTTGTCTGTCCATACAAGCAAGAACAACATTTCTAAAAGCAGAATTAAACCCTAAAACTGAATATGGCTAAAAATGCCATATTTTATATACTGGGTTTTTTTTGCACCAAAAGTAACAGCATCTCTATATTAATAATGATCCAAATGTGTCACAAGAGCTTCCCACATGCTCAGTGTGCTTTGGGAAACTGCTGAGAAGCTAAGCTTAGGGGTTGTTGCAAATTATAAAGAAGAAAATGGGGTTACTACAGAGCTGATTATTAAAGGCAGAGCTGCCGTGCAGTAATAAACTGAGTTATTCACTGATCGGCCTTACTGCTACATTTATATTCTATATTTACAGTATATTGTGAGTGGGTGCCTAAGCTCAGTAAGTGACAGTAGCACAGAGCATGTGCAGGGAATCAGCAGAAAAGAAGATGGGGAGCTACTGGGGCATCTTTGGGGGCAAAGATCTTCGCTGCTAAAGGTGTATTTTATGCAGATACAAAGGCATGCTGCGGGTGAATAAACACAGATTGTGTATCTATGCCTTTGTTAATACAACTAAGTGTGTTTTTGTGAATTCCAGACACAACCTTCTTTATTTTTGTTTTTTTATAGCTTCTATTTGTGCATTTTAACATTTAACACAATACAAGTATATACATACATACATACAGTATATATTTACATGAAGTAGATAATGACCAGCAGGTGGTATGGGGAGACATATTAATAATACATTATATATGTGTGGGGCAGAGCATCATAAGTGTCTAGGAACATCAGGATTAGCCTCCAGCCAGGGGGGGGGCCTAGATTTTCATAGGTCAGTTTGATCAGTTGAAGGGCTTTGTTGACCAGTGCTATCCAGGCTGGTACTGTGTGAGGTTGAGCTGCCATCCATCTGGTTATCAAGAGTTTTTGGTGTAAATTACCATATACTTGAGTATAAGCCGAGTTTTTCATCACTAAAAACGTGCTTAAAAAGTAAACCTCGGCTTATACTCTGCATACCTGCAGTTGCTGGCTCTGGTCCACTGGACGCGCTCCTCGCACCCCACCCCCCGTGGACGGGCGTGTTTCCGTGCGTACCTGCACGCGTGCACGTATGTGTACAGCCGCGCACCGGCTTGTCACCGCCGTCAGTACTCGGCGCGCACCGCAGTTACGTACTCACAGCTGGCGCGCAGGTACGCACTTCTCAGCTCTGTCAGCTCGCACCCAGGTATGCACGAACTTTTGGGTAAGGTCCTGCTTCCTGGCCAGTATTCAGCCTCCTCCCTGCCCTCTGGGCTCCCACTGGGGATTTGTACATGGCTAGAGCTGCACATGTATATGGGCCGTCTGCTCTTTCCTCTTATATGGGCTGCTGCAGGAGTCTCTTGGTGTCCAACTGCTGGATTAGGCTCCTTTACCATGTGTCTCTACAGCTGTTGCTGAACTACATCTCCCACAATGGAGTGAGTTCTACTACTGAAAACCCTATAACTGATTCCTTTCCTGTGTTTGTGCTTGAAATGTCCTACCTCTTGTTCCTTCTGTTGTTGATCCACAGCTCTCAGTATCTGCTATCAGTAGGTGCAGGGAGTTGTAGTTAATAGGTAACAGGAGGAACACAGGTTGGACACTCCTGATGTGGCTTATCCCTTGTCCTTGTATAGAGTCAGAGTGAGAGCCAGAGTCAGCCAGAGTGCGCGCAACTGCAGGTATGCAGGGACACATGTGGAGGGAGGGAGGTATTTTGCCCTTGTAACTACTATTGTAGTACTGTGGTGGGACTTGTACATTGCGGTCCAAGTATGGCAGCTTCCTTAGCCTTCCCAAACTTGCTTTTGTCTGCTGCTGTAGCATTTTTCTTTCCCTAAAGTTATCTATTTATTTATCTGTTATTTATTTGATTATTGAAACTTAGCAGTAGCGTTTGCATTTCCCATCCTAGGCTTATACTCGAGTCAATACGTTTTTCCAGTTTTTTCAGGTAAAATTAGGTACCTCGGCTTATATTCGGACCGGCTTATACTCGAGTATATACGGTAAGTGTGGACTAGTGATCTGGATTTATTTAGGGGCAGTATTTTGGCCACAAACCTCAATAGCCATACCTCTGGGGAGCAGGGGCCAGGAAAAGCTAGTTCATTCACTATATATTCCACCACCTCTCTCCAGTAAGTGGTAAGTTGTGGACAGGACCAAATTATGTGGTAAAAAGCAGCACCCCTTTCCCTACATTTGGGGCATATGGCACCTGGGTTATGTCCCATCTTTTCCAGTTTGCTAGGGGTAATATAGATTTGATGTAAAAATTTACATTGGGGGTCCTAAAGGGCCAGTTCAGGGGATACTGTATTGCAATGTTAGTGCTGAAAATTGAGACTTGAAAGCAAAGTGAAACTGCAAGTATCGATAAAACCTTATTCCCTGGCAGGCAGGCAGATCACATACCCTCAGGTTTCCCCCCAGTCTTTCTTCTGCATGCCAAGCAATTGGATTTTATAGGTGGCTTGTTAGTCCATTTGGCTGATGATAATATTCTGTACACATAAATATGCCATTGTGACCAGTGGCCAAATGAATTTACCTATCTCCATAATTCCATGCAAATTCAGGACAGCATACATGGTCTGATGGTAGCCAGACAAAATTATTAATGATGAGTGTAGGACAATCTCTGCCTACCCATGTACCCGTTTTAAGGTGCTCTTAAGGAGAGTCATGGCAGACAATGTGCCACGTTATTGTTCCCTTTGAAAAGACTGGAAAACACTCTACTTCTATTGCCAAATAATGAGACCAGGGTTTATAAATGATTAATCTACACCAGTGATCCCCAACCAGTGGTTCGTGAGCAACATGTTGCCCACCAACCCCTTGGATGTTGCTCCCCATGGCCTCAAAGTAGGGGCTCATTTTCAAATTTCTGGTTAGGAGGCAAGTTTTGGTTGCATAAAAACCAAGTATAATGCCAAACAGAGCCTTCTGTAGGCTGCCAGTCCACATAGGGGCTATAAAGTAGCCAATTAAAGCTGTTATTTGCAACCCAGGCACCTTTCATCATGATTGTGTTGCTCTCCAACACTTTTTCCAATTGAAAGTTGCTCGTCGGTATAAAAGGTTGGGGATCCCTGATCTACACTCTAATAGGCACAGTTACAGAAAAGTAAGTCACTGGAGGTGCTAATTTTTAGGCACCCCCCCAGTGGTTTTACCCCAGGCCAGTGCTCCACTTCTTTAAAAATTGAATTGGCCTCAGAATTTGTGTGCAGTGCTTAGAAGGAAACCATCATCCTCTTTGTTCCCAGCAATCATTTTCACTGTGCTTTTGGGTCTGCTCATGCGCCAAGCCTGACCTGCAACAGGATAATTACAGTGGTGTGAAAAACTATTTGCCCCCTTCCTGATTTCTTATTCTTTTTCATGTTTGTCACACAAAATGTTTCTGATCATCAAACACATTTAACTATTAGTCAAAGATAACACAAGTAAACACAAAATGCAGTTTTTAAATGAGGGTTTTTATTATTTAGGGAGAAAAAAAATCCAAACCTACATGGCCCTGTGTGAAAAAGTAATTGCCCCCTGAACCTAATAACTGGTTGGGCCACCCTTAGCAGCAATAACTGCAATCAAGCGTTTGCGATAACTTGCAACGAGTCTCTTACAGCGCTCTGGAGGAATTTTGGCCCACTCATCTTTGCAGAATTGTTGTAATTCAGCTTTATTTGAGGGTTTTCTAGCATGAACCGCCTTTTTAAGGACATGCCACAACATCTCAATAGGATTCAGGTCAGGACTTTGACTAGGCCACTCCAAAGTCTTCATTTTGTTTTTCTTCAGCCATTCAGAGGTGGATTTGCTGGTGTGTTTTGGGTCATTGTCCTGCTGCAGCACCGAAGATCGCTTCAGCTTGAGTTGACGAACAGATGGCCAGACATTCTCCTTCAGGATTTTTTGCTAGACAGTAGAATTCATGGTTCCATCTATCACAGCAAGCCTTCCAGGTCCTGAAGCAGCAAAACAACCCCAGACCATCACACTACCGCCACCATATTTTACTGTTGATGTTCTTTTTCTGAAATGCTGTGTTACTTTTACGCCAGATGTAACGGGACACGCACCTTCCAAAAAGTTCAACTTTTGTCTCGTCGGTCCACAAGGTATTTTCTCAAAAGTCTTGGCAATCATTGAGATGTTTTTTAGCAAAATTGAGACGAGCCATAATGTTCTTTTTGCTTAAAAGTGGTTTGCGCCTTGGAAATCTGCCATGCAGGCCGTTTTTGCCCAGTCTCTTTCTTATGGTGGAGTCGTGAACACTGACCTTAATTGAGGCAAGTGAGGCCTGCAGTTCTTTAGATGTTGTCCTGGGGTCTTTTTTGGCCTCTCGGATGAGTTGTCTCTGCGCTCTTGGGGTAATTTTGGTCGGCCGGCCACTCCTGGGAAGGTTCACCACTGTTCCATGTTTTTGCCATTTGTGGATAATGGCTCTCACTGTGGTTCGCTGGAGTCTCAAAGCTTTAGAAATGGCTTTATAACCTTTACCAGACTGATAGATCTCAATTACTTTTGTTCTCATTTGTTCCTGAATTTCTTTGGATCTTGGCATGATGTCTAGCTTTTGAGGTGCTTTTGGTCAACTTCTCTGTGTCAGGTAGCTCCTATTTAAGTGATTTCTTGATTGAAACAGGTGTGGCAGTAATCAGGCCTGGGGGTGACTACAGAAATTGATATTGAAATTGAAAATTGAAATTGATAAACCACAGTTAAGTTATTTTTTAACAAGGGGGGCAATCACTTTTTCACACAGGGCCATGTAGATTTGGAGTTTTTTTTCTCCCTTAATAACGTAAACCTTCATTTAAAAACTGCATTTTGTGTTTAATTATGTTATCTTTGACTAATAGTTAACGGTTTTTGATGAGCAGAAACATTTTGTGTGACAAACATGCAAAAGAATAAGAAATCAGGAAGGGGGCAAATAGTTTTTCACATCACTGTATATTATGTTCCCTGTGTGTCCTGTACATCAGTGTATCCCATACTGTGCAAATCACTGATAGATACAGTAGATAGAGGCTGGTGTTCTCAGTTCCTGCTGCTTCAATCCAAACTGGGCACCCCACAAATAGAAAACATGGTAGGTATCACCTTACCCTCTTTGTTATGCACTGACACAGACTTTCATGGGGTACATGTCAAAGCTTGTGTTTGTGTAATCTGTGTACCTTCTAGGGAGGCTCGAATGGGTCCTATACGGTGAACTTCTGCTTTGGCCACTATAAAGGTAAACATTTCTGTCAGGAAAAACTTTGCGGGCCGCTGTAAAGTTTATCTTTACAACGTAGTTCGTGCTGTGAATTTAAAACACGCAACCACTAAAGGAATACAAATCTATCAATACTCTGCCATATTTAGTTCGTTCTCTATCCCGCCCCAGAGTGTAATTAGTAAATGCAGAGAGCTTCGCCTGCCAACCACAAGATGGCCATAGCGATGCGCTTCCTACGGAAGCCGGCAAGTTCAGTTTTGTTTTGTAAAGATGGCGGAGGCTACAGAGCCTGAGCCAGCGAAGCTGTCGGAGCTGCTAGTAAAGGGATGGCGATTCTTGGATGAGGTAGAAGAAAGTAACGAGCCGACCGGAGCCCATGAACTCCAGGACAAAGTAAAGAGAGGAATCGGGTCGCTGGAGCAGGCTACTCGGATGGTTACCCAGCTGGAATTGTTCAGGTAGGGACTGCAAGCAGATTTAGTAGAAAGGGGCGTGGCGGGGAGGGCCTATAAGGTGCGCAACATCGGGTTAGAAGTGAGTGTTGTGAGGGCAGTTGGGCCTGGGTACACCCCGCCTTGTATTGTGTGCGCTACTGGCACTAATAATATATTGTTAGCATCTTAACTAACTGCCATGCTTGTGCTTTAAATCCCAGTTTTAACCTATAGGCTATTTTACCAACATGGAAATTGTAGGAATAAAACTGGATCTCCTTCCTACGATTTTCTCTGCTCTGTATAAAATGAGGGGAGGGTCTCTTTAGTGGAAACATTTTTCATGTGGCTCTGCTAGAAGTATTTATACAAGCGCTACTGCAAAATCACAAGTGGAACATGTTTTCTGATGCTGTAAATCCACACCATCGATTTTTACATAGTTAAAATGCATCTAGATTGTAAGCTCTACGGGGCAGGGACCTCTATACTCTTGTGTCTTTGATTCTTTACCTAATGCAACTGTATTCATTGTTATACTTTGTATTTATCTATTATCTTAATAAACCCCTGTTTGTATTAATCTATTCTACTGTACAGCGTTGCGTACATAAGTAGCGCTTTATAAATAAAGATATACATACATACATACATCTCATGTCATGAACAGGACCCCCCCCCCCCCCAAACACCAGTGTATTCATGTCTGTAGGCAATACTCAAAGCAGAGCTGTTGTTGCAGAACTACAACCTCAGTTGGGCAGCCATTGAAGTTTAATGCTGTTAAGTATGCCAGCCCTGGGTCCCAGACCCCCCAACAACACTGAAAATGTGTTGTCACTTTGTGCCTTTGAAAGCAAACTTGAAAGTCTCACATATGACTTTCCAGTAATAGGATGGCAGCCTGCAATAAATGTCAACATTCAAACTCGGGTTAAAATACTGTCCTACTTTGCTCATATATAAATAATTAATTTAGTGTTTCCATTTTGCAGTCGTAATGAGGATCTGGAAGAGATTTCATCCACAGATATCAAGTATCTCCTTCTACCTGCACTGCTGGGGGCCTTGACATTGAAGCAGACGGGTCTCAGTAAGAGATTGCAACACCTGGAGGCTGCACGCTCCTATTTCCTGGACTTTCTGACAAGGTGCCATGACTACAAAGTGTCTAAGTTTGAACTTCCCCAGCAAACTGCAGGGACAAGCCAAGGAGAGCAAGAAACATTCAACATGATGCGGCCAACACCAGCTCCTGGCCTGACTGCTATGGCTGTACAGAGGCAGGCAAAGATTGAGAGGTAGGAATGTGTTCTAATAGTCGAAACCAAGCACTTGTTGCTTATCCTCTTATTGATAAGAAGGTAATAAATACTAAATGTTGAGTGTCCAACAAAATAGTGCTAAATAGCGGCTAAGGCTGATGTGACACAGTGGTTTCTCCATCTCTGGCAGGAGAGAAACCAATATTTCTGTTTCTCATAACTCCGCAAATGGTGTGGATTTCCATTCTGCATGCACACTGCTAGGTGGATTGCATTCCTGCCACCGCGGTTTCATATGAGCCTAAGGCAGTTGCCCCTGTAACAAAGACTGCTGTACACAGCCATGTCCACTGTAATCCAATGCCCATGACTCTCTGATATGTGCCCTCTTAGTGTCTAATACCACGCCTGTTGTTTTCCTTGGTGGTGGAAAAAACTGCCAGTCTGCCACATGGAGTGTAACTGCATCCGCCTGTCAGTATTCAGCAGATTCCAGACAGAAAATGCTCATTTGTGCATTGATTGGGGAGGATTTGCATTTTTCCACTGGTGAAGAAAATGCAAAGCGTTAAGCCTAAAACTGAAGAATGATCCAGTAATCCCTTCCCAGAATACTGCCCATTAACTTTAATGGAAAGTCTATTTACACCATTTCTATCATTTGCCTTTGTACTTCATTCTCCAAAAAATTCAGATAGAAAACAATGCTTGTGCCATAGGGCCACAGTGCTGAAGGCAATGGGTTTCTTAAGCTCTGCTCATTTTCATAGCAGTTACTTTTAAAAATGTTAAGGCTGTGAAAACAGGGTTCCTTTATTACAGTGATCCTCCAATCAGTGGCTTGGAAGCAACATGTTGCTCACTAACCCATTGGATATGGATTACAAAAAAAGCATGTGCTTAATTTTTAATTTTTGAAAGCAAGTTTTAGTTGCATCAAAACCTGTGTACTGCCAATCAGAGTCTCCTGTAGGCTATTAGTCTACACAGGGGCTACCAAATAGCCAATCACAGCCCATATTTTGCATTCCCAGGAACCTTTTGCTTGCTTGTGTTGCTCTCCAAATCTTTTTACATTTAAATGTGGTTTACGGGTAAAGAAGGTTGGGGACCCCTGCTTTAGAATAATCATACAGCACCATTGTAGCATTAAGATTGAAGCTGCCTGCCCTCACTGTGATCTGCTCATTTAGTAGGGTTGCCCAACAAATGAATCTTTGAACAAGCTGATTCTACAATATTGCAGGCTTATGGTGGCTAATTCAATCATATGGCCCTAGGGCTTTAAAGAGATACTGACACCAGAAATGAAAACTTTTTTACATCTATCAAAACATTGTCTTTGCACAAGCTTTATAATTTTGCCATAAAAAGTATTTGCTGATGCTTTTCCATTCCTTATCGGATCCCCCATGTTCTTCTATGAGGGGGCGGCCATATTTGTCTGTTAGCATTAGAAGCTGTAACCGACAGGCTGAGAAGGGACAGTCAGGTTGGCAAAACAGTCAGGTGTAGGAACTTCAAGTAACAATTACTTACAAAACCAGCCCCAACAGTGAAAAAAGATCAACATGACCTATAGGGAACTTTTTATGTACAGTGGAGGAAATAATTATTTGACCCCCCACTGATTTTGTAAGTTTGTCCAATGACAAAGAAATGAAAAGTCTCAGAACAGTATCATTTCAATGGTAGGTTTATTTTAACAGTGGCAGATAGCACATCAAAAGGAAAATCGAAAAAATAACTTTAAATAAAAGATAGCAACTGATTTGCATTTCATTGAGTGAAATAAGTTTTTGAACCCTCTAACAAAAAAAGACTGAATACTTAGTGGAAAAACCCTTGTTTGCAAGCACAGAGGTCAAACGTTTCTTGTAATTGATGACCAAGTTTGCGCACATTTTAGGAGGAATGTTGGTCCCACTCCTCTTTGCAGATCATCTCTAAATCCCTAAGGTTTCGAGGCTGTCTCTGTGCAACTCTAAGCTTGAGCTCCCTCCATAGGTTTTCTATTGGATTAAGGTCCGGAGACTGACTAGGCCACTCCATGACCTTAATGTGCTTCTTCTTGAGCCACTCCTTTGTTGCCTTTGCTGTATGTTTTGGGTCATTGTCGTGCTGGAACACCCATCCACGACCCATTTTCAGTTTCCTGGCAGAGGGAAGGAGGTTGTCGTTCAGGATTTCACGATACATGGCTCCGTCCATTTTCCCGTTAATGCGAATAAGTTGTCCTGTGCCCTTAGCAGAAAAACACCCCCAAAGCAAAATGTTTCCACCCCCATGCTTGACGGTGGGGACGGTGTTTTGGGGGTCATAGGCAGCATTTTTCTTCCTCCAAACACAGCGAGTTGAGTTAATGCCAAAGAGCTCTATTTTGGTCTCATCAGACCACAGCACCTTCTCCCAGTCACTCACAGAATCATTCAGGTGTTCATTGGCAAACTTCAGACGGGCCTGCACATGTGCCTTCTTGAGCAGGGGGACCTTGTGAGCCCTGCAGGATTTTAATCCATTGCGGTGTAATGTGTTTCCAATGGTTTTCTTGGTGACTGTGGTCCCTGCTAATTTGAGGTCATTAACTAACTCCTCCCGTGTAGTTCTAGGATGCTTTTTCACCTTTCTCAGAATCATTGACACCCCACGAGGTGAGATCTTGCGTGGAGCCCCAGAGCGAGGTCGATTGATGGTCATTTTGTGCTCCTTCCATTTTCGAACAATCGCACCAACAGTTGTCACCTTCCCTCCCAGCTTCTTGCTAATGGTTTTGTAGCCCATTCCAGCCTTGTGTAGGTCTACAATTTTGTCTCTGACATCCTTGGACAGCTCTTTGGTCTTTCCCATGTTGGAGAGTTTGGAGTCTGCTTGATTGATTGATTCTGTGGACAGGTGTCTTTTATACAGATGACTAGTTAAGACAGGTGTCCTTAATGAGGTTGACTAATTGAGTAGAAGTGTCTAACCACTCTGTGGGAGCCAGAACTCTTAATGGTTGGTAGGGGTTCAAAAACTTATTTCACTCAATGAAATGCAAATCAGTTGCTATCTTTTATTTAAAGTTATTTTTTCGATTTTCCTTTTGATGTGCTATCTGCCACTGTTAAAATAAACCTACCATTGAAATGATACTGTTCTGAGACTTTTCATTTCTTTGTCATTGGACAAACTTACAAAATCAGTGAGGGGTCAAATAATTATTTCCTCCACTGTAGATTCATAATTTGAAAAGTTGTTTTTCCATGTCAGTATCACTTTAACGATTAAATTACAACCAGGGGTATATGAGTTGTCAGATGCGGACTCCGATCTAACGGAAAAAGCAAACCTGCCTGATAAACACCTGCCCGATTGAATGAATCTGAAATGCATCCTGCGTGTCATTTCTTTTTATTATTGTTCAATGGTTTCCTGTTGTATAAATTAGGTGTTTGGTTAATTCCCCATCTCTCTTATCCCAGATACAAACAGAAGAAAGAGTTAGAGAGTCGTCTCTCTGGCCTACAGGAGGCAGTGAGGAGCGGATCTGCTGATGAAGAACAAGTCAGGGAATTTTACCTTTTACAGCTCCAGCGATGGGTGTGCACTGCCTTGGAGGAGATAGACAGCATAGACCAGGAACTGCCAATGGTGAAGGCAAGAGAGGCCATTAAGAAGGTGGGTGAGTGACAAGTCACTCTCCAAGACTACTCTTAATCCACAGTAATCAGAGAAAAAAAAGATACCTTTGCCCTGTATGCGTTTTATGCGGCACAAGTTTAGCAATAATATTCACTGGTATGGTGTGCCCCAGTAAATAGCACTTTCCTTGTCATTTGAACAGCAATGGTTTGTCCATATTTTGCAATATATTAATGCAAACCAACTACATCAAACCCATTGCTATCTAGATTATATTGTAAAGTGCCTGTAACCTGAGCTTTAAAGGAACAGTAACACCAAAAAATGAAAGTGTATAGAAGTAACTAAAATATAATGTGCTGCTGCCCTGCACTGGTAAAAGTTGTGCGTTTACTTCAGAAAGTCTACTATAATTTATATAAATAAGCTGCTATGTAGCCATGGAGGCAGCCATTCAAAGGAGAAAAGGCACAGGCACATAGCAGATAACAGATAAAGCACTATTGTATTCTACAGAACTTATCTGTTATCTGCTATGTAACCTGTGCCTTTTCTCCTTTTTTCCAGCTTGAATGGCTGCCCCCGTGGCTACACAGCAGCTTATTATATAAATTATAGTAGTGTTATTGTAGCAAACACACCAGTTTTACCAGTGCAGGGCAACAGTGCATTAGATTTTTATTACTTTAAAGCTCTTTCATTTTTTGGTGTTACTGTTCCTTTAAGTTAAACAGAGACCACAGCCTTTAGCCAATCAGCTTGAGCTTGTATGCACATTAGCTTGATCTTCTTTACTTTAAATAAGAATCCGATGGAGAAATTGCCTTACAGAACCATTACTGGCAACTGACGCCTTTTGGGTGTCTCACAGGTTGTTAACTTTACACTATAATTAAGAATGTGCAAGATGTATCTTGATAAAAGTTTTATTCAAAGCAAAGAAGATTGTGTGGGTGATTATTTTGTTGCAACCCTCTGCAAGTGGGACTTAGAAAGGCATAATTATACTACCCATTATTTGTAATTCTAAACACCAGTAATTAAGTCTAAGCAAATCATTAAAGCAAAAAATTAATCTCTGAAATTGCCACTGTTTTTTTCTTAAAGGGAGCTGAGATCCCCCATCCTTCAAGGCCCACCAGGCCACCAATGAAACCCTTCATACTGACTCGTGATGCTCTGCAGGCTAAGTATGTACAGACGCTCCCACCTCTTCCTGTCCTCTCCCATTCCTTTCACCAACTGCCAATCTTCCCTTTGCATTTATGTTGGCAAATGATCTTAAAATGCACATCTTTTTTAAATCCCAGGGTTTTTGGGGCAGGATATCCAAGTCTTCCGACTATGACAGTGGATGACTGGTATGAACAGCACCAGAAGAAGGGAATCCTGCCAGACCAAGGCGTGCATAGCAAACCAACAGGTATCCTATGGTTCACCATACATTTCTGTATTGAACCAGTTATTATAGGCAGGCTACACTGGCTGAGAACAAGTTTTCATTTAGTGAGAACAGTTTTTCTTTTAGGGAATACAATTTTTTAGTGGGGACCGAGCCCTTCCTGAGGTTCAGCCATTGTGATTGTTGAACAAAGTGTCTGTCACTTGTACCCACTAACTTCATATTATTGTCTGGTTCTGCTGGGTGGGTGTAATATCAGTCATGAGTAGCAGAGAGATATTGGCTTTGGTTTAATATTGGTACCAAATATTATGATTAGTTCTCTACACACTTATTTTTTTTATCTCAATATAGTTTTATTTCAAAATAAGCATGAATCATACAGGCTACTATACAGGTATTGTAGTGTGTACAAAAAATCAAGACCGTAATGTGATGGAGCATTTTGGTAAGACAAGGATTGCGGACGTCAGTATAACGGGTAGTCTGTAGGCGTACCATAGGGGGCCAGAGGGGTTCTCTTGCGGGCCACTCTAGGTCCCTATCTTTTGTAGTCTTATATAAAAGCAGGGTAACTATAACTATGTACAATGGACAGGTTATGTTGCTTTGAGTTTTGTTAGGGGGACGGTCTGATGCCTTATTGCTTTTCTGTGTTCGATGGGGTTACAGTGAGAGGAGGGAGGTAGGGTAATCCGCCCCATGTCTGTATACAAGCCATGGCTCCCAAATTTTAATAAATTGTTTATGCGAATCAGATCTGTACACACTTTTAATGCCTATTCCTTTATGTACTACAGATGAGGAACAGGAAGCAGCTTTGAAAGAAAGGAAAGAGGAGCAAGATGATCCAGAAACTCTACAGAGGGCACGAAACTGGGATGACTGGAAAGATACCCACCCACGTGGCTATGGGAACCGCAAGAATATGGGCTGAGTTCCTGTTACAGCTCCCATTTTTTTGTATTATGTTACTATGTGACTTTATGAAATTGTTGGCTCCATTCATCAGGCTTCCTGTCACATGGGACTTGGTGTGCAGTGCCACTGTGTGCTTGGAGCCATGTGCCAGATGGGGTTATTCAGCAAGCAATAGTGATTTGTGTGCCTTCACTGTATGTGCTCTGGCCCCTTTTCACCCCATACTTGAGATCCTGTTAATATTTATTTCTTTAGTTTTTTTAAATAAATATTTTTTTTCTGCTTAAAGTGCATCTTTCTATTTGCCTTTATTACTGAGCTTCCACCTTGTTGTTGTATGGTAAATTTATGACAAAGTCTGAATCGCTTTCTACTGTCTCAGAGGTATCCAGTATTTATTACACTGGCCTTCAGGCTGAGCCTCCATCTACTTGTCTGGGCCTTCTGCAGTTTGGGAACTTGGCAGATACCAAAAATATTTTGTAAGCAATAAAATGAAAGGAGCCGAAATCTGTCTATTCTGCTCAGTAAAATGAAGATAGTGAGCAGCAAACAGTCATCTGATGTGTCTCGGGTCAGTTCTAAGCAAGACAACATCAAAAGACTTTTCCACCCAGCTTCATTTTGATACCGACTGTGTCGAATCAGCCAAAATAAACAGCAGGTGGTGCTGCTGTTTCAAACTAGATAGGCAAATTGTGTAGAAATGACTCCTGATGTCCTCAGTTGGAACATTCCTGCTGAGATACCAGGAGAACACTACCTGCCTAACTGCATAATACTGATGGTAATGTTTGGTGAAGGCGGGTTAATGGTTGGTGTTTTTTTAATGTTTTTGGTTAGGTCAGAGGTAATGAGAGTAAAAGCGAACATTATGGCTACAGCATACAGTGATATCTTTCCTACTTTGTGGATACAGTTTGACAAACACCTTTTCCTGTTTGCTGAGACAGGTGTGGAAAGAACTTGGTTGGCCTGCAAGAGCCTCAACCCAAATAAAAACTGCTGAGATGAACTGAAGCTCCAGCTGTGAGCCAGGCCTGATATTATTCTGACTTAGTCCATTGCAGTTCAGCTTCCAGCAGTAAATTGCAAATTGAAGCACCCTGTTTCCCGCTGTTGCTTTTGGTGTTAGTATAGGAACTTGGTGTGGGAACTGATTGCTATAAAATTCATTTATTTCTCTATAGGCCTCTTATAAACTTTCTATTTATCAGCTTTTTGAAATGAAAACCCTGACATAA